>NC_141138.1:64667095-64972720 GCF_053477565.2 Lygodium microphyllum
CCTGCGGCGTCGCTATTGGCGTCGCTATATGCGTCGCTATGGCGATGCATAGCGACGCATATAGCGACGCCAATAAAATGCGACGCAAATAGCGACGCATATAGCGACGCCAATAGCGACGCCAATAGCGACGCCGATAAACGTCGTCGCTAATCGGCGTCGCTATTGCCCCAGTCCCTTGTAGTGTTGTTTTTGTTAAAAATCATGTGTATTGAGAGAGAAAGAGAGGAAATGAGAGAGGGAGAGGAAGAGAGAAAAAGAAAGAAGGAATGAGAGAGAGGGAAAAAACATTAAACATAAAAGAGAAACAGAGAGAGAGGGAGGGAGAGAGGAGAATGAATGAATAAAAAACAAAGAGAGGGTAAGATCATGTTCTTTAATTTCTTCTTTTCTTGTTTGTAGTAGTAGTGGTAGTAGTAGTAGTTCTTTAATTTCTTATTTTCTTATTTGTAGTAGTAGTAGTGGTTCTTTAATTTATTATTATTATTATTATATTATTTGTAGTAGTAGTTGTTGTTGTTTTTGTTTTTGTTGTTGTTTTACTTCTTCTTTTCTTTTTTTCTTGTTTGTTGTTGTTGTGGTAGTCGTAGTCGTAGTAGTGATAGTGGTAGTGGTAGTGGTAGTTGTTGTCGTTTAATTTCTTGTTTTCTTATTTGTTATTGTTGTGGTAGTCATAGTAGTAGTGGTGGTGGTGGTAGTGGTAGTAGTAGTTGTTGTTTAATTTCTTCTTTTCTTATTTGTTGTTGTTGTGATAGTAGTAGTAGTAGTAGTTTTTTTTTTCTTTTATTTTCCTGTTTATTATTGTTTAGTTTTCTTGTTTGTAGTAGTAGTAGTAGTTGTTATTTTTCTTCTTTTCTTGTTTATTGTAGTGGTAGTGGTAGTGGTAGTAGAGAGAGATATATATTTTGTTAAACGAAATTGGTAGTAGAAAGAGAGAGAGATGCTTTGTTAAAGGAAATGAGAGAGGGAGAGGAATAGAAAAAGAAAGAAGAAACGAGAGAGAGGGAATAAACATACAACATAATAAAGAAAGAGAAAAAGACAGAGAGATGAAAGGAGAGAAGAGAATGAATAGATAAAAAACAAAGAGAGGGTAAAATCTTGTTCTTTAACTTCTTCTTTTCTTATTTATAGTAGTAGTCGTAGTAGTGGTGGTGGTGGTGGTGGTGGCGAGGACCGGTGCAATACCACGAGATGAAAAACACTCCGACATACGTTAATTTGTGGGTGGGTAGAGACTTTACATACGTTAATTTTGTTGAGTTACAAGAGAAGAAATCCCTTCTCAAACAATTTAAGAAAGAAAAAAAGAATGATAACAAAACAAATTGTTTATCATAACGTAGACCAAATGGAAAACGATAAAGGTTATGATGTTTAAGATCGCGAGGTGTATCTTAATCAGAGTGTCCCATATCCTTGCTCTTAATGTAAGCTGGCAATTAGACAAAAAAAATTATTCTTTATAGAACATGTACGACGCTTCGGCGAGTTTCAATCAGAGATCATTGATTGGGTGATCTCGGATTTTGAGCAAAACAGTAAGAAAACTGTATATCAATCATGCATTGTATTCTCAAGCTAATTGAATATCATATACAAAAACACTGGGTGTGGATAGCAAATTTTCTATCCAGGGAGGTGACGTCTCGTCCCAAGGAGGAGTGCACTCTTTGCAGCCAATTAGAAGAGTTCGTAGGTGTGCGATGGATGGAGTGCCACCACTTGGTAGGTATTACCTAATCAATATCGTCAATACTAGAGGTGGATACAATGATGGATGCATTGATGCCCATGGATATCGAGACATCTAATCTGCTTAGAGAGGAAGCATCCATAACATTATATGATGGGTGCCAAGTATCTTGCTTGATGACACTGCTTGCACTCCTAAGTGTGTAAGCAAAATACGAGTGGAGCGATGCGAGTGTGACCGAGTTGTTTAGGTACCTTATATGTATGCTTCGTTGATTTCTTTTCGGCACTATCATAAAAAATATTTATGCTTTTTCAAGGTGTTTTATGATTTTTTTTCAGGTTACTGAAGTATCATATATTACCACTTGCAAATACCATGCCTGACTCTCGTGATTATGTGCGACATGTTTTATGAAAGCTTGGTATGGACTACAACAGCATCTATGCATATATCAATGATTGCATGCTGTTTTGAGGAGAATACGAGACTACGGAGACATGTCCAAAGTTTGGTGCTCACAGGTATTGACAAGACTTGCAAGGGCAAACCATCCCTCAAAAAGTTCTTAGACACTTTTCACTTATCCCTCGCATAAACCACATGTTTCATACATCTGGCATGGTGAGCTTAACAACGTGACATGCACATAATAAATCCACATATGGAGTTCAATGAATATCAGCGGATTCACGCGCATGGAGCCAAATCGACTTTACCTTTCGAGGCTTTGCGCGAGAGCCAAGGAATCTTCAGCTCGGTCTTACTATGGATGGCATGAACCCACTTGGTCTGCGCTCAACTTCTTACAATGTATAGCCTATAGTCCTTGTCAATTACAATATTTCTCCATGGCTTTCTACGAAGAAATGACATCTCATCCTTAGCTTGCTCATTTTTTGCCACTACAAAGTCAAAAATATGGACGTGTATTTTCGTCCATTAGTCGATGAGCTTAAGTTTTTGTGGAAGGAGGGGGTCATGTAGAAGATATGAGCAAGCGCCATGGTCAATAGTTTGCTAATATTCGAGCCATTCTTATGTGGACCATACATGACTTTCCGGGATTTGGAGAGTGTTGAGATAAGTAAGCTTCCGTTCTCGTGGTAATATCTATCATAGCCCGTTCAAGTTTGTATTCATTGGATAGAGGTCTTGCGACAGGTCTGGTTACCTCAGGTTATCATACATGTCCATTGTGTGGGCCACAGTTAGACTCTCGAAGGTCATGAACCATGAAGAAGATGGTATATCAAGGACATGTCACTTTCTTGCCAGAGGGTCATGAACTCAAGGAAGGTTTTCTTGGACGACCTTCAGCACGTATGAATGCCCAAAGCTGATACGAGCTAAAAATGGTCCACACAGAGTCACATCCAAACGGAATGCGACGATTCTCAGTTTTCTACGAGTTGTCATATTAGACCCACTTATAGATCAACCACTTATTGGATCCCATGCATATTTTCAAGAATGTGGACAGCTTACTATGGGACCACATCACAAGAAAGAGAGACACTATAGGGGCACGAATGGATTTAAAGGAGATAGGCAAGATAGAGGCACTTTGGCCGCAATCGAGTGCTGATGGTCGCTTGTAGCTACCTCGTGCTCCTTGGGTTTTGTCCATTAAAGAAGAGCACATTGTGAAGCAAATAGTCAAGTATCTGCACTCTGACAAGTATGATAAACCTGTAAGCCGTAAAGTCACCATCTCCATACCCAAGGAGTATGCATCTGTGTGACATAGGCTCATGTGGCATACTGACAGATGTCTGGTAGCCAAACATCCTCAAGTGATCATAGGAGGGTCTCATGCCACTCCATGCCTCATGTGGAGTAATAACGTCCAAAGAGAAACACAATGTCCAATTAACTAAGTAGACTGCTGTCATAAGGGCCTCATCCCAAAAGCCATAAGACAACCTAGCTATAGTAAGCATAGAAGCAAGCTTTGCCTGTAAAGTCAGGCACATGCCATGAGCAATCCCATAATACCGTGGGCATAAGAAATCAATGCCATATTGCTGACAAGAGATCCGTAAGCTGGGAGAGATAGCATGACTCTCATAATCCATTTGCAAGCATCTAGGCCTACTACCACCAGAATCCATAAACCTGTCAAGCATAGTAATAGCATCCTCAATCTGTACCAAAGGGTAAGCCTAAACATGGTGGGTAGCATGATCCATGAAGGTCACAAAATGCGATGCTCCACTAAGTGACGGAGAAGGTATAGGTCCATATACTGCAACATGGACTAGATCTAGAGAAGCATGCCTCACACGATCGCCATAAGCTAAAGAGGCTCTGCACATACCATGAGTATAATGAGAGAAAGTAGCATGGGGAAGAGTAGGCAATAAGTCCATATCACATAAAGCATCCACCTCAGTGTGTCGTACATGGCCTAGGTGACAATGCCATAATAATGCATGTGGTATCTGCGTAACTGCAACCATAGAATCTTCCACATGAGAGACATGCACTACATAATCACTGCCATATCTAGCACCTCTGGCTAATACCAAGCAACCACAACGGATTTTCCATGAAGTATCCCCAAGAGAGACACAATAACTTCCACCATGCAACTGACTGATAGAGATCAGGCTCTCACTGAGAGTAGGTTTATGCAAGACATTACAAAGCATAAGAGAAGACCCATTTGGCAAACCCAAGTGTATATCATCTGTACCAATAACATGACAATCCTTCTCAAGGCCTAAAGAAATACATCCGTCAACCTCCCTGTAAGAAGAGAACCAAGCTCTATGCGGAGTAACATGATAAGATGCCATACTATCTAAAAGCCAATCAAAGGTATAGGCCGTATCACTGAGCAAGTAATCTGTAGGGTAACACGATGCCAGGAGTCTAGGCTTAGCTGCATGATCATGGGTAACTATATGCACTATACCACTATCAACAGTGATCTCACCTACTGTATCACTGACTCTGCTCTCATATCTAGTGTGGCATAATCTTTTCTACTCTCTAATCCACTTGAAGCATTTATGCTTCACATGCCTTGTCTTTCCACAATGAAAGCAAACAGAACCTATAAAACCTATGGAAGAGGACAACTGCTCTGTAATAGCATGAGTAGGGTTGTCCAATATATCTAAGGAGCTCAAAGAATTAGGGGAACTCTCATCAGAGAGAACAGGCTCATCAAGAGGATTGTCTGCATGACTAGAAGAGTTGGAAAGGGAACTCATTCAAACCAGAAGGGGAGAACACAAAGGCATCAACCACGGATGCAAAAGCTCCCACACGGACAAGCCTAGCAGACAAAAGCATGACATATCCAACCATTGTAGCTCGCAACCATAAAAACATAAGCATGCCTCGGAGCCATAAATGCATAAGCATCCCCGAAACATAGGAGTATACATAACTTTGCAGTGTCTCATACCGTGTATTGACATACATGTCCAGCCAAGAACGGCAGGTGACAAATAAACCTGCAAGAATCAAGCTCCAATAAAAGCCCAAATATCTGTGTAAAAGTATCCAGGTAAGAGGCTTTGTAAAATACATAGTAGTAGACCATGTGCATACATGGGTGGCCATAAAAATCAACTGCTTTCTAACATATACGAGCAATAGCAGCCCAAATAGCATAGATGCCATACAACAGAGAAGCAGGATGGCCATAACTGTAAATCCCAAGCACTATCCAAGTCCACTGATCAGTAAGTATCCTATATATCAAATGTAAACGAGCAATCACATCTCAATAGGCAACTGCCAAAACAAGGGAGCAGTTCATTGCTCAATACTTGTAAGTGCATCCAAGTAATAGCCAAGATCCATAATCAGAACATCAAATCCCATATAGCATCCAAGGTCGTAATAGAAAAAGCCAAGTCGTAAACGGAAAAAGCCGGAAAAAGCCAAGTTAATGTCCAACTACTCAAGGGAATACTCAAATGAATGTTGAGATGAGGCTTAAACAACTGCCATCCACAACCAATCAAAAGCATTCACCAAGACATCATAACTCGCACTAGGTAGCCTAGGCATAAACCATGTCATGACAGTGAAATGCCTGCTGTAAGGAAGTGACAGTGAACCATAAAATCGAGCTCTAATCTCAGCTCAAAACAAATTTGGATCATAGAAGAACCATGTGGCATCATCCAAATGCGTGAATACATCAACCTAAGTAGCCGGGAGCACCCCATACTATGCAATAGGTATAGCTTGTAAATAGCTTTGGCCCTGAAGTTTCCAACAGCATGTAACCTCTGTAAACTTAACAAATCAGTGCTCAATCCAAGCTCAAATCCATAGGCAAACCATAGGCATACATTCTCGTATGTATAGATACCAGCCGGGCATAATCGAGCATCAAATGCCAAGACTTGTAAGCATAAAATTGAATTAATAGGTGGTTGCCCTATTTTGGACAGATCTGGGACTGTTCAAAACAATCAATGGGGCTGAGCTAAATTAGCTCCAAATGCTTGTCACATAAAAGGCATAACATCCATAAGTGATCCGATATCAATAGACATCAGTAGAAGTATCACATAAGCCATATGCATACAAATACATACTGTCTCAGACCTCAAATCTATTGCAAAATATTATGTTATCAGAACTTAGCAAATCCGACATCACCATCACACCTGGAGCATGTCAAAACCCCAACTTAAACACTTACCTTGCCTAAATCGGGTTTTGAATGCCGAGATATGACAAAAAGAGTGATTTTTGAGCTATTTTTACAAATATGCGTAAATCAAGGCGGGTAGGGGATAAGCAAGAGCCCAATGAAGGCCTACAATAGGCCTACACAAGCCTAGGATAAGTCCAAGCAAGAGGTGAAGAGAACAAGCTTCAATGATGGAAGTTATGGTTGTCCCTTCATGAAACCCTACTGTTTATGTCAAAGAATGGCTGAGGACTGAATGAGAAGCAAGCTCTCATACCTCGTGTAGATGTCGAGGAAGGTTGGGAAGCGCTCGCGAAGGACCTGCTCTGATACCAGTTAAAAGGGATGCACGAGACACGGGACATAAGAGCACACACAAAGTAGGTGATGTCAACAACGTTATAATAGCCTTATTTCACTTTTATATATATATATAAATAAAGAATATGGGCGGTCATTGTACATGGGCAGGCCCAAGGGCCTTTTACCCCAACATGAATGTCGGTATAAGGCCTGTATCTTGTAGTGCATCCCTCTTGGGCATCCATCCCATTTTAGGGCCTCAAGACCAGTCATCTCTCATTGAATGCTTTTCTTATAGTAAGAGCGAACTAGAACCACTACAAGGATATGGAGGTATAGCGACGGCAGTTTCCAACGCAAAATAGCAGTATCGCTATTTACCACAAATGTGATGCTAATAGCGACGCAAATAGTGATAGTGCTCAGACGAAAAAAATGCGGGCTGAAACCCAAGCGCATTATTTTGCGCAAGTACACAAAAGGGAGAGCGAACTCCATCTTGCGTTTGAGAGGGAGAGGGAGAGAAAGAGGGAGAAAGAAAGCTTCTCACCGTCGCTGCCATCGTTCACGAAGAAGAGGAGGAAGTATACGGAGGGCGAAGAGGAGCCACCATCGCGAAGAGGAGCCGTCGAATCCGTCCTCAAGCCTTTAAGGTGAGTACATTGTTCCTTCTTGCTTTGTTTTTGTGTTTTCTCTTTATCTTTTACTTGTTTTTGTTAAAATTCATGTGTATTGAGAGAGGGAGAGGAAGAGAGAAAAGAAAAGAAGGAACGAGAGAGAGAGGGATAAAACATTAAACATAATAGGGGAAGAGAGAAAGAGAGGGAGAGGGAGAGGGAGGGAGAGGAAATGAGAGAGGGAGAGAAAGAGAGAAAAGAAAATGAGAGAGGAAGAGGAAGAGAGAAGATGAAAGAAGGAATGAGAGAGAGAGGGAAAAAACATTAAACATAATAGGGAAAGAAAGAAAGAAAGAGAGGGAGAGGGTGAGGGAGGGAGAAGAAATGAGAGAGGGAGAGGAAGAGGAAAAAGGAAAGAAGGAACGGTAGTGGTAGTGGTAGTGGTAGTGGTAGTGGTAGTGGTAGTGGTAGTGGTAGTGGTAGCGGTAGCAGTAGCTGGAGATTAATTTCTTATTTTCTTGTTTGTTATTTTTGTGGTTGTCGTGGTAGTGGTAGTGGTAGTGGTAGTGGTAGTGGTAGTGGTAGTGGTAGTGGTAGTGGTAGTGGTAGTGGTAGTGGTAGGGGTAGGGGTAGCGGTAGCGGTAGCGGTAGCGATAACGGTAGCAGTAGCGGTAGCGGTAGTTGTAGTTGTTGTTTAATTTCTTATTTGCTTGTTTATTGTTGTTGTGGTAGTCGTAGTAGTAGTAGTGGTAGTGGTAGTGATAGTAATAGTTGTTGTTTAATTTCTTCTCTTCTAATTTGTTATTGTTGTGGTAGTCGTAGTCATGGTCGTAGTCATCATAGTCGTAGTGATGATTGTAGTAGTAGTTATAGTAGTTTTCTTGTTGTTTTTGTAGTAGTAGTAGTAGTTTTTTTTCTTTTCTTGTTTATTGTTGTTTAGTTTTCTTGTTTGTTGTTGTTATTGTTGTTATTGTTATTGTTTTTTCTTCTTCTCTTGTTTGTTATTATTGTAGTAGTAGTAGTAGTTGTTGTTGTTATTGTTTTTTATTCTGTAGTAGCAATAGTAGTAGTGGTGGTTTTCTTGTTTGTTGTTGTTGTTGTTGTTGTTGTTGTTGTAGTTTTGTTTCTTTTCTTGTTTATTGTTGTTTAGTTTTCTTGTTTATTATTATTGTAGTAGTGGTAGTAGTAGTTTTTTTTTCTTTTCTTGTTTGTTGTGGTAGTTGTTGTAGTAGTAGTAGTAGTAGTTGTTGTTGTTGATTTTTATTATATTATTGTTTATTGTAGTGGTAGTAAGAGAGAGTTGTTGTGGTGATCGTAGTCGTGGTCATAGTCGTGATTGTAGTACTAGTACTAGTAGTAGTAATAGTAGTTTTCTTGTTTGTTGTTGTTGTAATAGTAGTAGTTTTTTTTCTTTTCTTGTTTATTGTTGTTTATTCTTCATGTTTTTTTTTGTAGTAGTAGTAGTAATCTCCAACTACCGCTACCGCTACTGCTACCGTTCCTTCTTTCCTTTTTCCTCTTCCTCTCCCTCTCTCATTTCCTCTCCCTCCCTCACCCTCTCCCTCTCTTTCTCTCCTTCCCTATTATGTTTAATATTTTTTTCCTCTCTCTCTTGTTTCTTCTTTCCTTTTCTCTCTTCCTCTTCCTCTCTCATTTTCTTTTCTCTTTTATTCTCACTCTCTCATTTCCTCTTCCTTCCTTTCCCTCTCCCTCTCTTTCTCTTTTCCCCTATTATGTTTAATGTTTTCTCCCTCTCTCTCTCGTTGCTTATTTTCATTTCTCTCTTTCTCTTTCTCTCTCAATACACATGAATTTTAACAAAAACAAGAAAAAAAAAAGAGAAAACACAAAAACAAATCAAGAAGGAACAATGCACTCACCGTAAAGGCTCGAGGATGGATTCAGCGGCTCCTCTTCGCAACGGTGGCTCCTTTTCGCCCTCCGTACACTTCCTCCTCTTCTTCGTGAACAACGGTGGTGGCGGTGAGAAGCTTTCATTCTCCCTCTTTCTCTCTTTCTCTCCCTCTCTCTCTCAAATGCAAGATGAAGTTCGCTTTCCCTTTCACTCTCTCTTTCATGTACTCGTGCAAAATAATGCGCTCAGGTTTCGGCCCGCATTTTTTTCGTCTGAGCACCGTCGCTATTTGAGTCGCTATTAGCATCGTATTTGCGATGCAAATAGCGATGCCACTATTTTGCATCGGAAAGTGCTATCACTATACCTCCATATCCTTGTAGTAGTTCTAGTTCACTCTCACCATAAGAAAAGCATGCAATGAGAGATGCTAGTCTTGAGGTCCTAAAATGGGATGGATGCCCAAGAGGGATGCACTACAAGATATAAGCCTTATACTGACATTCATATTGGGGTAAAAGGTCCTTGGGCCTGCCCATATACAGTGACCACCCATATTTTTTATTCATATATATATATGAAAGTGCAATAAGACTGTTATAACATTGTTGACATCACCTACATTGTGTGTGCTCTTCTATCCCACGTCTAAGAGTTCAAGTTTGGATTTTGGCATGCTCAAGATGCAATGGTGATGTCGGATTTGTTAATTTTTGATGATATAATATTCTGTAACAGATTTGAGATCTAAGATAGCATGTATTTGTATGCATATGGCTTATGTGATGCTTCTATTGATGTCTATTGATACCAGATCACTTGTGGATGTTATGCCTCTTATGTGATAAGCATTTGGAGTTGACTTAGCTCAGCCATTGAATTTTTTGAACAGTCCTAGATCTGTCCAAAATAGGGCAGCCACCTATTAGTTCAATTTTATGCTTACAAGTCTTAGCATTTGATGCCCAATTATGCACGGTTGGTGCCTATACATACGAGAATGTATGCCTATGGATTTAAGCTTGGATTGAGTACTAATTTGTTAAGTTTATAGAGGTTATATGCTACTGGAAACTTCAGAGCTGAAGCTATTTACATGTTATGCCTATTGCGTATGGGGTGCTCCCAGCTACTTGGGTTGATGTATTCACGCATTTGGATGATACCACATGGTTCTTCTATGCTCCGAAATTGTTTTGAGCTGAGATTAGAGCTCAATTTTATGGTTCGCTGTCACTTCCTTGCAGCAGGCATTTCACTGTCATGACATGGTTTATGCCTAGGCTACCCAGTGCGAGTTATGATGTCTTGGTGAATGCTTTTGGTTGGTTGTGGATGGCAGTTGTTTGAGTCTCAACTTGACATTCATTTGAGTATTCCCTTGAGTACCTAGGCATTAACTTCGCTTTTTCCATTACGACTTGGCTTTTTCTATTACTACCTTGGATGCTATATGGGATTTGATGTTCTGATTATGGATCTTGGCTACCACTTGGATGCACTTACAAGTATTGAGTAATGAACTGCTCCCTTGTTTTGGCAGCTGCCTATTGAGTTGTGATTGCTCGTTTGCATTTGATATGCAGGATACTTACCGATCAGTGGACTTGGATAGTGCTTGGGATTTACAGTTATGGCCATCCTGCTTCTCGGTTGTATGGCATCTATGCTATTTGGGCTGCTATTGCCCGTGTATGTCAGGGAGCAGTTGATCTTTATGGCCACCCATGTATGCGCATGGTCTACTGCTATGTATTTTACAGAGCCTCTTACCTAGATTCTTGCAGGTTTATTTGTCACTTGCTGTTCTTGGCTAGATATGTATGTCAATACTACACGATATGAGACACTGCAAAGTTATGTATACTCCTATGTTTCGTGGATGCTTATGCATTTATGGCTCTGAGGCATGCTTATGCTTTTATGGTTGCAAGCTACAGTGGTTGGATATGTCATGCTTTTGTCTACTAGGCTTGTCTGTGTGGGAGCTTTTGCATCCGTGGTTGATGCCTTTGTATTCTCCCCTTCTGGTTTGAATGAGTCCCCTTTCCAGCTCTTCTAGTCATGCGGACAGTCCTCTTGATGAGCCTATTTTCTCTTATGAGAGTTTCCCTAATTCTTTGAGCTACTCATGCTATTACAGAGCAGTTATCCTCTTCTACAAGTTTCACATGTTCTGTTTGCTTTCATTGTGGAAAGACAAGGCATGTGAAGCATAAATGCTTCAAGTGGATTAGAGAGCAGAAAAGATTGCACCGCACTAGACATGAGAGTAGAGTCAGTGATACAGTAGGTGAGACCACTGCTGATAGTGGTATGGTGCATGTAGTTACCCATGATGATGTAGCTGAGCCCATACTATTGGCATCGTGTTACCCTACAGATTACTTGCTCAGTGATATGGCCTATACCTTTGATTGACTTTTAGATAGTATGGCATCGTGTCATGTTACTCCGCATAGAGCTTGGTTCTCTTCTTACAGGGAGGTTGACGGATGTATTTCTTTGAGCCTTGAGAAGGATTGTCATGTTATTGGTACAGATGATATACACTTGGCTTTGCGAAATGGGTCTTCTCTTATGCTCTGTGATGTCTTGCATATACCTACTCTCAGTAAGAGCTTGATCTCAGTCATTCAGTTGCATGGTGCAAGTTATTATGTCTCTCTTGGGGATACTTCATGGAAAATCCATCGTGGTTGCTTGGTATTGGCTAGAGGTGCTAGATATGGCAATGATTATGTAGTGCATGTCTCTCATGTGGAAGATTCTACAGTTGCAGTTACGCATATAGCATATGCATTATTATGGCATTGTTGCCTAGGCCATGTACGACACTCTAAGATGGATGCTTTATGTGATATGGACTTATTGCCTGCTCTTCCCCATGCTACTTGCCCTCATTGTACTCATGGTTCGTGCAGAGTCTCTTTGGCTTATGGCGATCATGTGAGGCATGCTCCTCTAGATCTAGTCCATGTTACAGTATATGGATGTATGCCTTCCTAGTCACTTGGTGGAGCATCGCATTTTGTGACCTTCATGGATCATACTACCCACCGTGTTTGGGCTTACCCTTTGGTACAGATTGAGGATGCTGTTACTATGCTTGACAGGTTTATGGATTCTGGTGGTAGCATGCCTAAATGCTTGCAAATGGATTATGAGAGTCATGCTATCTCTCCCAACTTACAGATCTCTTGTAAAAAACATGGCATTGATTTCTTATACCCATGGTATCATGGGATTGCTCATGGCATGTGTCTGACTTTACAGGAAAAGCTTGCTTCTATGCTTACCACAACTAGGTTGTCTTATGGATTTTGGGCTGAGGCCCTTATGATGGTAGTCTACTTGGTTAATCGGATATCTTTTTTCTCTTTGGACGTTATTACTCCACATGAGGCATGGAGTGGCATGAGACCCTTCTATGATCACTTGAGGATGTTTGGCTACCAGGCATCTGTCAGTATGCCACATGAGCCTATGTCACGTAGATGCATACTCCTTGGTTATCGAGATGGTGACTTTACGGCTTACAGGTTTTGGGATTTAGATGCCCAGTAGGTTCTACGCAGCCATCATGCTGTCTTTTATGAGACACAGACATCTCTCAGGCCTCTTGATGCGCATTCAGTGCGCTTTATGGCTGATTCTATAGCCATATGTCACTCTTCTGCTTTGCTGAGGCTGCATACTGTCTTAAGACTCCATTTGACTTGTGTTTGGGATGTTGGCCCTCTTTTGATGATTGACCTTGGAGAGTCTGTACTGATGCTATGCGCCACTCTGATGCTTTACACCTGTGGACTTATAAATTGTGTTACTTGCTTCATGGAAAGCAGTCATGGATTGCTCTATTGTCTATGGGATCTCTTGTAGCTCCTCATTGATCATCCCTCGACTCATCATGCTAATCTAAATATCTACAAAGATCACCTACACAGACAAAAATTGATGTTAATATAATCGATATAAATCATACAAAGCACGGTAATATAAATCTTCAAAAAATGATCTTCCTTAAAATACATATCTTATGTACCCTTATAAGTGATTCGTCAACAAATTGAGTAGATGGATGCTCCAAGTATGAAGTACCCTATGGTCCCATGCCAATCTCCTAACACAACTCCGCATACACTCGAAGATTGATAGACATGTCACCATAAAAGGATGAGTCCACCTCGTTCTCAAAGAATTCTTGGACTCCTGTATTTCATCATTGTTACCCGATTCTGGCTCCTCTATATGCTCCAAGCTTTCAGTGGCCTCCACCCCTTGCAATATCGACCCCTCTATTTACATGTTATCCTCATCTATACTCAGAACATCGCTTTGATAATATACTCTCGTACTTCGAGGAGCTAAATATATAACATACCACCATCGAGGTTGTCGAGGGTTTGGATAGAAAATTACTTATTCAAAATCACGTACAAGAGAGATTTAACGTTTATGACATGTACCATATGGTAATATAATTTAAAAAAAACATGAGTTCATGCACCTATTCACAATGGGCCGACAACACAAACGTGTAGTGTAAATCTGTCCATTTTTTTTTCGGAATCTATTTCGAGAAATCGAGATGGAACTTGTCGAATTGTTGCTCTACCTCCTTCAAGTACCACTTTGAACCACTGCACATCAAATAGGATCATGGAGAAGCTACGGTAATCCACCGTGACTATACTTTGCAAGTTTCCAAAATACTCCATCTAATCTAAAACAGTGTTTGGATCTGTTGGTCGTCGTCGGCTCTCTTACTCGAACTTTGCCATGATACCATAATCTGTTGTGGAGCGCATTTTGTCAATATGCTCCACGTGAAAATACCGTCCACGCAACCATGTCGCACTATATATTTTGTACTATACATTGAAACACTCAATTAGTTGTTACATATAAAATATAGATATGACAAACCCTAAACACGTCATCACCTTTGGACTACATTCCCTCGAGAATTCCCACTCCTCGGTTGAGACCTCCACCCCTTCGCGAGACGCTGCGATCAAAGCTCCATACAACCATCGCATTGACATAAACCGCAGCATCTCCTCCATGCCCTTGGGATATCGAATCGGTCAATAGCGTGTACTATGTCGAAATGAATATCACGCTTCTTTTCGATCTTTCTTAGCTTGCTGGTATCTAGCAAGCCACATCCCCATGGAGGGATGGTGCAACATACAAAAGTGATTCACTTTCTCCTCCACTGCAGCATCCATTCTTTTTTGTACCCCATTTCAACCACCACATCTCCGGTCAGTCTATCATCGTCCTTTAGCGACCATAGCATATTGTTGTCTGAATCCATACTTGGTAGCCATTGTGAAATATGCGCTAACGCCTCAGACACCAACCAACCTTCAACCATGCTACCTTCTGGCCAAGCTCGTTGTCCCAGAAAGACTTTTAGGGTTTTCATGAAGTACTCCAAGAAGAACATCCATCATGTATGGACAGGCCCAGCAATCTCCACTTCATCTACAAGATGCACAAGAAGGTGGATTTGTATCGTGAGTATGCTAGTAGATAGGTATTTCTCAAAGAGATGGACCGTCTCCACTGCTCCCCGCCTTGTAGATTCAATGGAGAATATCTTAATCTCCTTCTATGAGATCCATTGCACTAAAGTTGATAACCTGTAAATCGCCCCACGTATTTTTGGAGTAAGGCATCATGCGATCGCAATTGGTAATACAAACTATCACAAACAAGGAAGCATTATGAACAATGACTACACTCCAAATAACAAAATACACTGGCCACTTACAATCCATTGGTAGTACAAATCTGACATATCTTATGCCAATCATTGGATTTTAGCCCTGATAATTGGTCGTCTTTAGAAAACGCAGACTTGAGAGAATGCATCATACCTGTGACTATTTTCTTCACAATGTGCTCTTCTTTAATGGACAAAACCCAAGGAGTGCGAGGTAGCTACAAGTGACCATCAGCACTCGACTGCGGCCAAAGCATCTCTATCTTGCCTATCTCCTTCAAATCCATTCATCCTCTATAGCGTCTCTCTTTCTTGTGATGTGGTCCCATAGCAAGCTGCCCATATTCTTGAAAATATGCATGGGATCCAACAAGTGGTTGATTTATAAGTGGGTTCAATAGGCAACTCGTAGAAAACTAAGAACCGTTGCATTCTGTTTGGATGTGACTCCTGTGGACCATTTTCAGCTTGTATTAGCTTTGGGCATTCATGCGTGTTGGAGGTCATCCAAGAAAACCTTCCCTGAGTTCATGACCCTGTGGTAAGAAAGCGGCATGTCCTTGAGATACCATCTTCTTCGAGGTTCATGACCTTCAGGAGTCTAACTGTGGCCCACACAATGACATGCATGATAACTTGAGGTAACCAGACCTGTCCCAACACCTCTATTTAGTGAATACAAACTTGAATGTGCTATGATAGATATTACCAATGAGAGCGGAAGCCTACTTACCTCAACACTCTCTGAATCCCGGAAAGTCATGCATAGTCCACATGAGAATGGCTCGAATATTACCGAACCGTCGACCATGGCACTTGCTCATATCTTCCATGGTGACCCCCTCCTTCCGCAAAATCTTAAGCTCATCGACTAATGGACTAAGATACACGTCCATATTTTTTACTTTGTAGCGGCCGGGAATGAGCAAGCTAAGGATGAGATGTCATTTCTTCGTAGAAAGCCATGGAGGGATATTGTAATTGACAATGACTATAGGCCACACATTGTAAGAAGTTGAGCGCAGACCGAATGGGTTCACGCCATCCATAGCAAGACTGAGCTGAAGATTCCTTGGCTCTCGAGCAAAGCCTTGAAAGGTAGAGTTGATGTGGCTCCAAGTGCGTAAATCCACTGATATTCGTTGAACTCCATCTGTGGATTTATTCTATGCATGCCACGTTGTTAAGATCGCCATGCCGGACATATGAAACATGTAGTTTATGCGGGGAATAAGCGAAAAGTGTCTAAGAACTTTTTGAGGGATGGTTTTCCCTTGCAAGTCTTGTCGATACCTATGAGCACTAAACTTTGGACATGTCTCAATAGTCTCGCATTCTCCTCGAAACAGTATGCAATCGTTGATACATGCATGGATGTTGTTGTAGTCCATGCAAAGCTTTCATAAAATATGACGCGCATCATCAGGAGACTCGAACATGGTATTTGCAAGTGATAATATATGATACTTCAGTAACCTGAAAAAAATCATAAAACACCTTGAAAAAGCACAAATGTTTTTTAATGATAGTGCCGAAAAGAAATCAACGAAGTGTACATATAAGGTACCTAAACAACTCGGTTACACTCGCATCACTCCACTCGTATTTTGCTTGCACACTTAGGAGTACAAGTAGTGTTATCATGTGAGATACTTGGCACCAATAATATAATGTTATGGATGCTTTCTCTCTAAGCGGATCAGATGTCTTGATATCCATGGGCATTAATGCATCGATCATTGTCTCCATCTCAAGCTCCAAGATTGTAGAAAAGTCTGGAAGGCTACATGTCCTCTTTGGTATTGATGGTATAGATTAGGTAGTACCTTCCAACTGGTGGATTGACTCAGGCATTCCATCCATCGCACATCCATGAACTCTTCTAACTAGTCGCAAAGGGTGCACTCCTCCTTGGGACGAGACGTCACCTCCCAGGATAGAAAATTTGCTATCCACATCCAATGTTTTTGTATATGATATTCAATTAGCTTACGAATACAATGCATGATTGATGTACACTTTTCTTACCGTTTACTCAAAATATAAGATCACCCAATCAATGATCTCTAATTGAAACTCACCGAAGCATCGTACATATTCTATAGAGAAACAACGTTTTCGTCTAATTGCCAGCTTACATATTGAGAGCAAGGATATGGGACACGCTGATTAAGATACGTCTCGCGATCTTGAACATCACAACCTTTATCATTTTCCATTTGGTCTATGTTACGATTAACAATTGGTTTTTGTTATCATTTTTTTTTTCTTTCTTAAATTGTTTGAGAAGGGATTTCTTCTCTTGTAACTCAACAAAATTAACGTATGTAAAGTCTCCACCTACCCACAAATTAACGTATGTCACAGTATTTCCCGTCTCGTGGTGTTGCACTGGATTTCGCCACCACCACTACCACCACCACCACCACCACCACCACCACCACCACCACCACCACCACCACCACCACCACCACTACTACTACTACTACTATAAACAAGAAAAGAAGAAGTTAAAGAATAAGATCTCACCCTCTCTTTGTTTTTTATCCATTCATTCTCTTCTCTTCTTCTATCTCTCTCTCTTTTTCTCTTTCTTTATTATGTTGTATGTTTATTCCCTCTCTCTCGTTCATTCTTTTTTTTTTCTATTCTTCTCCCTCTCTCATTTCCTTTAACAAAACATATCTCTCTCTCTACTACCACTACCACTATAATAAATAAGAAAAGAAGAAAAACAACAACAACAACAACAACAAGAAACAAGAAAAGAAGAAAAAACTACTATTACAACAACAACTACAACAACAACAACAACAACAAACAAGAAAAGAAGAAAAAACTACAACAACAACAACAACAAACAAGAAAACTAAACAATAATAAACAAGAAAAGAAAAAAAACTACTACTACTACAACAACAATAACAACAAACAAAAAAACAACAACAACTACTACTACTACTACTGCTACCACGATAACAACAAACAAGAAAAGAAGAAATTAAACAACAACTACTACTACCACTACCACCACCACTACTACTACTATGACTACCACAACAGCAACAAATAAGAAAATAAGAAATTAAATGACAACAAATACCACTACCACTACCACTACTATAACTACCATAACAATAACAAACAAGAAAAAAAGAAAAAAAGAAATAAAAAAATAAAACAACAACAACTACTACTACTAGTAGTACTACTACCACTACCACTACCACTACCACTACAAAAAATAAGAAAAGAATAAATTAAAGAACCACTACTACTACTACACATAAGAAAATAAGAAATTAAAGAACTACTACTACTACCACTACTACCATAAACAAGAAAATAAGAAATTAAAGAACACGATCTTACCCTCTCTTTGTTTTTTATTCATTCATTCTCATCTCTCCCTCCCTCTCTCTCTCTTTCTCTATTATGTTTAATGTTTTTTCCTCTCTCTCATTCATTCATTCCTTTTCTCTCTTCCTCTCCCTCTCTCATTTCCTCTCTTTCTCTCTCAATACATATTATTTTTAACAAAAACAAGCAAAACAAAATGAGAAAAAACAAAAACAAAGCAAGAGGGAACAATACACTCACCGCAAAGGCTCGAGGATGGATTCGGCGGTTCCTCTTCGCCCTCCGTACACTTTCTCCTCTTCTTCGCAAACGGTGGTGGCAGGGGTGAGAAGCTATCATTTTCCCTCTTTCTCTCTTTCTCTCCCTCTCTCTCTCAAATTCAAGATGCAATTCGCTCTCCCTTTTGCTCTCTTTCATTCGTTTGCACAAAATGACACGCTCGGGTTTCGGCCCGCTTTTTTTCGCCTGAGTACCGTCGCTAATTGTGATGCAAATAATGACGCTGCTAATTCACGTCAAAAATCGCCGTCACTATACGCATGTATCCTTGTAGTGATGGAACAACCCTAACCCTAGAAATCATATATAAAAATTATAAGAATGAAGAGAACAAGCTATTCATGTGTGTGCAAACTTTGTACACATGCCTTCCTATTGTCATTGTGAGAGAGATTGAGAGAGAGAGAGAGAGAGAGAGAGAGAGAGAGAGAGAGAGAGAGAGAGAGAGAAGGGGGGTGAGGGTCCAAGAGAGTGAAGCTCTACTTATCTTCTCTCCAAGCACTCTCACTTGCAATGCCCATGCTTTTCTTTTGCATATGGAGGTTGTAGAGGGTTGACCATCGAAGGAGCACTCTTCTTGGATCTTGGAGTGTATAAGCACATCCTTCATGGGATTGAAGGAGGACCGTGCCACTCACTAGAAATGAATGCTTGTATTCATATGGAATAGACTATGTGAGAGGTAGTCGTTGGTTCTCGTGTGTCGAAGCTCTTGAAGGAATAACATTGTGTACAATATCCCAGTACATTGAGCTTATTTAGCACAACATTTTGGTTCCATCAACAAGACCTAGGACACCTTGACCATGAATTCACTCATGTGTTGCACATATTGAATAGGAGGGGTATGAAAGTGCTAACTTTGAAACTCAAATGCATAGTCAGGGTTTTGTGTTTAGAATGAAGGGATACGATTTTGTTGGCATGAAGATTGCAAATTTTCATTAGCAAGAATAATCTATTTTATTCCTTTTGTTATAGATATACGTTAGGGTATTTTAGTGCAATATATATATGTTAGGGTAGTTTACGATTTTGCCAATGGTTGAGATTGCATTTTAGTGATTGAGGTGCACTAACTCTAGTTGGCATTTGCATTTTGCTACCTAGAAGAAGAAGACATGGTTGTATTAAGTCCAAGTGGTGTTCACATTTTGGGAGAAGGAGAAGAAGGAAACACGAGTACATTGACTTTAGGTATTGTTCACATCTCATAAAGGAGAAAAGGAGAGGAAGAAAAGAGATTAAGAAAAATGAAGAAAAGAAATAGAAAGAACGAAGAAGGGAAGGAAGAAGAAGGAGACAAGAAAACCGAGAAGAAAAAGAAAAAGAGAGTAGAAAAGAAGAAGAAGAAGAAGAAGAAGAGGGGAGGGAGGAGGAAGACAGTGGGGAGGGGGGCACCCATTGAGCCCCCGCCTATCTCAAAAAGAAAAAAACGTTTCCCCTGCTCTGCTGTGCTGAGTAGGGCATCACCATCGCATGCGAGCCACCTTACCCACAAAGCCTGCAACTCTTCGCCACACGCACCGCCCTGGACAGCCCCGCCGAACAACTCTGTAGCCTACAACCTGCCATTCCCGCGGGCCGTCCTCCATGTCCACTCGTACCCCGCTCCACAATGAATTGTGGTATCATGGCAAGGTTCGAGCAGAAGAGCCGACGACAAGCAACAGATCCAAACACGGTTATAGATGAGATGGAGTATTTTGGAAACTTGCAAAGCATTGTTATAGTGGATTACCGTAGCTTCTCCATGATACTATTCGATGTACAGTGGTTCAAAGTGGTACTTGAAGGAGCTGGAGCAACAGTTTGATGAGGTCCATCTGGATTTCTTGAAATAGATTTCGAAAAAAAAAGGACGGATTTGCACGACACCTTTGTGTTTTCGGCCCATTGTGAATAGGTGCATGAACTCATTTGTTTGTTAATTGTATTATGACATGATACATGTCACAATAGTTTAATCTCTCTTATACATGTTTGTGAATAGGTAATCTTCTATCCAAACCCCCGACAACCTCGATGGTGGTATGTTATACCTTCAGCTCCCCGAAGTGCGAGAGTATATGATCAAAGCAATGTTCCGAGCATAGATGATAATAATATGCACATAGAGGAGTCGATATTGCAAGGGGTGGAGGCCACCCAAAGCTTGGTGCATGTAGAGGAGCCAGCATCGGTTAACAATGATGGAAATACAAGAGTCCAAGAATTCTTTGAGAACGAGGTGGACTCATCCTTTTGTGGTGACATGTCTATCGACCTTTCAGTATATGCGGAGTTGTGTTAGGAGATTGATATGGGATCATAGGATACTTCATACTTGGAGCATCCACTTACTCAATTTGTTGACTAATCGCTTATAAGGGTACATAAGATATGCATTTTAAGTGAGATCATTTTTTAAGGATTTATATTACCACGCTTTGTATGATTTAAATTGATTATACTAACATCATTTTTTATCTGTACAGGTGACCTTTTTAGGATGAGTCAAGGAATAAGTGATGAGGGGTTGCAGGATATCTTCACGCGCATGTCTCCAGATTAGATGGTGAGATTTAGAGACATGCCGGACCAAGAGCTGTCTCGAACATCGTCAAGCCGCTCTACTAGATCTACTTCGGCAAGATCAGATGCTTCAGCTTCGAGCGGACGAGGTCGACGCTCCAGACTTGGACGAGAGAGAGAGAGAGTGCTTCAGGGTCAGGGGGATGATATAGAGATACAGAGGCAGTGAGCCCGCGGTCGACACGGGATACATGTACTACTCCTCACACTCATGGCGGTTCCAGGGAGTGTGGCTCAAGTGGATGCTGTGGAGGCATGGACGCAGTGTCTCTATCTCGTCGTTCTACTAGAGTTGCGTCACCTCCAGGATTTGTCACACCTGTGGGGATGTCTACTCCAGTTACTCTGGCTTTTGCTCAGCCATCTGCAGGTGGTACCCCTATGGGTGCGACTCCGATAGATACTACCCCGGTCGGTACACCGGATGTACAAGGGTCTCCTGGATATGCCTAGGAGCATGGATGTAGGTGGGAGAAGACCCATCTTAGGCATACCTCAGAGGGATATGCCTATCTTGTCGATGATAGGTCAGGAGCCATCATCATGAATGATGAGGGGAGGAGGGTGATGGCTCGCATGAGAGAGTTGTGCCAACAAGTTTTTCAGCACAATGTCTTAGATCATTGGAAAAATATACCGGAGGGTTACATAGTAGCATCCTTGCATGAGGAGTTTCCAGTTCTAGCTACAGCAAATAGATTTTCTATGGGTGGGGCTGCAAAGCTCGAGTGGCTAGACGCGGACGACTGGCGCCGACTGAGGGAGGAGGCTACAGATTCTCCACGACGTTGGAGTCAGCAGTGCGAGGCAGCGAGGGCACGACTAGAGGCTAGAGTGGTCCATCATCTTGGGAGTAGTGGCCATAGGACATATCTAGAGAACTTTGTAAGTTTTTCTTTTGTTTTGCTTGCTTATTTTTTTGCAATATCCTTTGTACCGACAATCATGTTTCTAACAGTTAGTATTTTGTTTTCTTTGCAGCACTCCATTACAAATCGCGATTCGACTGGCCTTGAGACTCGATATGCAGAGAGACATGGTCTCACTGCATTGATCGACCGATTGTATAGATGCGGTGGCCTTGTAAGTCACTCATCTTTCTTGTCCGTAGTTACCATGTTTAATTAGAATGCATTATTGTATGGTGGACTGATGTGTAATTGTTTCTTTTTTTGCAGAGTCCGTTCGATGCTCCTTTGTGGTGGGACGAGCTTTCGGATGGTGAGGATATGTAGCTCACCCTTGGATCCTTGGAGCTCACACACCCTTCTTTTTTGGTCGCTTGATCTGTGTAGACATTTTCTATGTAGTAGTGATATCTTATCATGATTGTACTAGTCGCTTTCGTTATGCGATCATGTATTTATTTCATGTATTAGTGTTATGATTTCAGTACACTTTGTTTTTGTTTACACGAGCATTGTATACAGTGCATAAACTATTTTATCTGGCCCAAGCTGCCTTGCCACAAATTTTTTTTTCCATGTTACCGTCGCTATTAGCGTCGCAAAGTTACCTACATGCATCGTTATTTGCATCATTATTAGCATCACTGATACCAACGCGAATAGCGACGCTAATACTGACTATTCTATGGTGTCGCCAATAATGACACTTTTTGTGACGACGGGGGCAAATTTTGTTATTTACATTTTCGTTGCTTTTAACGTCGGTATAAGGCCTATATCTTGTAGTGCTTGCATGAAATTGATTCAAGCACACAAAATCTCTCTCTTAACATGTCAAAGTTGGATCTCTCGAGCATGATAAGGCCATTTAGAAGCTTAGAGGAGGTTATCTTCAATAGCATGTTTCTACTTGGTCACATTGGTCACCATATTCGAAGTTGATTATAAATGACCATGTGATATATGAGAAAGGTAACATGTTCTAAATGAAAGCTTGATCAATGTGAACTACCTTAAGATTGTGGAAAGTTGTTTGATAATATAAGGGCTATCTGGACTAATGAGAAAAGACCGAATTTTATGTGGAGATGGGTGGTGAAATGAAGATGAGGAGAGCTTATCTAGTAGTCTCAGATCATTCCAACATGAAGGCTAGGAAAAGTTCTCACCTCCACCTTAGATACATGCTAGCCTTCAAGAAAAGAGATAGACTACACATGGAGCAATCAAAGTTCCAGGAGATTGGTCTGAGACAATCAACCTTTGTAGGAGAAGAGAATGATGATTTCACACAGACGTACCATTTCTCTAACAAAGCCAACAGCCAAACCATCCATCTAATTATGCATACAACCAAATGAATGCATCTCCAATTTCGTTTGTTAGGGCCCTTGGCAGCTCAATCTAAACTCTACACAAGACAAGCAATGCAAGGTGGTAGTCTTTCAAAGAAAGATGCAAATGCATTTGTTTGTGCGGTTAAAATATTTGGAGACAAAAGTTGAATTGATATGATTGTTGTAGAATTAGGAGGGGTTTTTGAGAATTCACCTAAACGAGCACAAGTACAGCTCTAGGAAGATCTTGTAAGAGGTTGTGAAGATGCTATCAAGAATTTTAGTTCGAATGGAAAGGGGGCTATCTTGGAATTCTAGTTTGAATGGCAAGGGGGAATATCTTGGATTTTTTTTTGTGTGTCTACAAAAGCTCAAGAGACTCTTGATAGAATCAAAGATCTAAGTTTGTTAGCAAAGCACATAAACAGATATCCAGATGTCGTTTCCAACTTTTCCACCTTAAAACACATCCTAAAAACCCTTCATGGTCCAAGTCTTGCAATTGAAATCAAGTTGATGATGGTAGTTAACATAGATGGTAGGCATCGAAGGTAGTTTGGTTATTGAATTACACAGTAATAATGGCAATGTATATTCTGGTGGCAGACAGGATGGCGACTATGGATCGTGATGATAGGTTAATCACGCAATATGGCTATTGATTGATGAAGTAGAATGGCAATGATAATGGCATAATTGAAGGTCAATGCAAGGCGGAAAATGACATTCTACGCAATAATGATAATGGTGGCAACGTAGGTAGATGAGCAATTATGGTGACTTGACGGTATTGTGCAAAAAAATGGCATAAACACAATTCTGTTGTTGAAGTAGATAGCATTTTGACATGGCGGCACAATCAAGAGGATAATGGCATATTCTACGAGTCATTGATGGTGCTAGTCATGGAGGCGCAACTCGATCTTATCGCACTAGATCTCATGGCATTGACAATACATTAATGAATGAAGGCATTGCAGAAGATGGCAGCTTGATTGGCTCTCGAACATGACGATGGCTTAATCATGGGTAATGATTGCAAGCAAAAGGGTAGCAGTTTAAGTGTTTAAGATTTTAAGGTTATTCATAGTGTTAAAAGCATAACTTTAACGTTTTAAAGCCAAACGTTTAAAAAGCCTTATGTTTTTTTTTTGGTAATGAAAAGCACAACATGAAGATGTAGGAGAGAAAACTATATAAGGGTGACACTATAAGAGTCTTAGGGGGCCATCAAAATCAAGAGAGAGAGAGGCTTGAGGTGGAGCTTTGTATCCCTCGCCCTCTTTGAAGATCTTGCCATCAAAATCAAGAGAGAGAGGCTTGTGGTGGAACTTTGTATCCCTCGCCCTCTTCGAAGATCTTGCTATCAAATTCAAGAGAGAGGCTTGAGGTTGAGTTTTAAGCCCCTTGCCTACATTGAAATTTATGCTATCAAGTTGCTTATGAAGGTGGCTTGAGTCTGAGCTTGGTCCTCCTTGCCTACTTTGAAGGTTGTCATCAAGTTCCATGGAGTGGCTTTTGAGTCAAGCTATGAGCTCCTTGCCTTCTTTAAAGTTCTCCTCATCAAATTCTACGAGAGTGGCTTGAGTGAGCTTTGAGCTCCTCGCCTTCCTTGAAGATCTTTCCATAAAACCTGACATTCCACCTTCTTGTCTTCTCTCTCAGATCAAGATTTCAACCTTGTCTTCCTTGAGATCTTTTGATCATATCTGAAAGTCTTTTGATCTTGTATCATGCCTATATCTTTAATCAAAAAGTTTGTTTCCTCATTCGTCTTGAATCTAAAATTCTTCTAGAAAATTATTTTGCATTGAGTACTTGATGCCAAGAGGCATATTCCACGGTGGATTCCATGAGGTTTTGCGGTGGATTCCATAAAATTTTATTTATTGCAGGGGCTCATACACAAGGTGGATTCCTTGTGTGAAAAGTCGATGGGGACGCATGTCCTTTTCGAGTGTCTTGTTAATTTAATGTGCAAGTGGGTGATTTCGCAAAATACATATTTAAATTAATAGATGTTCATAAGTTTAGAGTGCGCACTCGTAATAAATTAAGGTTAGGATTGAATTCTAACCAATTTATTTATTTTGTAGCTGAAGACTGCTAGGTATTCACTTTTGTCGGTTTAATTTTATTATTTTCTAACAATTGTGAATGCTTCAGTTGATATATAGAGCAAGCAGCGGTGGCGTTGGAAAGCACTAGGCGATAGCGTGTATTCAAGTTATTTAGAAGAAATTATCATTTTTTTATAGGCGTGCATCTTAGGCATGGCACCAATATTTATTTTGACGTGCTTATTTATTGAAGCGCTTGATATTTATTTATTATTTTGTATGTGCTTGGGTGCACGATTTAAATATTTGTATTGGACATTGTATTTGGACATCGCTCGACTCTTTGGGCAACCAATAGCTTTAATTCTTTAGTGGGACAAAAGTAAACACAAAAGCTAAAGTGTGCTAATTATAAATTGGGCTATTTTTTGAGCTTGGAGATGAATAATATATCAAATGCATACTTTGTGGAGTGTTCATATAAGGCATGGGGGGAGATTGTATCCAATTAGTCTTTTGCTTCATGTCGTGCAAGCATTCTCTCTTGTTTTTTGTACAAAAGTAGAGTTCTTTTGTTCTTGGGAACC
This sequence comes from Lygodium microphyllum, assembly GCF_053477565.2. Classification (NCBI taxonomy): domain Eukaryota; kingdom Viridiplantae; phylum Streptophyta; class Polypodiopsida; order Schizaeales; family Lygodiaceae; genus Lygodium; species Lygodium microphyllum. The sequence continues at coordinate 64,693,069 of NC_141138.1, forward strand.
TTCCAGTGCTCACTATGCACACATACAGCATCCGATCTGTGCGCTAGTGGTATCAAAGCGAAGCTGAGATCGAGAGCTTCCAATCGCTTACCATCTCGCGTGAAGGCGGAGCTCCTAGAACGATCGAGCTCTACAGTCAGTCTCATGGCAATCCGTCAATACCAGTGTATTCCTAGCAGTGAAGAACCCCCTGCTAAGCACTCAGATCGCGAAGGATCGACCTCTGCAAAGGCGAAGGACCATGCGAGAAGCTTCTTCAACAAGACGTTTTTTCTCTCAGAGCAGATAAGCAATTCTTCATTAAGTTTGGATTAGAATCTTATTAAGATTTATAAAAAGCTTTTATAAAGCTTAAGGCCCATAATTTTTTCGTCGACGGCAGCAACATGTACTGCACGTCGCCGAATCCGCCATCAACATCCTCTTGTCCCAAGCGTTTCAAAAAAAAATTGTTAAGTTTTTACTAAAGCCTAAGGCTTTAAAAGCTTACTAAAGCTTAAAGCTTTACTAAGGCTCAAAATCCCAATTTTCAACTCTCTTCCATAGCGGCAATTCCCACCGAACTTGTCTTCAACCCTCTGCAAGCCCCTGTTTACATATATGGACTGACAGAGCGATATTCCAGCAAATAGTTTGCAACACGCAGTCTAGACACACGAATTGTCTTATTGGAAGATGACCATGATATCAAATTCTGCATCTGCAAAGAAAAAATACTACAAAAAGCCATAAAAGAAAAAAAAGAGAAATAAGCCTTGTAAATTCGACTTTGAGCTACGCTCATCTTGCTAACAAGATTTCGAGTGTGTGAGGTCTTTTGGAATTTTGTAGGATGTCCGATCAAACCATGGAAGATTTTATGGCTGAAGGTGACCTACCCGAACCAACGATGGAGCAAAAACTAGATTTGATTATGATGCAGCTTCAAGATGAACAAAGAGCACGTCAAACCTTGCAAGCTCAATTGGCCAATCTACAACAATCTACCATCGACCAAGATGGACCGCAATCTAAAGATCTTATACGACTTACGATCGATGCAACACTTGAAGTGCAATCTATTCGAAAAGAAACAAAGATCAGTAAAAGAAATTTTAAATTTCATACTTTCAATGGGTCACGCGATGGAAAGACTGTACTTGCTTTTATAAGTCAATTTGATGATTATTTCCATGAAGAACAGTATATTGAAAAAGACAAAATTAAGTGTGTCACTAATCATCTAGTGGACCGAGCATCCCTATGGTGGACTATTGTCCGCAAGAGCATTGATTGTCCTACTACTAAGGAGACTTTCCAGAAGAAATTTTTGCAAAATTTCCTTCCACCCCAATTCCACGAAAAAGCAATCAAACAATAGGATCTTCTGCAACAAAGGGATCGTGAGCTTATTTCACAATATATCGAGTATTTTTGGAATGCTTTATTGCAATTATGAATGCTTGAAGATGTAGCTGAGGCAACCTATATACGCAAGTTTATGTCTGGCTTATTTGGATATTTTTATGTGGAGGTCAACATGTTCAAACCAATGGCTCTTGAAGATGCAATTTTCTTGGCCCATGACTCTGAAGACAAAATTCGAGGACGAGAGAAGCGACCACAACAATTTCAAACTAATGGTAACTTTGGTTCAAAACAATTCAGTTCAAATTTTTGAAGATTTAATCAAAATCGTTTCCTTCCATCTTCATTTCGTAAATCTTGGACACGACCACCTGCTTTACCATCAAACACAAATCCAAACCCTAATTAGTCATCTCCCCAGCCAAATCCCAACATTCCTAAACTTCTTGCTATTACTAATAATGTATCTAAAGCCAAACCCATAGTCCGTTACAAATGTCATCAACCTGGACATCTAGTGGCGAATTGTCAAACCAAAAAGCCAACTGTTCATATCAATTATTTGGGAGCGACAGAGGATGAAGAACATGAAGAAATGCCGAATTTCACGGAAGACGATAACGATATTGGTATTACTTTAGATACTTTACCAGGTATGGCAAATCTCCATTCTTTATTAACAATGAAATGTCTTGTGCATGGTAAAGAAAAGACTGTTTTACATGATGATGGGAGCACACACGACTTTATTTCTGCAAAATTGGTCAAAGAATTGAATTTACATACTGTTTCTACACATTATCGCATTAAGGCTGTATCCTTAGGCACTAGATATAATGGAACACAAGAAGTGCATGACTTAGAAATTAAAATTGGTGATTATGTTGAACGTAAAATTTCTTAGTTGTGCCTTTGTAATCTAGTGATATTATCTTAGGAATGCCTTGGCGTCATCAGTACAATCCTGATATAGATTATTCCACGCATTCAATGAAGATTCATTCTAATGGGAAACAAATCACATTGCATGGTATGCACACTTTTGATAAATTTCCATTGCTTAGTCATACACATGCTAAACTACATAGGCTAAACGTGCATTACAAAAAGATAGCAAATCCTATTTAATATGGGTGAATGAAATCGAAGCTAAAGAAAATCAAATGCATCCTAGGCACACACAATTTCTTTCACAACTTCAAGGTTGTTTTACTGCTAACTTACCACCTGGCTTATCACCTATACGTCCCGAAGATCACAAGATAGACCTAATTCCTAGATCACAACCACCATGTAAAACACCATATAGACATAACCAAATTGAACAGAAAGAAATTCAAGCCCAAATTGAAGAATTGTTAACCTGAGGACTCATTAGACCTAGTAGTTCTCCATTTGGTGCACCTGTCTTATTAGTGAATAAGAAAAACAATACCTATCGCATGTGCATTGATTATCATGCCCTAAATAAGATCACTGTTAAGAATAGATATCTGATTCCTAGGGTAGATGACCTTATGGACAAGCTACAAGGATCTCCAATATTTAGCAAGATATATCTTAAATCTAGATACTATTAAGTAAGATTGGACACATCTGATATATTCAAAATTGCATTTAAAACACAATTTGGACACTATGAATTCCTTGTTATGCCTTTTGGTTTAACTAATGCACCGGCCACATTCAATCGTATGATGAATCACATATTTTTGATGCATCAACATTGTGTCATTGTTTTCTTTGATGACATATTGGTTTTCAGTAAGAATGAGAATGAGCATTATGAACATTTATCTTTGGTTTTCAAATTATTGAAAGAGAATCAATTATATGCCAATCCAGAAAAGAGCGAATTTTTCCAAACAAAAATTGAATACCTAGGATATATTGTTTCATCTGAAGGTATTAAAGTTGACCCTAAAAAGATAGATGCAATTTTGAAGTGGCCGATACCTAAAAATGTGTACGAATTACGTTCTTTCTTAGGTCTTGCTAGCTTTTACAGAAAATTTGTGAGAAATTTTTCATTGCTTGCATTATGTTTGACAAAACTATTAAAGAAAAGCATTGTGTATCATTGGTCCGACAATCAACAAAAGTCCTTTGATTTACTGAAACATGCTTTAACTCATGCTCCTGTATTGCAATTACCTGACTTCAATAGACCATTTTTCCTAGTAGTCACTGATGCTAGTGGATCTGGAATAGGAGTAGTCCTTATGCAAGATTCTCATCCCATAGCCTACTCTAGCTGCAAACTTAAACATTTTGAACTTAAGTATTCTACCTATGATAAGGAATTGCTAGCTGTAGTACAAGGTTTATGTCAATGGAAACACTATTTAATGGGATTTGAATTCATGATCAAAATTGACCAACAAAGCATTAAACATCTCCTTAGTCAACCACAAATATCTGACTGACACATTAAATGGGCTGGTTTTATTCAAAGTTTTCATCCACTCATACAATATCAACCCGAAAAAGAGAATGTTGTTGCCGATGCTTTAAGTAGAAGACCGACTACACATAATATTTATGTGATATCTTTTGACTCTCTTCTCCCTATGAAAGATACTTATGACCAAGATCCTACTTTTCAAGTTGATTGGAATAAATTAGTTACAAATAACTGGATTGCCATTGATTCATTATCTTACACTGATGGATTTATGTTTTATGAAAAAAGATTATGTGTAACTGTTCCATTTCGATCATTTGTTTTGCATGAAATTCATTGTCCCCCATACCAAGGCCATAGAGGAATTATTTCTACTTTACGTACACTGATTGAAGATTTTTATTGGCCACATATGGAATCTGATGTATCTAACTTTGTATCTGAATGTTTAATTTGTCAAAGAGTTAAAAGACACCATGGTAAACAATATGGTTTATTAATGCCTTTACCAATCTCAGAACGACCATGGGAATAGATCTCAATGGATTTTATCATGGGTTTAACTAACACTAAAGCTAATCATGACATGATTTGGACTATCGTTGATAGGTTTAGCAAACAAGCATATTTCATTCCATGCAAGAAAACATTAACCGCATCTCAAGTTGCTCAATTGTTCTTGAAAACAGTTTTCACTAATCATGGTTTGCCAAAAGTTATTATTTCTGACCGTGATTCTTGATTCTGCAATAATTTTTGGATTACTTTGTTTGTTAATTTAGAAACAAAGATTTCTTTTTCATTTACATTTCATCCTGAAACAAATGGGCAAACAGAAGCTACTAACAGTACCATTTTAGATCTTTTGCGTGCATACAAAATTTCAAAACCACAAACATGGGATAAACATTTACATTTACTTCAGTTTGCATATAATAACACACCACATATAGCTACACAGAAAGCACAATTTGAAATTATTTATGGATATAGATTACCTACACCTGTTACATCATTGTTAAACAAAGTTCAAGCTGCTGATGATATTGCTAACATACATGCTACTATTTTTTATGAAGTTAAACAAATGATTGCCAAAGCCCAGCAATCATACACAAAACAAGCCAACAAGAAAAGAAAAGCTATGAGTTTCAAAGTTGATGATTATGTTTGGTTACATATTGAAAAGCGAAGATTACAAAGTGTTGACAAACACCCTATTGTAAAGTTAGCCCCTAGATTTTATGGACCTTTCAAGATCATTCACAAAATCAATGACAATGCATTTAAACTGGAATTACCACAACACTAGAAAATCCACAACACTTTTTATATCAGTTTATTACGGCCTTTTAGAGGCCAATTACCTATACACCCTGTCTATGAAAACCCCCCTTTGCTAGAAGAAGAAACTGAAATCCTTGAGCCTAAAACTATTCTAGATACTGACTTTATGACCACTAGAACTGGCCGTTGTCGTGTTGCTGCGCATCCGAGTCGTATACACCTCCATTTCTTTTGTTGTGCATTTGTGTTAATTTCTGCGTGTGATTCATTGTTTGTGTGGTGCATTTTAATAATCCGCATCCAATGTATATATTCCCTTAATGCATTGCACACTGATCATGTTCTGGAGTTACTATCTGAAGTTGAGAAGACTGACCTCAAACCACTCCAACCATGTTTTGACAGTGCCATGAATATGTATTTGCAATTGAAGTGCTAAAAAGAAGTGGAGTCTTTGTTCGACAGGGTAAAGGCTGCGAATGTGCGGCCTGCACATGCTACTTTTAATATGCTTATAAAGGCTTACATAAACAGTGGACAGATGGAAAAGGCAGAACGTGTTTATCAAGAAATGAAGCAAACTGGTGGTATTGGTGCAAATTCACTCACATACAATTGGATGTTAGAGGCCTATGGTGTGACCTGTCTTAAAGATAAGGTACAAGAAGTTTTAAAGGAAAAGCTAGTCTATTCTGGGGAGATAGGGGGATATTTTTGAAAAAGGAAGAATGGCGAGCTGTGGGCGGACCAGAGTGGAGGAGTTCGGCAACTTTCGGAAGAAGGGAGGATCGTGAAGATTTTCCTTAAGCAGGGATCAGATTGACAAAGAAGGGCAATTCGTCTCCTCAGCAATTTGGGATCATCATGGCATCGTAGGCTAACCCGTTGAGCAACACCATCAGCTAAAAAGGATGCTGAAGGAAATCAGAGAGAGAGAGAGTAGAATCGGAGCTCGCCCTCTGTCGGCGTGCGTGTATTCTGTCTCCCGCACTGGACGAGGAGGAGGAGGAGGACAAAGAGGAAAGTGGAAGAGTCAGCCGCAGTCACAAAACCTCTAACGGAAAATTCAAACTAAAGCCATCTTCGGATGGGAAAAAGGATAAAGATGTCAGTAATATACGCCATATCGTTGCCCAGACTTTTACATTCAAAGAGCTTGCTGCAGCTACAAAAAATTTTAGACCAGAATGCTTGATAGGTGAAGAAGGTTTTGGTCGAGTGTACAAAGGCAAATTGGAGAGTACTAACCAGGTTGTGGCAATGAAGCAGCTTGATCGTAATGATCTTCAAGGAAACAGAGAATTCCTCGTTGAAGTCTTAATGCTCAGTTTGCTCCATCATCCCAATCTAGTTAATTTGTTAGGCTATTGTGCCGATGGTGATCAGAGACTTCTTGTTTATGAATACTTGCCGTTGGGGTCTTTGGAAGATCACTTGCATGACCTATCCCCTGAAAGAGAACCCCTTGATTGGAATACATGCATGAAGATTGAGGCAGGATGGAAGAACATCACAGATGATATTCCCTATTCCTGATCTGATTGAGGCTATTTCAGCTTGTATTACTTTGAAGCCTGGAGATATTAAAGCCACTGGAACGCCTGCTGGTGTTGGATCTGACTTCAATCCTCCAAAACATCTTTTGCCAGGTGATGTGGTTCGCATAAGCATTGAAGGCTTACGAGGTGTTGATTGATCTTGTCAAGAGACGAATTTTTGACTCCACAGATGAATTTGATGATGCAATTCCTGGAGACTGCGATCCACAGGATTTCTTCAAAGTTTATGGACCTGTTTTCATAAGGAATGCTCGATGGTCAATTTGGTACAGATCTTGACTTGGCTACAAGATTGGACATTGCTATTGATGTAGCACATGCAGTTAACTACCTGCATCTATATGCAGATGTGAAGAGTATTTACCTTCTTATTGCAACTGTCAACATACACCTGAATGTAAACAGTTTATGAGATACTTCGGATTATTCTGAACATGATTTTCTTGTAACTCATTTGACAAACAATATAGATTACTTTGGCATAAAAAAATTTGAGTTTTTCTTGTTAGCTCTTCCATTGCTGTACCTTGAACCCCGTGTTCTGCAGCCCTTACACGAAATCTACGACACCGTAAATATTCTAGATATTTGGTTAAGTTTAAAAATCATCCTGTTGAAGAGGCCCAATGGATGCATGCTCGAGACCTAAGTGCTTACCCCTCACTGCTGGCTCCACATTGAGCTTATAGCAATTGAGGACAATTGCTATCCCACCCCGGGGGTATGATGCCAAGAGGCATATTCCATGGTGGATTCTGTGAGGTTTTGTGGTGGATTCCATAAAATTTTATTTATTGTCGGGGCTCATACACAAGGTGGATTCCTTGTGCGAAAAGTCGATGGAAACGCTTGTCCTTTTCGGGCATCTTGTTAATTTAATGTGCAAGTGGGTGATTCCATAGCAGGTGATTCCGCAAAATACATATTTAAATTAATAGACGTTTATGAGTTTAGAGTGCGCACTCGTAATAAATTAAGGTTAGGATTGAATTCTAACCAATTTATTTATTTTGTAGCTGAAGACTGCTAGGTATTAACTTTTATCAGTTTAATTTTATTATTTTCTAATAATTGTGAATGCTTCAATTGATGTGTAGAGCAGGCAGCGGTGGCATTGGGAAGCACTGGGCAATAGCATGTATTCAAGTTATTTAGAAGAAATTATCATTTTTGATAGGCGTGCATCTTAGGCGTGGCGCCAATATTTATTTTGACCTGCTTATTTATTGAAGCGCTTGATATTTATTTATTATTTTGTATGCGCATGGATGCACGATTTAAATATTTGTATTAGACATTGTATTTGGGCACTGCCAGACTCTTTGGGTGCCCAATAGCTTTAATTCTTTAGTGGAGCAAAAGCAAACACAAAAGCTAAAGCTTGCTAATTGTATATTGGGCTATTTTTTGAGCTTGGAGATGAATAATATATCAAATACATGCTTTGTGGAGCGCTCACACAAGGCATGGGGGGAGATTGTACCCAATTAGTCATTTGCTTCATGTCGTGCAAGCCTTCTCTCTTGTTTTTTGTGCAAAAGTAGAGTTCTTTTGTTCTTTGGGACCTTCCGGGGCTCACTATGTGCGCATACAACATCCGATCTATGCACCAGTACTCATCACAAAGTGTCCCTATGGCGAGTGACTTTCACGAAACCCCCCCTCATGAATTCCGTGCGACACTGCATTGTAAAAGTAACCATAAATAGCTTGCATTGTAAGACATACACTTAGACATGCACCTCACATTGAGTGTGAATAAGGGAGGTGCAAGCATCAACATAAAACACCTGGGATATACAAACACTAGGACCCACAATAGTTGCACGTACATATACTAACTCAGACATCCACCCTAGAATCCATACACCTAAGCATTCCCATTGCACCACATGTCCACGTGTACCTAGGACAAGGTGGCACGTAGGTTAGATCGCACCATTGCACATGTGACACTTTGATTATGCAGTGAACTTTCAGGCATAGACACTAAATGCAAAGCGGAACAAAGAATTGAGCAAGGAAGATGTGAGGTATGAGGAGCCAAAGGATGCATGAAGCCAATGAAAGCCGAAAGCTCACGAGCCAACAAAAGCAAAGTGTACCACAATTCATACAATCATTGTTGAATTATGATTAGCTTGTTAAAGTGCTATAAGATATTTTCAAGATCCATGAGTGTTGAAAGAGAGGAAGCCTGCTTGTGCACTATGCACCTGCATGAAAGTAGAATCAAGGAAAAGGGCAATCATTTGCTTCTGATTGTCAACATGTGATTGAGGAAATTAGAATCAATACAAACACAAAGTCTAGGGATGCATAAAAGGGAACGAATCAAAAATTTGAGAGCACTTAACATAAAAAATGGACCTAAGACTGATCACTCACTTTCTTTATCAAACTCTTCACCTTGATCACTAGCCAAAAATCCTAGTTCCAACAAAAAGTCTTGCATTACTTCATGAATACAATGGATCCTTCTCAATGAACTTTGATATTAGAATTGTTTGTGATAATCTCAAGAGCTACAAGATTGAATGATGAAGTAAACATCCTAGGAAGCTGTAAGTTTGAGTACCCTCCCGTTGCCAGAAAGCAAACCACCAATGCACTCGACTCAAATCAAAGAACCCTCCATTTTTCAAATGATTGAAACTTGAATAGAGATAAGGAATTGGAGGCCAACTTTGCCTCCCAATCCATAGATAATCGAATCTTTTGAGTCTTGTAACACTCTCTACCTATAACCATCTTTTGTAGCCTGATTTATAAAGGCATCTCATTGTGGATTAAGGGGGGGCATCCTATCATGTTTTATCCAATGCCACCTAGCATTGAGCGGGGATGTTGAGAAGTAAGCATGTGAACTCTCCTTATACTGGAGAGGATAAGGGTAGCTAGGTGTAAATGAATTGGAGGATAGGGGGGCAAGGGGAAACCCTAACCGTTAACTTCTCTGGGGGCTATATAAACTGCCTAAAGGTCACTCTCATAGTTGAGGAGAGTGTACTAGTTGTACCTTTGAACAACTTACTAAGCAAGATCTTATTATTGTACTTGGGCTCTGTCTCTTCCTCTTGTGCACACTCTTTCATGCTTCCAACTTTGATTTCTCATAGTGCAAAGTTCCCTAGTCCTAGCAAGGAAATTCAAGTAGCTCTAGCCCCATTTTTAATATTGCAAAAATCCGATTCTCATGCAAGAAACAACAAAGATCATGGGGATACCACCACAAATGCCAGTGGAGAGTTAGAACAATGCCCCGATGGGTATCCAAAGTGTTGTTACATACTCAAGGGTATTACACAAGAAACTGATGGATTTAGTTACATAAAGCACCTGTGTCACCAACTTTATCAATCATAGCTCAAATGAAATGAAAAAAAGAACCCAATTATGGATCACAATCTAGGACAAAAATCACCCAAGAATTATGATAGCTAGGATAGAAACCATGAAGCCAAGCTACACCTGTAAGAAAAAGAAGAATCAGCCTAACATTGAGATACAATTGCTTGTGCATGTCAAATCCAAGAAAACGTTGGCTCTAACTCTTGAGACAACAAGTGCAAACAAGAAACCTAAGTACCCTCCCCATGGTAATATTCTAGCTACACAAGAATACTCAAAAGACAAAGAAGTTGCATCACCCACAAGCAATGAGCAGCCACTACAAGCATCTAGCCTTTTTAAGAGTTCTAGGTTTCCTAAGAATATTTTGCATAAGTAGAAACAATAAAGCCTAGCCGCAACAACCTTGTGTAGCTCCTCAACCTACACATGTAAACCCATAAAAACAAGCACAAGACATTTCCACACTTAGCCACGGTAAGGATTTGACCAAGCAACCTCCCTCGAGTAATAAAAGTAGCCGGTCCAACCCAAAAATAAGAAATAACATACTTGAATATTTACTAAATATGTTAGAAGTGTGGAACTCTAACAAGATAAATTGCCAAATATGAGCAAATCGACAACACTTAAGCCTCTTGTAGCCACAAAACACATGTAATGTAGAGCATAGACAAGCACCCAAAAAATAAATTTCTTAGCTCAAAAATTTCTAAATTCACGAAACCACAAAGGCTAATTCTACAATCCTTGAAGCTCATACGAATCAAAGCTCTTTACAAAAGCCCTTAGCCTCTTCAATCTGATTTTTTTTTGGTTTGACCCTCCTCTCCTCACATGAATAATTTTTTATGAAAAGAGAATGGCTCCTACTCCCTATTCTTCAAAAGCTTTTAGGCTTTTCTTTAACGTTTAAAAGTCTTGAGGCTTTTCCTTTTTTTAATACTTTTTTTAAAACATAAACCATCGCCCTTTGTTGTTGCCGATCTTGTTAGTCCACCTTTCTCCTTAACACATTTAGAAAATTTAGAGATGATCTCCTGTTAAAACATATCCCAACCCTATCTTAGTTTGCCTTCAAGATTTATGATGACCTCTTAAGTACATCAAAGCATATCTTCTATCCCACACTACTCATTGTCTTCATAGCTCGATGTCAACAAATCGACCCACTAAGGGCCTTGCCTTATAGTACTACCTCAAGCCTTACTGGTGTTGATATCTCTACATAGCAATCATCTTCCACTCACGCAATAAGTACATAAGCTCCGACTATAGCAGAAGCCATCTTTCCCATAACAACTGGGGCCTCTTTCAAATGCATGCTCCATTTCTTCCACCTTGACTTCTAGAATTGATTGATTATTTGCCTTCGTGAAGGATGTATGCTTCACTTTCTTCAGATCATCCTCATTGAGAGAGAGAGAGAGAGAGAGAGAGAGAGAGAGAGAGAGAGAGAGAGAGAGAGAGAGAGAGAGAGAGAGAGAGAAATATAAGGATTGGAGCAACAGAGGGGAGCTGTGTACTCTCATCTCATTTTTTTCAATATTCCATATCACATATATCTAAAGTGAATACAACACTCTAAGGTCAACAGACCATTCACACACAGCCTAAAGTCACCAACTTATTTAATGTCCCACACTTGTTGATACAACTGGACACAACTAAGACAATATCGGTTCTACATAAGAGCTTGAAGTCTCAACACTCCCCCTCAAGCTCAAGATAAACGTGTACATCAAGTAGCTATCGGAATCGACTGAAATTATATTTACCCAAAGACTTGGTAAAGATATCTACAACATGTTCATCAGTCTTTACATGTATAAGATCTACTTTCCTTGCAAGAACCATTTCTCTAATAAAATGGTAGTGTACCTCAATGTATTTAGTCATGGCATGATAAACTGGATTTGTTGCTAGTAGTACACTAATGATATTGTCGCATAACAAGGTCACTGGAGCATCCACCTATATGTCAAAATCAACCATAAGCTTGAGCAACCATGCAATCTCACATGCTGCCAATGCAACACCCTTGTACTCTACCTCAGTGCTAGACAATGCAACTGTAGGTTGCTTCTCGCTGCTTCAGTTGATCATTCCACTTCCAAATCCAAAGGCATAACCACTTATAGATCTACGGTCATATGAGCATCCTACCCAATCTGCATCCGTGTATCCAACCAGTGTCAAGGGCTTATCTTTCACATAAAAGAGCCCATAATCTATAATGGACTTTACATATTTCATAATCCACCTAACAACATCCAAATGTAGCTTTCTAGACTTCTGTATGAACTAACTTATGAGCCCAACAACATAACTCAAGCCAGGCATGCTAATGGTCAAGTAGATCAGACTTCCAACCATCTGCTTGTACATAGTCACATCATCAATTTCAGCTCCAGTGCTAATGTCCAACTTGACATTCTGATCAAGAGGTGTATCGAGTGGTTTACATTCAACCATGCCATATTTCTTTAGCATTTCCATGGCATAGTGTTTTTACATCAACCATAAACCATTTTCAGCCTTAATCACCTCAATACCCAAGAAATACTTCAATTCACCTAAGTCTTTCATATCAAATTTAGATTTCAGCATTCGCATAACATGTTATATCCCCAAGTCATCAACACCTGTGATTATCAAATCATCAACATAGATAACCAACACTACCAAATCTTTTTTTGTCATTTTCATAAATAGACTATGATTAGCCCTGACAACAATGAATCCCAAACTCTGCAAGTAATTATTGATGCTTGCATGCCAAGCTCTCGAAGCCTACTTTAGCCCATGCAATGCTTTTTCAGTTTGCATACATAATGCTAAAAATCGGGTGTACATGCCCTTCAGGTTGATCCATATAAACATCCTCTGCTAAATCACCATTGAGAAACATATTCCTAATATCCATGTACTGTAATTTTCAGCCTTTAGCAGCAGCCAATGCGATCACTGTTCGTATGGTTGCCATCCTGGCAACATGGCTGAATGTTTCCTCATAGTCTATAACCCATACTGCTAGGCATAACCCTTAGCAACTACCTTGGCTTTGTAACTCTCTACGCTACCATTTGACTTGCATTTAATCTTGTAAACCCATTTGAAGCCAATGGTCTTCTTTCCTTCTAGTAGTGGCACAAGATCCCATGTTCAATTTTTAGCCAATGTAGATATTTCCTCATCCATAGCTATGCACCAATTTTTTTCCATCACTGCTTTAGCATATGTAGCAGGTTCCTTGACCTCTATCACTTTTGTCATGTAAGCATAATGCTTCACAAAATAACCACTATAAGTTAGCCTATCCACAGGGTACTTGACTCTCTGCGAGCATCTTAGCTGTGGTGCACTACTCGATTTCCCTCTCTCATGAGGCGGAATACCAAGCTCATTGTCTAGACTATTAGCTAAGTCATAGCCTGAAGTCATCCTGCCAGGTGTCATCACACCAAATGTATCATCAATGAATTTTAATTTTCCTTTGTTGTCCATCACATCATATCTCCCCCTCACTAACATACTAGTATCAGTGGACGGTGGGCCAGAGCTTCGCATTCTCTCTGTCCATGGAGATACCGTCATACCACTAGGGCCTATCAATGCAGTACTCTATTCCAAATCAACTATAAAAACATGTATAAAAGATATATTTGATGGCACTGCAACTAGTGTAGTCCCTCGCACATCAAAGTGAACCAATTGCAATGGTCGCTTACTATTTCTTACATGCTTGATAAATGGCAACATTGAATATTTACCAAACTGACAAGCATCATAGACATGACCAATATCAGTGTAAGCAAACTTAGGTAGACCTATAACAAGATGTTTTTTCTGCATCATTTGCAGCCGATGAAGATTAACATGTCCCACTCTCTTATGCCACATTTCTAAATCTCTAATTGTGCTAGAGCCATGGGCAAACATGGCTAATTTTAGCTGTGGAAAAGTGGCATCAAGAATAAACATCCTACCATTCCTATGAACGTAAGCAATCAATTTACAGCCATTACCAAACTCCTCAATGAAGCAAATGTGCTTATTAAACCTAACATGCAAATTCTGCTTAGTCAGGTGGCCCACAAATAATAGATTTTTAGTAATTGATGGGACATGTAATACATCATGTAAGTTCTTCTTCTTGCCATCATGGATTACAAAAGGCACTTTGCCTTTATGTTCAATGCTATGCTATGTGTCATCCCCTATGCATACATTGCCATTCCTCTCAGGCACCATGTTAATAAACCAATCACCATGAGAGGTCATATGATTCGATGCCCCCAAATCAATATACCAAACAACATCCTCAGTAGAATTGTCAGCAGGCCTATCTTTCACATATGTCATGGTAAACAATTTATCCCTAGAAGCATCATCTATCTGATTGGAAGATGCATAATGTCCATGTTGCTTGCCCTTTTGATTTCCGTGCTTCTTCTAGCAGTCCTTTGGCAATATGACCTCATTTTCCATAGTAGTGATAATCCTTATCCTTATTAGGATTTTCAAATGAATGTTGCTATTGCCAAGAGCCTCTGCCTCTAAGGCTAGATCTCCCCCTGACTTTGAAATTTCCACCTCCTCTTGCATTCGAACCCTACTAGTTATTATTGCCATAAGATACATTTAGCTGGCCTCCTCTACCAGAACCATAACCTCTACCATGACTACCACGACTGCATTGATGCAAATAAAAGACAACATCTTTGCTCTTGGAGCTGCTAGAGCCTGTAGCCAAGCCAAATTTAACTTCCTCATGAATAAGCAATGCAACCAGCTCATTGAAATTTGGCATTTCAACCCACACAGATATGAAAGTATCAAATGACTTATATTCCGATTCCATGCCATTTAACGTCATTGCAACCATGTCTTCATCCTCAACCTGTGTGCCAATTGATGCTAGTTGATCCACAATCATCTTAATCTCTATGATATAATCATGTATAGATCTACCTTTTCTCTCCATGTTGTTGAATTTATGCTTTACCTATATCTTCATGGCAATGGTAGTTGTGCCATAATACATGATTAATATGTTCCATGCATCTGCTAGTGACTTGCAGCTCATGATCTGCATTAACATAGCATCCGAGATACACAAAGATAACTAGTGTAGCACTCTATGAGCTCTTTTCAACCAAGCTCGATGCGCTCATCTAGCTATAGGATTCCTCTCTAGGATTTTAGGTTCAACTTCAACACCTATCACCAAGTCCCAATATCCTTTAACTATCAAGAAGTTATCCATGTGGAGCTTCCATATTGCATAATTATTGCTATTAAGCTTTTCCCCATTATCTGGGTTATGTTGTCAGTCCTATCTGCATTTGTCATATTGTAACAGACAATGGCTCCTGACTTCCTGCAAGCCAACACATCTAACTGACCAACTATGCTCTTTGACTATTTATGACAATTTTTTGCACTTAACTATCTATTGTAATCATGATATTTCAGCCCATTAACTTCTCAAGTCCATCCACAAACATGTGGCATATCCTGTAGATACATCAGTCGACACATAAACCATGTAGTTGTTATAACTCTGTATCATGCAACCTTATTGCAGTCAACCAAACATGCATTCTAAAATCTGCAGACTGTCAATGACCAACAACTCTTTCAAGGCCAAAACTAAGATGTATACATGTCATACATACTCCAAAAACTCTCAGACATCTGTTAATACATGTAGGAGTCCATACATGATCATGTGGGCATAGTTCAGTGCATATACATCAAGTACAAGTGTTAAATACATTTCTTGTAGGTTGAAATCAGCCAATAATCAGTCAAATCATGTTTATCCAGCTCCAAAAAATCCTCAAAGTACTTCATACATGTGCTATCAAGTGTAGAGGTCAATACATGACCATACAGACAACCATAGGCACTCTGTCTTCAACAGACAATGTCATAGAATGCATTCGCTATTTGTAACGAGCCAATATAATATCAATGCATTTGTTTCCAGCTTCAAAATTTAGCTTTCATGAGCATTCAATGCTCGTCTCAGTCCTCTAGACATTTAGCATAAATATGCCATGCCATACATTTGATAGAAGCTAACTGATGTATGTAATGCTTCAGGACCAATGAGTACTTGTTGTCCACAGTTTTATGATAGTTTTAATCTTATCATATACTCCAAATTTGAGTATTTTCTTCAAGAAATTGCAACTCAAATGCATAAGAAAGAATACATGTCTTCCAAGAATGCATGTCAGATAGCTTCAATGCTTCACCAGGATCTAATATATGCTATACATTCACTATTTACAATAGTTCATGCTTTGTTCCAAGTCTGTGTACCTATGGATCAGTTCATATCTCGTCTACAAGTCAAGCATTTGCATATTAGATCATCAAAGTACCTTCCAAAGTTGTATGCAAGCTGTAAATCACTCAAGTAGTGATTATTGTCATGATTAGCAGGCATAAACAAATATTTTGATAGTAGGCGCAATCACATTGTCGAAAGGTTTTCGAAAGCAAAGTCGCAACCACAGAGGTTCTTGAGAAATTCCAAGATGGAAGATCAAGCGAAGCAAATAATCAAGACAAATATGATGCCAAGTAACAATTGTATTATTGCCAAGTTATCACTGTGAGCATAGAGAAACATCATAACAAAACCACATGTGATCTATGCAATTGACCCATGCCATGTATACAAGCTCTTATTAGAGTCCAAGCTTATGAAAAGAAAGGTTTCAAATGCACACAATTGACAACAGTTTCTGGCTGCTTTGCATCATCTATATGTGTTTGCAACAGTTGACAAATCTGTGCCACCCTCTCATGAGCAGTATGATAACTGAGAATAGATCTTCAAATCATGATGATTAGACTCTTGAAAATGACGACTTTGTAAACATAATCAAGCTTCTCATTATAGTTGTTATAGCTGGCCATGCTGCAGAACTAGTTCAAGATGATGAAGGGAACTAATGGGATGTTCACATCTAGTTTAAAGAGATGCATCAAGGAGCCATGGTAAAGTCCTGTCCATTCCCAGCCTTTGACCCCATGCAATAAGGGAAGGTATAAGCTTGGCAGTAGTAATTAGATGTAACAGCAACAACCCTTGGCCTTAATTGAATATCTCCAGTTGTGTGTCTCCAAAGTTGAGTACAGTCTTTGGACTCCCCAAATGTTTTGCATCGCTTCATAGGAATTATCTGACTATCAGCGCCTTGACCAAGACTTTGAATGGATAGATTTTGTTGCTGCTAGTTGTAGAGAATAGAATAACAGTTCCATGAATGTGCAAGCAAAAGGGCAATCAACCCCAAAGTTGGATGTACGAAAACAATCGAGTAGCACCGAGAAAATCATAGCAGTAAATGCTGGTCGCTTTCTGATACTTGCAAGTATCCATAAGGAAGACAAAGCAGTAAGTCGATGTTCCCAAATTTTTTTTACATGTGCCTCTCTGATAGGCCTTAGAGAGTTCACCCCATAGGATAGCGGCCATGCTTTTTCCCTTTTTGCATATCAAAGTGTGTTTTTGCTTTCTCCTCTAGATTGACGGAACTGCTGATCAAATCCAGGTTTCATCGCACATTGAACTTATTTGCAATAATTGGCTACACATCCTCAACACCAACCAAAGTCTCCAAAAAGGGCTTTTGATCCAGAATCTCCAAGTGTTGTAGTGCATACTGTCATCGCTGAAACCTCATCACATAACAGTAGTCTTCGATTGGAGCCAAGCCTCCCCTTTTAAACTCTACAGCCATGCTGATCGACCTGCGTTTGTTGAGGCTTCTACACTTCATCAACTCTAAGAGCTTCCCCTCTTCATTATCTTTAGCTGAATCTCCAACCTTTTGCCTGATAACGCTCCTCCTCTATTGCTTGTTTTAATTGACGGCCACCTCCTCTAGTCGGTGAGCGCAGGACAGTTCGTTGAATTGGGAAATCTTGCGACAGGGAACTTCACAGGAGTGCCACAGAGAAGAATTTTTATGCAGCATCACATGATTAGTATTTCCAGTGATCTGATTTGATCCTATGACAGATTGTTAACGATGGATTTTCATGAGTTCCCAATCGACAGCTCTTCCTCAGCTGTATTACCCTGTTCCGCTTCAGTGGCATTACTTTACCCTCTTTCTACATTACCCTGCCTTACTTCAGTAAGTCGAGCAGAAACTTCTGCTTCTGATTTCATGTCAATGTCAGCACTAAACTTTGCTCTCCACTATCAGTGGTCATCATATGGCCTAATAAGATCCCTTCCACGTTCATTTCAACACTTTCTGCATTACTGATTGTGCGATTGCAATCATTGCTAATATTTATCTCAGAGCTCTGAAGGCTCTCTCCATCCAAAAGCAATTATCTTCCTCCCTCTGTTTTCTTCCCCTTCCTAAAACAAAGGCGCCTCCCTTCATCGTCCCATTGTTTCCCCCAAAAAGCCTCTTTTCAAAAATAGCATCCGTTTCAAAATAACCATCCGTGGCTTTTCCTTTCCCCAGGCTAAATTTGCCATAGTCATAGCGCAATGCAAGTCCAAGGTCTTGAATTGAATCATCCCGAGTAAACGTGTGATTGTCATGATTATAAGTCCCAATCACATAGAAATCCAACTTGATATTATCCATGCTGGCCTTAAGGACATATTTCACAGTGTCCCCATAAATGGAGGTATCAACACCTGCAGAATCACCCGAAACTAGGATAGGATAAAAATCTAGGCATTGCCGCATGCCAATGCTTTCTAATATCAAAGCATGATAAGATCCTATCAATATGATCTGAATTAGATGCGGTAAGCTGAAGATCTAAACCAGCATGACCTTCTACAATCCCCAAAACTTCCTGAACTTGTTCAACTGTATCATTCTCGCCATAAAGACTCAGACTTTTTATAAAGTCCTTGATACAACATTGTGCTCAACATGTTCACAAAACACGATCTCCACATCCATAATATTTCCAAACTTCCCATACATACCCATCACTATGCTTCCAAACTTCTCTCCACTATACTCGCACACAGAAAAAAATGTAAACACAACGACTAAGTATGTACAAAGTAACAAATGTCACACACACAACTTTTCGGTGGATTCCACACCTCGGATGCAGAAGAGTACGACATCCATCCCCTCTAATCCTGTGCATCCTCCGGATGGGCCAACTACCCATGATCATTATCATTAAGATCCACGAATAGATCAATCTCTTCATTGTGTATTTCCGATACTTCAGCAAGATTATCTATCATACCATCTCTCTTCTACTGGAGTTTCTTCTCGTTGCTCTTTTCTTGCAAATTCTTCCAATGCATAATCCTCATCATCTCTTTTCTTGAAAATCTTGATTCTTTTTCCTACAATAGGCACTCTAAGCACTGTCCCATCCAATTCTGTCAGCTCATATGTTGCATTGTCAAAGACATGTCTGACTATGTACAGCCCAAACCATCTTTTCACCATCTTTCGAAGTGTAGTATGCTGATTTTCAAGGCTGCTATCAAAGACTAATACCCAGTCTCCCTCTTCTATTGCTCTAGGCCGCAAGCGATGCCTACTGTCAAACCTGTCCTTATTTCTTAGTCTAGCAACCTTCAACCTGTCAATAGCTAGCTGAATATCCTCTGGTCTTCTCTCCAACTGCCAAATTCAAAGAGCTAAGAGCTCCTCTCTCGTCAAATCCTCCTGCCAAGGTAAAACTGACCAAGTCAAAGCAAAGTCTCAGTCAGCATAACTGGTTTCTGACCATACATCAACTCTGCGGGCATATATCCTGTGGTAACACTGTGAGTCGTACGATCAGCCCACAAAGCAAATGGTAGAAGTCTCGGCCATTCTCCAATCCGTCCTCTGCATGCTTTGGCTAATGCTTTCACTATCGGCGAATGCCCTCTTTCACTCTTCCCATTTCCCTCTGGATTGTATGCTGTGGTTAGAGCCAACTTGATTCCTAGTTGAGATAAAAACTCCCTAGCTTCATCTGCATCCAATTCACCGTGATCTGCAGTGATCTTACCCACACAGCCATATCTGTAGAAAATTTCTTCCAATAAGAACTTACACACTGCACTAGTGGTCTTCATTCTCAAAGATCTGCCCTCAACATGATTGGTAAGATTCTCTCTAGCCAAAACAATATATCTCATTTGCCATAGACCCATAGGCATAGTAACCAAGTCAACTACCCACTTATAATGAATGCATAGCGGATAGGTCGGATGAAGCTCATCTCGATGACGCACTACCAAATATATCTGGCAGTCTTTGCAAGTCTCTACAAAGTGAGAAACATATCTATACATGCCTTTCCACCAATATTTCTCCTTGATTTTCTCATAAGTAGCCCACACTCCTCTATGACCAGCCCAAGGACTCTCATGAAACTCCCTCATTACCTGTAACTGTGTCTCTTTATCGCAGATAACCCGCAAGGATAATCCACCTCTTTTCTTCGGATGCTTCCAAAGAAATCGGTCCTTGAGAAAATAACCATAGGCTTTTCTTCTGATCTTCTTGAACTCTTCATCTGTCCATTCATCTCTTTTGCTTAGTGTACTAAGGTACTTGCCAATCTGCAACCAATCTCCAACATAGAGTTCTTCTATGAAAGCCACAATATCATAGACATAACATGATCAACCATAGCAGCTGAAATTTCTGCATCATCCTCTTCTGCAAGTAGTGTCTCCTTATCATCATATCTGGCTCTAGACATCATATCTGCCCCACTGGATTATCCTTTCCTACTATGTGTTTAAATTCTGGATTTAATGACTTGATGTATGCAATCCATCTCAACATAGCTATATCCAGAGTAGAGCAACTCGTAATCATACCTATCAATGGCAAGCAATCTGTCTCTACCACAACTGAGGCTCCAATAAAGTACTCCTTGTCACATTTGAGAGCCGTAACAATTCCCAGTAATTCCCTCTTGATTTGCGGATATCTCCTCTGTCTCTCGTTTAGGACTTTCGCCCCAAACTGAATAGCATACCTGTTTCCATCTGCATCATCTTGACCCACAGCCCAACCTATGCCAATTGGACTAGTATCAATTGTCAATACAATAGGCCTTCCGCAATTATAATCCGCTTTCCTGAGAGTAGGAGCAATCTGCAATAACTTTTTCAATTTCCGCATGGCTCTAGTGTGGCTCTCATCCCAATAAAATTTCTACCCTTTTCGAAGCAGCTGATATAAACAATCTGCTATGTGTGCAAAATGGGGTATCCAAATCATATAAAACGCACAAGCTCCAATGAATCTTCGTGCCTCTGAAGTGGTAGAACAATACTCCATAATCTTGCCTATAGCATCCACCTTCTTAGGTGAGGGTTTCCTGCCATAATACCCACACATATGTCCAACAATGACAACCTCATTTACTCCAAAAACAGATTTTTGCCCTGATAGTGTCAAATTCACTTCTTCTAACCTGGCCAAAATCTTTTCACAAGCTGAAATATGATCAGCCACAAAATATCTGCATCCTTGCTCATTTAGACTCTCATTCTTCTCTTCTTCTGTACATCCCTTAATGGGCACATCATCCAAGAAAGGCATGGTAAGCTGAGGTATGTAATCATGAAGGACCTTATGCATGGCATTCATCATATGCGCAACAGAATTAGTGGCACCTTGAGGCAAGGTACACATCCTGACAAGCCCAATAGGAGTTCTCATAGTGGTTATGTCCTTGCTTTCCAAAGCTAGCTGAAACTGATCATATCCCGAATACAAATCACCTAAAGAATAGATGGCACATCCAACAAATGCTTCTGCAAACTCATCCACAACTGGACCTATACCAACATTCTTGATAGTAACTCTGTTTACTGGCTGCATGTCCTATATAAATCGGAGAGTACCATTCTTCTTTGGAACCGTAAACCACCTATTTGATTATGGTGCAGATGATGGCTCTAGGATTCCCATCCTGATTTTCTCATTCAACAAGTCAATTACCTTTGGCAGGTGTGCTTTAGGCACTGGAATAGGTTGGAGGTTCCATGGAATATGAGGAATAGTAAAGATCACCATAGGAGCAACAATATCTGGATTCACACATCCAATCTCATGTGGGAAAAAAGAAAACCCCCTTCCATGTTGCTCAAGCATCTCCTGAAAGCATTGCTTCTCTGTGGGTAGCAAGAAATCACCATTTCCAATTTTTAATTCAGCAAGAGTCTCTGCTGAAAATTTATGGCCTATATGCTCTGGATTCCTCAAAATTGGCTGTTTGGTAGCCCTCTCTATTTGCTGATCACTGTTAGGTGGAAGCGGTACAGCTAGCGGCTTCACCTTCTTATCCAGAGTCTTGTATTTCGTGTCAACCCTGGCTTCATTATGATCCTCTGCATTACTCAAATCTTGCTGTAAATCAGCAATTCTGCACTCTAGTGGCTGAATATCCTCAGCCCTCTGCTCTATGGACTGCATAGGAACAGCCCTAGACTCTTGATGCTAAAATATTTCAGCAGTAAACTCTGTTGGCTGAAAATTTTCAGTCCTCTATGTCTCTGTAAGCTGATCATAATCAGCCGAAAACTTTGTTTGCTAAATTTCTTCAGCACTCAATACTTTTTGCTGAGTCACCTCAGCCTCTGACTCTATCTGTGATACAAAATCTGCAATTTCATGAAACATGTCCAGGGATTGCACTAATACATTACTGTGACAACTCTGCATATCAGTTTTCAGCATATTTTCCATCTCTATCATTGTATCTGCACAAATCATACTATCATACATCCCATCTATATACTCATCATCCTCTAAAATACCTGCATTTTTCAAAATTTTCTCCTTCCTGCATATGTACTACCTGGCAGATCTAGGCAACTTAGAAGTCTTCTGATAACTTATCGAACTGTTTGCTAAAATTCCAACAAAACTAGAGGAGAAAACACTGCTGCCAGGAGGCGAGAACTCCAATCTCCTCTGCTCTGTACCACCATCGTCTCGCGAAACAGCAGTACCTAATGAAAACCCGAATCTCTCACAGTGGGCAAAGGTGCATCTCTAAGAGTATCCCTGTTTCTAACATGGTTCACACACACAGTCATAAACTGAACTGCTCTCATGCCATCTTTACTGCGAATCCGTGCATAAGTAGATCCATCATCCTTTACTTTTGTTTCCATGCGCATCTCTGTGATGAATGGCTGTCCAAGAATTATGGGATAAGAGCATGAATCCTGCACAAAGAAATGGAAATCCTCCTCTACATCTCCAATAGAAACCCTGACACTGGGACAGGCAGCATACGAATCACCTGTAGTGTTGTTGGCGGCTCTCATATGCCACCCATGCTCTACATCCATAGGCTATCTATTACTTTCATAAACTCCACGAACTATGAGATTAATGTCTGAACCATGATCCACCAAAGCAACATAAGGCACCTGTTTCTCTCCAATTTTTACCATCGTTTCTGTATTGCCCTAGCCCAATGACTCCGCAAAAAGTGACTACGCGGTATCAAGACAGGCTCATTAGTTTCAACATAATGCATAGGCTGAACCCTCTATCTGTGGAAAAACAGAAGCATTATCAACCATAACCTCATCCTTATCCTCATCCAACTCCCCAATCAAAACTCCCTCTGTATCAGTAGTAGGCAATGCATGTCTTTTCCTCTTCAAGAATTCTCGGAACTGATCTTGAAACTCTCTTTTCGAGATGCCCAAAACCTCAAAAATAGTAAAAGTCACCTCACTGCCAAGTATCTTGTCATTAAATATTTTCTTCATGTCCGTAGATGTCTCAATATCGGACATCAATCTAAACCCTGGCTGCTTTCTCTCTCTAGGCTCTTGCCTCTTTTCTTTCTTTTGAGCATCTTCCATCTGTCATCCTGGCCCTGGTCTCAAAGATGGTCCTGCAATGGATGGAGTAACAAACTCACCCCCTCTAGTCTTTTTAGCTGCACTTGGATTTTCTTCATCCCTCTTACGCTTCTCCTCAACAAGTACTTCTGCTCCCTGAGACTTAGCCAAGTAGGCATAAATAGTGTACCTGTCAATATGCGAATCCCAACCTGTCTCAGATCTGATGCTAGAGCCTGTACTAGTCAAAATAGTTTGCTGAATTTTTCCCTTGTTTGCTGTCTCCATAGCATAAGTCCATAATGCTGACTGATTCTCTGATCCTTTCTCAATCTGGACTCCATATGCAGAAGCATCTCCTCTAGCTGCCACATAAGAAGTACGCGCAGCCATGTCATCCACTAATTTCTTCATTCCGCCTTTCCCAAAATTGGTAGCAAGCGGAGCTCCTATTTCAGTCAACCAAATCTTACCATCTTGTCCCCAAAATACCAAATTCCTCCTCCTTGCATCCTGAAAAGATTCACAATCCCTACAATGCTAATGGTCCGTACTATCACACCAAATACATCTTCGATCTCTCCTTGGTGCACTAGGAGCACTCCTAGGTGCAGTAGGAGCACTAGAAGAAATAGTAGGCGCAGTCAAAGCAAACTGCTTTTTCAATTTTCCCACCAATTCTGCTTTAACTAACTCTAGTGTCAAATCCATTATGCCTTTGATTATATCATCAAGAGAGAAAGGCACCGATGGAGTGGATGGTTTTGGAGCAGAAGGAGCCAGCATCAGTCTTGGAGCAGGAGGAATAGGAGGAGTAGAAACAGTAGGCACTGGCATAGGCCAAGAAACTGGCTGAGGAAGAGAAGAAATAACAGGGATAGAAGCAGGCATAGGAGCAGAAGACTGCATCGGTGTCATAGATCCATTCTGTAGGTGGGTCTTCCATATCCTCCTCTTGGTCAAAGTCGAGACTGCATCCTGGGCATCTTGCCAATCCGTTTTAAGACCCATAGGCTTTGTGCGATCCTCAAGAAGCTCTCCTAATTCTTCCTGAAGAGCAGGATCTGCAGCTTGCAAGAAAAGCTCAACTTTCTCAACATCCAATGCTCTTTGTTCAATGGCATCAAGCTGACTATACCTCTCTTCAAATTCTCGTATCAACTCTGAAGTAGCTAGACCTTTATTTGGCATGTAGACCCACTCTCAGAATGACCATCGTGTAGCCATCCCAAAGTCCTCAAGGAAATACTCTTCTTTTAGGGCATTCTTAAAATCTTGCCAATGCGAATTTTGAATAAAAAGATCAATCACTTTTGCCCTCAAGGCGGGTGTGACAAGACGAATGAAATACTTACTCATAAGTCCAGCTGGTACTCCAAAAAATCCCATCTTGATCTCATACGTCTTCAAGTAAGCTGAAACATTACGGCCATCAAATAGCTTCTTCTCATTCTCAACTGCTTCAATCACCTTAGTCACGCTGATTGCATTTTCCTACTCTGAATATAGTTTCCTTTGCTGAGACAACTGTTGTTGATGCAATTGCTGCTGCTGCTGCATATACAATTGTGTCTACTGATTTTGAAGCTGCATATACATAGACATATTCTGCAAAATTTGCTTTAAATCATCCGTTGAAGTACTTGAAGCAGCAGTCAATGATGGATCTTAAGTAGAGGACGAAGCAGGAATCATAGAAGAGGCTGAAACTGATGCTAAAGTATCTCCCATCCTAAAATTTATGCGACGCTTTCACGTCGGGTTCACCAAAGATGTCGAAAGGTTTTCAAAAGCAAAGTCGCAACCACAGAGGTTCTTGAGAAATTCCAAGACGGAAGATCAAGCAAAGCAAATAATCAAGACAAATATGATGCCAAGTAACAATTGTATTACTACCAAGTTATCACTGTGAGCATAGAGAAACATCATAACAAAACCACATGTGATCTATGCAATTGACCCATGCCATGTATACAAGCTCTTATTAGAGTCCAAGCTTATGAAAAGCAAGGTTTCAAATGCACACAATTGACAACTGTTTCTGCCTGCTTTGCATCATCTATATGTGTTTGCAACAGTTGACAAATCTGTGCCACCCTCTCATGAGCAGTATGATAACTGAGAATAGATCTTCAAATCATGATGATTAGACTCTTGAAAATGATGACTTTGTAAACATAATCAAGCTTCTCATTATAGTTGTTATAGCTGGCCATGCTGCAGAACTGGTTGAAGATGATAAAGGGAACTAATGGGATGTTCACATCTAGTTTAAAGAGATGTATCAAGGAGCCATGGTAAAGTCCTGTCCATTCCCAGCCTTTGACCCCATGCAATAAGGGAAGGTATAAGCTTGGCAGTGGTAATTAGATGTAACAACAACAACCCTTGGCCTTAATTGAATATCTCCAGTTGTGTGTCTCCAAAGTTGAGTACAGTCTTTGGACTCCCCAAATGTTTTGCATCGTTTCATAGGAATTATCTGACTATTAGCTCCTTGACCAAGACTTTGAATGGATAGATTTTGATGCTGCTGGTTGTAGAGAATAGAATAACAGTTCCATGAATGTGCAAGCAAAAGGGCAATCAACCCCAAAGCTGGATGTACGAAAACAATCGAGTAGCACAGAGAAAATCATAGCAGTAAATGCTGGTCGCTTTCTGATACTTGCAAGTATCCATAAGGAAGACAAAGCAGTAAGTCGATGTTCCCAATTTTTTTTTACATGTGCCTCTTTGATAGGCCTTAGAGAGTTCACCCCACAGGACATCGGCCATGCTTTTTTCGTTTTTGCATATCAAAGTGTGTTTTTGCTTTCTCCTCTAGATCGACGGAACTGCTGATCAAATCCAGGTTTCATCGCACATTGAACTTATTTGCAATAATTGGCTACACATCCTCAACACCAACCAAAGTCTCCAAAAAGGGCTTTTGATCCAGAATCTCCAAGTGTTGTAGTGCATACTGTCATCGCTGAAACCTCATCACATAACAGTAGTCTTCGATTGGAGCCAAGCCTCCCCTTTTAAACTCTACGGCCACGCTGATCGACCTGGGTTTGTTGAGGCTTCTACACTTCATCAACTCTAAGAGCTTCCCCTCTTTGTTATCTTTAGCTGAATCTCCAACCTTTTGCTTGATAATGCTCCTCCTCTATTGCTTGTTTTAATCGACGGCCACCTCCTCTAGTCGGTGAGCGCAGGACAGTTTGTTGAATTGGGAAATCTTGCGACAGGGAACTTCACAGGAGTGCCACAGAGAAGAATTTTTATGCAGCATCACATGATCAGTATTTCTAGTGATCTGATTTGATCCTGTGACGGATTGTTAGTGATGGATTTTCATGAGTTCCCAATCAACAGCTCTTCCTCAGCTGTATTACCCTGTTCCGCGTCAGTGGCATTACTTTACCCTCTTTTTGCATTACCCTGCCTTACTTCAGTAAGTCGAGCAGAAACTTCTGCTTCTGATTTCATGCCAATGTCAGCACTAAACTTTGCTCTCCACTATCAGTGGTCATCATATGGCCTAATAAGATCCCTCCCACGTTCATTTCAACACTTTCTACATTACTGATTGTGCGATTGCAATCATTGCTAATATTTATCTCAGAGCTCTGAAGGCTCTCTCCATCCAAAAGCAATTATCTTCCTCCCTCTGTTTTCTTCCCCTTCCTAAAACAAAGGCGCCTCCCTTCATCGTCCCATTGTTCCCCCCAAAAAGCCTCTTTTCTAAAATAGCATCCGTTTCAAAATAACCATCCGTGGCTTTTCCTTTCCCCAGGCTAAATTTGCCATAGTCATAGCGCAATGCAAGTCCAAGGTCTTGAATTGAATCATCCAGAGTAAACGTGTGATTGTCATGATTATAAGTCCCAATCACATAGAAATCCAACTTGATATTATCCATGCTAGCCTTAAGGACATATTTCACAGTGTCCCCATAAATGGAGGTATCAACACCTGCAGAATCACCCGAAACTAGGATAGGATAAAAATCTAGGCATTGCCGCATGCCAATGCTTTCTAATATCAAAGCATGATAAGATTCTATCAATATGATCTGAATTAGATGCGGTAAGCTGAAGATCTAAACCAGCATGACCTTCTACAATCCCCAAAACTTCCTGAACTTGTTCAACTGTATCATTCTCGCCATAAAGACTCAGACTTTTTATAAAGTCCTTGATACAACATTGTGCTCAACATGTTCACAAAACACGATCTCCACATCCATAATATTTCCAAACTTCCCATACATACCCATCACTATGCTTCCAAACTTCTCTCCACTATACTCGCACACAGAAAAAAATGTAAACACAACGACTAAGTATGTACAAAGTAACAAATGTCACACACACAACTTTTCGGTGGATTCCACACCTCGAATGCGCAGCAATACGACAACGTGATGCAGCCTGGGGTGTATTTCAGCAAATCTTCAGCCCAATGAGAATCAATGTTATCTCGAATATGGTCAATGAAGCCTCCAAATGCTTGGCACACTCCAATAGCAAAGGAAAACATGAATGACCTAACACTTACTCAGCATGAACAATGGCAATCTGCTCCTCTTCACAGAGATCCTATGTCTTCAATCTTCATGCCTTTTTCACTTTGTTAAGCTGTAGAGAGCCCATCCGAGATGGCTCTGATACCATGTTGAGAGAGAGAGAGAGAGACAAAGAGAAGGGTTGGAGCAATAGAGAGGAGCCGTGTGTTCTCATTTTATTTTTTTCATTATTCCATATCACATATATCTAAAGTCAATAGACCATTCACACACAGCCTAAAGTCACTGACTTATTTAATGTCCCACACTTGCTGATACAACTAGACACATCTAAGACATTGTCGGTCACACATAAGAGCTTGAAGTTTCAACACTCCTCTAGATTTCCATGGTTGTTAACCTCACATGTTATCCTAGGGTCACAGTTATGAGATTGAGACAAATTTTCTATTTGTTGCAAGCATGCTACCTTAAATCAATGATGTAAGCGTAGCTCCTTATCCCTCTCGACTCCCTCTCCCTATCCTTCTCTAGAGATCAATAGCCCCTACTCCGTGTTTGCAACTTGTATATCATCCACCCTCTTAAATTATGTAGCCACCTATATATCAATCAAGTAGCCTCGATCTTGTCTTGAGCGGATGTTGCTACATTGTATTCTTGTTTGAAGTTTAATATGATCAGCAAAAGGGTCTTCCCTTGTAAGAACTCTACCACATTTGAAGTAGCCATGCAATGCATTGTCAAATCTTGTCTTGCCTACCTTCATTGTCATCATCTTCATCACCAGTACCATACTCAAATCCAAGTAAAGATAAAGTCTCACCAGGGTTATATCCATTAGTAGTAGCAGATCCATGTCTCTCCTTAACAAACCCTACAATTAGTTCCTTATATTTCATAATATCTGTATAGTACTTGTGAAGATAATGGTCAGAATTGAGAAACCCAAACATTGTATTTTTTCCTTGCTTCACCTTTAAAGAAATTTCAAACTAGCTCCCATGTTCAGAGACAAACTTTACTGTGGAAACAAAGTGTCTCTATAAATGGTCTTGCATGTCAACTTTCTCTCCCAATTATATCCCAAACAAGCCTCTCATTCTCTTCCAACCATCCAATACACCTTTAATATTTTCCCATATTTCTTCATGAGTGTATCTAAATGATCCCTATTATAAAAGCACTCCAACCAACACAATCTATTCAAGAGATTAGCCAAACACTTTAGAACCTACAAGAACATCTTCAAATTACAACCTCCGAATATTCCAATCTCCCTTAATAATTCTCCACAATCATTATTCCATAAATCCCACTATGGTGTACAAATCTCTTAAGTCTTCAAAAAGTAATATTTTTTAAAGATGCATCTTCCTTTGTTCATGCAATATGTCCTATTCAAAAAAATATGCTTTGAGGATGAACTTTATACTCAATCATACATGAGATTGAAAAGAAGTGCAATGTTAAAATCTATGCCATTCAATCACACAATCAATGAAATATATAAAACGATGAATGCACTGAAGGAATAGTGCCTAGCATATCTACAAGTGGCTATGCATAATGCAAGATACAAACATAGTTCTTTGCTTAAATTATGATCCTTAATCTTACCTCTCATAGCTCAATGGAAGAATGAGATGTTGTACTCTATCCCACCCACCCGAATCTCACAATAACTCTGAAAAATAGTGTTCCTCATGATGTTGATGAATTAGACAACCCATCTCACAATTGAAGGCATACTTTACAACCCTCAAACTCACCCAACCACCTTTTCCACTCATCTAGAGGTTCCTAATTATGTGATGAATATCCCAATTCTTGTGTATGTAAAGAACCGTGCATGACAATGAAGGCGCTCTCTCAAGTACACATGCATCTAAAGTTTATTGCATATAGCTATAATGGACATCATGCCATATTAGTGCTCAACATTGATGCAAAGAGTGCATCAACCCAACCCATGGTATGGAAGTAACTGAAAATATTGAAGTGCACAGACCACAGAGTACAAAGCTTCTATGGATGCAACAATGTAGGTTGAGATATATATATATATATGACATAGTATAGTTCCCTCGAGTAATTCACTATATGTATACCCTCTATATCACGTGCGTTCCAGGCCTTTTTATAAATATCCTTATCTATGAATTTTCCCTTGACAAAATATAACCCTTTTCTATTCAATCTATAAGCAATCCCTTTACATGGGACCCTTCTGTATGTAAAAAAATGTGTAAAAATTATATTTTAAAAAACCCTTATGTTGAATCCATGTGGTATACACATATATTTATGATTGAACTCCCCGGGATAGTGCCTTAATGAGGTGGCATGGGCACGATGGCCCTTTATTCCCTACAACCTCCTCCCTATAAAGGCAACATGCCTAAAGATAGAGGAAAAGAATAAGCTAAGTCTAAGTATGTACAAATATGAAAACCTATATCTATCCAACTCCCATCATCTGTAGGGTTATCATTAGTATGTACATTAACTAGCTCAATGCTCTTGTTGGTGTCAAGTACTTTCCTGATGAAATGATACTTCACATGTATGTGCTTTGTCTTTGCATGAAAGGCATGATTCCATGCTAACATGATAGCACTTTAGCTCTCACAGTGGAGGATAGGAACATCTGTGATACCAAGCTCACCAACCATACGTGAAAGCATAAGGGCTCTTTGCATGCCTCAATGGCAGCCATGTACTTTGCCTCTGTAGTAGATAGCATAACACACTTCTGCACCCTGGGTATCCAAGAGACTAATCCCCCTGTGTAGACTTCATCCAATCTACATGTCTATCATAGTCTACATTTGTAAAGCCAACAATAGATGCCTTCTTCTTTCCAAAGAAGATACACAAATCCTTTGTGCCCTTGAGGTATCCCATGACACCTTTCACTATTTCCCAATGCTTCTTGCTAGGGATTGCCATGTACCTGCTAACCACTCCCACTACAAAGGCAATGTCAGGACATGTGGCAACCATAGCATACATCAAGCTACCAATAGTTGAAGAATACAAAATCTTGGTCATTTCAACCTTCTCATCATCAGATGTAGGGCTCTCCTCTGCATTGAGTTTCACCTAAGGAGGCAATGGAACACCAATCGCTTTCACCCCTCCATATTGAAACACTACAAAATCTTGGATACATACTCCTATTGGGACAGATAGAGAAGCCCTTCAATCTATTCTTGAGTATCCGCATTCCAAGGATATGATTTACATAACCAAAAGTTACCATGTAGACTTTGCTTCAGAGAGTCCAAGGCATGAACATCCTTGCCTACAATTAGTGTGAAGGGGATGCAATGCAATGGAGAAGAAGAAGAGGAAGATGCGGGAGAAAAGCGCACACACAATGTAGGTGTTGTCCAACTAAACTGATAGCCTTTTTGAGCTATCATATTATATATGAATAAATAATGGGCAGTCACAGTGTACACGAGCAGTCCCAGAGGCCTTTTACCCCAGCAACCTCCCACTAAAAGGCCAATGTGGCTAGGGAGTAAAAACAAAGAAAAGAAAAAAAAAGACAAGGTGAGGAATCATGACATCTCACCCAACACCCAATCGGAAAGCAAGCTATGCAAGAAGTGTCGATAACCTCTGTAAAACAAGAGTCAAGCATCCCCGAGTCCATGACATCCAGGAGATAAGCGATCCCGCAGCTCCATACAATGGAGCAATCCAAGAATGCTTCTCATGAAGCAAGCATAACTCATTAGTGCATGGCTGTAAAGCATTAGAGTCATGCATAGCATCACCGTAGTGCATACAAGACAACGAAGAGTAGTAAAACTCTCTAGAGTCAATCATTGAAAGAGAGCCAACATCCCGGACACTCGTCCAATGGGGTCTTAAGACTACATGTGGTCTTAGTGAAGTGGAAGACTGACATATGGTTGGATGTCCAGCTTGCAAAACTACAATAAAATGGCTCTCATGAGCCTGCAAGGGGTCTAGTAACAGATCACCAACATCCTGACTCTGACTGCTATGCATAGCTACATCATCTAGGCCAATAAGTGCCTCATTTTTAGCATAAACAACTTGTTGTAATGGCATTATAGCTAATGTAAAATTAGCCATAAAGCGTATTGAATTCTCATCAAGAGGCTTGAGAGGTGTCTTGTCTCATAAAGAACAACATGACAACTGCGTATGACCTATTGGGCATCCAAATCCCATAATCTGTAGGCCTTAAAGTCACCATCTCCATAACCAAGGAGGATACATCTACGTGACATAGGCTCATGTGGCATACGTACAAATGACTAGTAGCCAAACATCCTTAAGTAATCATAGGAGGGTTGCATGCCACTCCATGCCTCATGGGGTGTAATACGATCCAAGGTCAAGCACGACGTCCTATTAACCAAATAGACTGCTGTCATAAGGGCCTCAGCCCAATAGCCATAAGACAACCGAGCTATGGTAAGCATAGAAGCAACCTTTGCCTATAAGGTCAAGCACATTTCATGAGCAATCCCATAATACCATGGGCACAAGAAATCAATACCATATTGTTGACAAGAGGTTCGAAAGCTGGGAGAGAGAGCATGACTCTCGTAATCCATCTATAAGCACCTAGGCCTACTACCAACAAAATCCATAAACCTGTCAAGCATAACTGTAGCATCCTCAATCTGCACCAAGGGAAAAGCCCAAACACAGTGGATAGCATGATAAAAAAAGGTCACAAAGTACAACGCTCCACCAAGTGACTGAGAAGGCATAGGTCCATATACTACACAATGGATAAGATCTAGAGGAGCATGCCTCATATGATTGCCATAAGCCAAGGGGGCTCTGCAAGGACCAAGAGTATAATCAGGGCAAGCATCAAGATCTATAAGTGACATAGGAGGCAACAATGAGTCTGTTAACCCCAAGCCGAGAGGGTGGAAGAACGAATGAAAAAGCAGAAAGAAGATGGAAAAGGAGCAAGGACACAGAGGCAGGCTCCAAAGCTAAGCCGGGGCCAAAAGCGTAGTTTTAAATAAAAGGCGCCTCAAAAAATCCAAAAACTCTTGTAAAAGAGCGCCAGGCTCCCTCCTGTGCCACCTGTAAAAGAATAGTCGAATATAGGCCTAGGGCATGAAGCAAAAAGAGGGATTTAGAAAAACGGACCTTGCCACAATGGCCGGTCATGTAAAAAAATATGGGTTTCCATGGGGTCTTAGGGTTTGTATATATAAAGTTCAAAAAGTGAATGGAAGCTCATTCTTTGGTGTGTGCCCAACAAGAGCTCTTCTCTTCTTCTCTTTCTCTCCTCTCCTTGCTTGTGTGTGCTCTTGAGATAGGGAGTGATTGTGAGAGTGAGGGAGGGAGTGAGTGGAAGTGAGGGATCAAGGGGGTGAAGCTCTTCACCATCTTCTCTTCCTTCTCTTCTCTTTTCTTCTTTTGCGCGCATGGCTATGGCAGTTGGAGCTGGGAGAAGGAGGAGGCTTGAGCATGCTTGAGCTAGCATCTCGGATTGTGGAGCTACCGGAGTGTGGAAGAGAGGAGGAAACTCATATCGGCATCAAGGTAAGCTCACTACACTCGTAGGATCGAGGGCGCATTGGCTATGTGAGAGGTAGCCATTAGAGCTAGCTTGGAACGCTTGAAAAAATAAGCGGTCCGTGGGTCTTGGCGGTTGAGCAAAATCTCCCACATTTTGGTTTTGTTTCCAGGACTAACGGATTGAAGCTTGAGCACTTGCACACCCTATATCAAGCATCGAAGTAAGGGATTCTCCCCCAAAATGGAGCTTGAGGTAGGTAGGAAGATTGGGTGTTTTGATCTTCGAAACAAGTAAGTATTTTGGGTTAGTTTTTTTGTTTGATGATTGGAAAATAGGGAGAAATAATGTCAGTTTGTTGCTTTTGAATCTCGTCGCATTTAGTGTAGGATAGCATTAGGAAATCGAACCGGGAAAGGGTAGGGCTTGATGTTGCAACCAGGGAAAAACAGAGCATAAAACATACAAAAATTTTCAAAAAGCTAGCTTA
This sequence comes from Lygodium microphyllum, assembly GCF_053477565.2. Classification (NCBI taxonomy): domain Eukaryota; kingdom Viridiplantae; phylum Streptophyta; class Polypodiopsida; order Schizaeales; family Lygodiaceae; genus Lygodium; species Lygodium microphyllum. Next base: position 64,727,384 of record NC_141138.1, read on the forward strand.
GGATGCTTAATGTCGGCAAGTGAATGATTGAGAGTGTCAAAGCCTTGCCGAGAAGGGGTTTAAGGGCCAGGAGGCCAAGGGAGAGCTCATTTGCAACCATTGCAGTGAGAGAGAGAGAGAGAGAGAGAGAGCCCCTTGCAAAGATTCGATTCGATCGCGTCGTCAAAGAGCCTACCGCTCACCCCAGGTATACCAATCACTTCCCTTGGTGCCTTAGCCCCAGGATCTAGAATTTTATGTGGGGGATGATTGCCTGACTAGGGAGATCGATCAAAATTGTCATTGTGTGGCATTCGTCGTGCCGTGTTCGGCCCATCCGAATGGCCCTTGTTAGGCTGAGTCCTAGACTCGGTCCTCGGACCTGATACTCGATTCGGCCCGTCCGAGTTACTTGGTTCGGCCCATCCAAGTTACTTGACTTGGCCCTTTGACCAAACTAAGACTTGGCCCGAAGTCCACTCGACCCAGGACATGATACTCGGCCCTCAGTCCAACATCTGGCTCGGACTGTCCGAGTTACTCCACTCGAACCTCGACCTGCGAAAAAACTTTTTGCACTAGGATAGGCGAGATTCGGCCCGTCGGAGCCACTCTCTCAGCCCCTACAATTCAAACCAGTTGGGCCGAGTGTGTGCCCCAACTCAGTCTAAGAGATTTGACTTGACCCAACTGGAGCTCAACGGCGCAACTTGTCGTAAGCCTTCCTGACGTTTAAAGCCTGATTCTAGCACACCAAGTAGACAAAATTGTAAGGCATGACCGCTTAACAGTTTGAGTGGGCTGTTGCAATACCTAGAAACCCATAGACCTAGAGATAGCCGGTTGAGCCATAAAACCCTAATCGAGCCCAAAAGAAACGGAAAGGCAACGTAGCCAAGAGGCCCTAAATCCCTCCTAGACGGCCAAAGAATTGATCTACCAAGCCTATGAGGCCCCAAGGGTGTATGAGACGCTTAGAGGCTGTTTGTCGCACTCACCTTGAATTTCCGCACTTTAAGGGCACTTAAGGAAAACTGAAAGCCTAGTTGAACACATGTGCACCAAAAAGAACACATGCACGGAGTGGAGATAACTTGAGAACTGCATTTAATAAGTTAAGGAACTCACTCAGATAAGCCACTCAAGGAATCCACGAATAGGAGAGAATCCACGAACGGAGACAAACCATCAACACGCAAAGTGGGACCAAGCAAGTGGCACAAACAAAGGGGATTTGACAAACCCACTCAATCCGATTGATAGCTTGGTGAAGTACGAGAACCCAACTATGGCAGAGGAAATCTCAGACCTCAAGTCTAACGAGGAACTCGACTTGGGCATCTTCCCAGAGGCTATTCAGCAATTGGTCAGCAGCTACGATGCACATGCTCAATATGAGCACCGCAATCGGACATCAGAGGCTCTCATCACAGACTTGGAAGAAAGAGAAAGCTAGCCCATAAGGCTTTGCAAGGCATAGCCACGTACAATAGAGACCAACATGCCAGGAGCCAAAGGCAAAGCACAGAGTTGCGTGAGGTATAGCGAGTGCTGAACTTAGCCGGTAGAAACCGAACGGATAACGAGAGAGACCTAAAAGGAGACTTAATGCTGAGTGAACTTCTTATGAAGCGATTGTTAGACAACACCGCATCAGAGTAAAGTGCTGCAGTGTTAGCAACCTCACTACTGACTGGATTAGGAGCAACCCAAGGCTCTAAAAGCCAGTCTAAAATCCCGATAGTTGCAAAGCAACTCGACAAGTACCAACCCCATGACGACCCATATAGCTTTGTAGAGCAGTTCGAGCAAGTCTACGAAGCCAATGGCCTCAGCGACTTGACTCAGCGTTCTCAAGTGTTCGGACTCTACTTAGGTGATAAGGACAGGACTTGGAATACAAGTTTAGATGCTGCAGAGCGAGCAAACTTCAATAGCCTCAAGGATCTCTTCATTAAGAGATTTGCCGAGCCTGGATACTCCGACAATCTGCTGGTGCGATTGATAAATGTCAAGCAGAAAGAGAAGGAGGACATTTGCGATTATGCAACCCATGTAAGGAGCCTCTTCAAGAGAATCCCTACAGGTGAACAACTGATTGAAAGAGCAGTTTCAACTGTGTTCATCAGCGAAATTCAAAACGAGAAACTGTAGAAGGCGTTGACAGTCAACTCAAGCTTGTAGCGAGACACGCTAGCTAGGGTTTTTGAGGAAGCTATCAGAGTTGACGACCAACTGAAAGGGAGGAGCTCCATGAACTCCAATTCAGAAGGAACCGGCTCGTGAGGTTTGGAAAGAGCACCAACCTCTGGTGAGTGACCCGCACCATCATCCCAAGATAAGGGGAAGGCCACCGAGACGAACCACGACTTGGCTGATGTCAAGATGGAGATAGTCAAGCTGTAAGACCTGTGGAGAAGACCAACACGGTCACACATCCAATGTGTGTATTGTGGTGGAAATCATTTTCCAGCCGAGTATCAAGACCCTTAGTCGACCTTATGCTAACTGCAGTAGGTTCGGTCACGATGCTATGCACTACAGATTGCCCAAGAGACTTTCGAACTCCCAACCATATGGTCAGCCTTACCTAGCAAACAGACCGCAACCACTTTTCGGAAGGGGAGCCCCATTGGCCCTTCCTGCGCCTAACGACATGAAGTCGGCTATCCCCAGGATGGACATAAACCCTACAGGTATATCTAGGCTGCCCGGTCCCTATGTGACCCATCCACCGAGTGACTCTCCAGTCCACTATGTGGAAGAGCCAAATGAGAAAGAGAATCACTTATACCCTTATGTCTTTCACGATGAAGAGGGTAATGCCGTCCTCATGGACTATCGACCAGTACCCGCAAGACGGCCGAAAAGGGGAGTGCCAAGGTAGGGGAGTACCCGCATCCGAAGAGCCAACTCGAGGTCATAGAGAAGATTAGGGACTGGGTAAAAGAGACACAAGTGCACTTAAGAGGCATTGAGCTCATCCTAGAGGATGGGAGCGAGGATCTCATCAGCATGACCATGGCAGACTCACCCCCTCAACCAAAGTTAGGAAGGGCAACTGCACCCCAGACAGCACCCCTTAGGGCAAGCCTTGATGCTGAAGGCCACAAATTAGTCACGGCCATTGGCTAGGACAATTCGGCACAGGAGAGGGACGAGCAACCGATAGCCTCCTCACCATGCTAGTGATCACCCTAGTGACGTTAAGCCTAGGAGACCTGCTTAAGCAGCACCCCACCCTATGGCGAAACCTCAAGCAGTGGATCGAGGAGTCACGAGAATAGGCGTCGGATCTACAGGATCAGGAAGCAGAAACACAAATATCGAGTCTAACGCTACACTCTGTGCCAAAATCCTTGCACATTAACGCTTTCTGGGAAGGCACCAATATGCATGCAGTGTTACCAGTCCTAGTCTTAGGAGACACAACAAGAAAGGGGATCATAGACACGGGAGTCGGGGTTAGTGTGCTAAGCCATGCGGTATTGCAAACCTAGGGAAACCCACCTGTTGAGACCGCTCGGTTTAACGTCACGTTAGCAAATGACATGAGGGTGAGGCCATTCGGGGTACTTAAAAATTGGCCAGTAAAAATCGTAGGTGTCCAGTTCTTGGTCAACTTTATAGTCATGAAGGGGGTGGACTACGATGTCCTGTTAGGCCAGCCCTGGATGCGCAATGCCAGAGTTATCGAAGATTGGGGTAATGGCTTGATATTCTTAGGCAACAGGACGGAAGCTGTGAGGGTGGAGATGGACACTTGGAAAACCTCACCAGTCAACTTAGATGCCATCTCCTCGATGCTCAAGGGTGACAGTCAGGTCAAGAAGTCTTATGGGCCCTTGACCAAGTATATCCGATGTCTAGAAGACGAGCAGGATTAGATGCATGTCCTTGCTACAATCGACCTATCGTTCTCGAACTATGAAGCGCATGAGCAAGCCATCAAGATGATGGGCAATGGCATGCCCACTATACCGGTGTGCATGATGGAAGGAACCCATCTTGGGAGTCCTAAGCCCATCACATTCCAAGTGCTAGGCAACAAGAAAGAACTCCAGGAGGCCCTGGAACACTTAACCGATAAGATGGCTGACAACTCAACAGCAAACCTCACATCTCTTTAGGACCTCTTAGGCGAATCTGAGTGGCAATGGACCAAAGTGCATGACTTGAACCTTATGTACAACTGGGCCAGATCCGAGTGTGGTGACTCATAACATACCCATGACACCAGACGCAGCACCGGTGAAGCAGCGACCGTACCCAATGAATCCTAAGCACGCTCATGCTGTCAAGGAAGAAATTGATAAGCTGATGAAAGCAAGATTCATTTACGAAATTGAGCACACAGACTGGGTATCACCCATAGTCATTGTGATGAAGAAAAACAGAAAAATTAGAGTGTGCGTCAATTATAAAAAGGTGAACGCTGCTACAAAAAGGGATAATTATCCATTGCCATACACCAAGCACATGCTTGAAAGAGTGGTAGGCAAGGAGGCCTACAGTTTTCTGGACGACTTCTCAGGATACAACCGAGCGCAAGTGCATCCTACCGACAAAGCATAAGACTGCCTTCGCCACCGAGTGGGGCGTCTTTGTATACATATTCATGCCTTCCAACGTCTCATGTGTACCATATTTAAAGACGTGCTTTGCAAGGAGTTAGAAGTCTTTGTCGATGACCTCTGTGTTCACTCGACCTGGATGGAACACTTGAACAAACTCCAAGCAGTCTTTGAGCGGTGTTGCCTATATTGTCTCTCCCTGAACCCCTTGAAATGCCAGTTTTGGGTGAAATATGGATGCATCCTCGGCTATGTGGTGTCGAAGAACGGCATTGCCACTGACTTCTCGAAGGTCAAGGCTATTGTCGACCTTCCATCCCCAACCAACTACAAGGGAGTTCAATGCTTCTTAGACATACGGGATACTATCAATGGTTTGTGTTGAATTGCGCATTGATAGCAAGACCTTTATACAAACTGCTAATTGTCTTCGAATGGACTGAAGCCTACCAACGCGCATATGAAGAGATGAAGAAGGCTCTAACCGCAACACCAATTCTACAAGCCCCAGATTGGACCATAACCTTCCACGTGCATATCGATGCTTCTAAAATTGCTGGGGGGGTAGTGTTGTGCCAACCTGGCCAGCACAACATAGATTATCTAGTGAGCTTTGCTAGCTGATAGCTGACGGAGATGGAAATGAACTACTTGATGACCGAAAGAGAGGCCTTGGCCATGGTGTTTGCTGTAAAGAAGTTTCGGCATTATCTATTGGCTATGCCCTTTACCTTCTTTGTAGACCATCAAGCCTTGCTATACCTAGTGAACAAACCTTGCGCTACAGGATGCATAGCTTGGTGGCTCCCTCTACTTTTGGAGTTTGACTTCTTTGTGGTTGTACAAAAAGGGAAACAACACTACATGGCTAATCATATGTCATGCATCCCCACAAGGGAATCCGTTGGAGAAGGCATTGCCGATGAATTGCCAAACGCCCACCCCTTTAATCTCTCCAATGGCAGGGATTTATTCAAGGCCGATTTAACACCATACTGGGCGGATGACATAGTCCAACTACTTGAGTACGAACTGCCTAAACGACCAATAAAGAAGACAAGACAGAGGCGAATTATTCTCAAAATCCAGCCCTACCAATTGATAGCAGGCTAGCTATATCGCTTAGGGCAAGATGGATTGATGCGCAGATGCGTATGCAAACATGAGATGCACGACGTGCTCTTGGAGGCACACAGTGGGATTGTTGGTGGACACTTTTGTGGAGACAATGGCCTGCAAGGTGTTGCAATCTCAACTATGATGGCCAACGACGTTTCATGATGCCACGCGATTTGTTAAGCATTGTGACAAATGTCAGCAGAAAAAGGTCCCGATTCACAAGGATCAGATGGAGTTGACCCCAGTCATTGCACGACAACCCTTCAAAAAATGGGGGATCGACTTCATGGGACCCATCAGCCCTGCTGCATAGTATTCTTAGGCCAAATACATCAATGTGGCCACAGACTACCTAACAAAGTGGGCAAAGGCAAGAGCAACCCGAAAGAACGATGCTCGAATGATTGCCAAGTTCTTATGGGAGCAAGTGATCTCACAATTCGGATGTCCCATCGAACTAGTCAACGACCAGGGGACACACTTCATCAATGAAGTTATAACTCATCTCCTATCCACCTTCCTAATTATCCATCAGAAATCCTCTCCATACTACCCTCAAGAAAATGGCCAGGCAGAATCCACAAATAAGATTCTTGTCAACATCCTAACCAAGGTAGTCTCGGCCTCACGCAGTGACTGGGATAACAAGCTGATGACAGCCTTGTGGGCTTACTGCACAGCTTACAAAATGGCCATCGGACAGACCCCCTTTAGGCTGACCTATGGAACCGAAGCAATTCTCCCCGTAGAATTCTTCATGCCTAACCTACGGATTGCACTTCAGGAGCGATGGGAAGGAAAGGAAGCATGGACGCAATGCCTAGTAGAACTCAAACGCCTCTCGAAGACCCGTCTTCTAGCCACTCATGCACTCATATGTGAAAAGGCATGACGTAAGAGCTGGTTTGACAAGCATGTCAAGCAACGTTACTTCAAACAAGGCGACCTAGTGCTCCTATACTCAGTCAAGGGGCACAAGCAAAAAATGAAGTTTCAGGGTCTTGGACCTTTCAAGGTTCGTGCGATCAGCCAAACGGGCAACATCGAGCTTGAAACTCTAGCCGGTGAAGGAATATGCTTCTTCAATGGCAGCCGTGTTAAGAAATACTATCCCCTCGCGCATCCTTTGCATGAACCACCAATGTTGGAACCACCAGTCAAATGTCCAAGTAGCCACTATCATCAAAATCGATGACGTGGATGAGAAAATCATGGAATGTGCATACCTGCATATCACGGTCACTACCAAGCGGACATGCATCTTCAATGCCTTAATTGACGAGGGAGTGGACTTCAACGTCCTAACTCACAATCATTGGACCCAACTTGGAAAACCACCACTACAACCCACTAGCTCTAGGTTAAATCCATATGGGAGCCGCTCCTATGCACTCCTCGGCAAGTGTAGGACTGTCATTTCTATCGAGACTGAAACTGTACCAATGGTCTTCTACATGTTGCCAAACACCAAGGACGCAGGCACGGAAATGCTGCTAGGGTGAACCTTCAAGAAGTGAACCCGTTGCCACGTCGATTATGAGTCGCAACATGTTCACCTCGCCATCTTTTCAGCAAGGGTGGTGTGATGGAACAGCCTGCACGACCACCAATTGAACTATTAGCATCCAGATCTAAGGAGAAGGGTAGTGCCCGGCCGCCCCCCACCACCTCTCAAGAACCACTACTCGTGGTGACAAAAGCTAAGGCTCAACAGCCTAGTTTCCAATGGATGCCTAAATAGCTGCAACTGCCACCTAAGAGCCATCACACACGAAGTCATAAGACCTATAGCTCTAAACCTAGGACACCAAGGCGTAGCTGTAGAAATCAGGGCATGATCCGACAAAGGTGGGTCTCCAAAGCCCTGCTGCATGCGCAAGGCTACTATGAGGGAAACACCTGGTTATATATCCTTAAAGCCCACTTGGCCGAGACCACCACTCGTATGCTATCCCTGAGCTTGATCACCCCTAGCCCCATCAAACCTCAAAACCATGAGTCATAGTGCTCCCTAGGCCCACATCCATCAAGCCCATCTACATATATGCCCGAGAGACTCAAACAAGCCTACCGGCCCAAAAGACAAACACCATCGCATGACACATCACCCACTAGAGTCCATTTGACAACAATGATCCACTCTGAAGGTAGCAGTCCATCAGAAGTAGCTGCTGCTCCCCGAGCCCTAAGCCCAGAAGCCCGACCGCTACCTAAGGCACACCCACAACCACAACTATCCACTATCAAAGGCTCTAGTGCCATCAAACCCCAACCATCAGCACGTCTTAAACCCTCCCACAAGTGGAAGTCATTTTTGACACTGGCCTCAGATCTAGCCACGCAGATACAAGGGATGACATGGTTGATTGCATTAGACGGCTTGATGCCTTTTGCAACCAAATTTCGCACAATGCCTTGTTCTTGGGAGACGTTTGAACTTGCCTTCGCAAAGTCAGCAAACTCCGCTGCTGTATTGCTCGACAGCAAGGTCTCTAAAGAGCAAGCCCTCAAACAACGCCTCATAACGTCATACGATTAGCGAACCACTTCTACCATCACCGACCAACAAATCGCAGAATTATTCCAACTTGCTGGGAGTGAATCCCCATTTTTGCGGCACTGCTACACTCTTAGGTTGCAATGGGAAGTAGAGGAATGCCGAGTCATGACCAACATGGAGCAGCGCCGCGCAATCAAAACAGCGGAGTACGACCCCACTTATATCGCGCCAACCTCCTATAGAGTGTTAACCACTCTTCACAACCGCCCCCTAGAAGAGCACATCAAGGGACATCCTCACCTCGATCGCCTGCTGACTGAGGAGGAACTACACATTGCTAGCCGTGGTGCCTCCGATGACTTTCTAACATATGTCCTCACTTACATAACACACGTTGGCACTCGCCCCTTTGATCTCGATCGCACATCTCAGTTAGAGTACAACCCCGATTTTTACACTTGGTTCCTACACCGATGACTCCTAAGACCCATTGCCGAAGGTCCTCAATCTCCCGCCCCTTCAATCCTAGTAATGATTCTTCTCGAGCTGGGAAGGGAATGGGAGTAAGATGAACCAAGAGATCAATTAAAACCAGTGAAAATCAAGCAAAACGCATAACCACGTGGACAAAAAGCGAGGTAGAAAGATGCCAAAAGAACTTTAAAATAAAAGGCAAAAAGTTAAAGCTGAAAGGAAAGGCTCCACATTGGTTAGGATTTTTAAGGCTTTTATTCAATAAACACATAGAGTCTTTCATTTTCAATCTATGATGTTTTTGTATTATTACTTTGGAAGAACTAATGGAAACTGGGGTTTATGACAGGAACGAAAGATGTCGCAACAAGACCATGCCCACTGACTTTCATTCACGGAAGAGGAAAGAGCGCAGTACAGCATCACTCTGGAGAGCCGCGCCTACAACCAGCTAAAGTTCCGAACCATCCACAACATAGAAGGTTTGGTGGCCAAGGAGGAGGCGGCCATGAGAGTCATTGAAAAATGCAACTTCACCAAGTACCTGGAAAGATTCACACAAGAACCTGATCACACAAAGTGTGTGGAATTTCTCATGTCTTACGACCCTGACAACGAGTGTGGCACCATCACAATAGGAAGGGGACAAAACGCCAAGCAGGTGCCGGTTCACTTAACCCTTGCCTTGGTGGAGAAGGCGCTAGGACTAGAACCAAAAATAGAAAAGAAGCAGAAGAGAGATGTGTACGCCATGCTGGGATGAGAAAGGAGGACGTACTGACGAATGACGGCATCAGCATTCAGGACATCCCTGATGCAGAAACCAGATTTCAAGAAAAACTGGTGCATGCGCTCTTCTCCAACCAGTGCTACAATGCATTGATGCACCAAATCAGTGTGCCTGTGTGCTGGAGAATGTAGCAGCTCATACCCTGCATGAGGTTGATTGGAATGGCTATGTGCGCAAAACTATCGACCAGGTAGCTAAAGTGCTGGCTTTAGAAAGCACGCCCGCAAGAGGAGAGTCTCCAGCATCTAAGGCCATAGAAACAAAGAAGGCCTTGTCCAAGGATTCGTTCATCGCCTATGGAAGCATTTTAACAGCGCTCATCCAGGAGGCCGTGAAAGAGACGCAGGATGTAGAAGAGGGGGAAGGGGAAATGCCTGATAGGTTAGCCCCTCATCAGTACCAAGAGAGGTCCAGCGACAAGACTGAGACCGATAAGGAAGGACAGGGGCAAGAAGAGCAATCAAGAAAAAAGCAGGTCAAGCAAACCAAGAAGAAGATAGCGCAAAAGAAAAAGAATCCGGATGAAGGCCGCAGAAAGAAGAAGGATTTGGAAAAATCAAAAAGACAATCCCTCAAGGAGGCCGAGGAGAGGGAGAAGAAGAGGAAGTAGGAAGAAGAAGAAACAACAGAGCAAGTCAGGCTAAAAAGGCATCGAAACAGGAGGTTGAAAAGAGAAAAAGAGAGGAGCAAGAAGAAAGGGAGAAACTGGAGGGAGAATACAGGAAGGTCAAAAAAGAAAGACAAAGAAGAGCTGCAGAGGAAGAAGTGCCACAACGTCTCGCGAAGGGACATAGGTCTCAATGGAGGAGTGGAAATTCTCGAGGGGATGTTGTCCAAAGGTGATGACGTGTTTAGGATTTGTCGTATCTAAATTTTATATGCGACATCTAATTTGAGTGTTTCAATGTATAGTACAAAATATATAGTGCAGCGTGGTTGCACAGACGGCATTTTCGCGTGGAGAGTATTGACAAAATGCACTCCACAATGGACTGTGGTATCATGGCAAGGTTCGAGCAAGAGATCCGGCGATGAGCAATGGATCCAAACACTGTTCTAGATGAGATGGAGTATTTTGAGAACTTGCAAAGTATTGTTACGGTAGATTGCCGTAGCTTCTCCATGATACTATTTGATGTGTAGTGGTTTAAAGTGGTACTTGGAGGAGCTGGAGCAACAGTTCGACGAGGTCCATCTAGATTTCTCGAAATAGATTCTGAAAAAAAATAGACGGATTTGCACGACACCTTTGTGTTGCCAGCCCATTGTGAACAGGTGCATGGACTCATTTGTTTGTTAATTGTATTACGACATGGTACATGTCACAATGGTTTAAACTCTCTTGTACGTATTTGTGAGAAGGTAATCTTTTATCCAAACCCCCGACAACCTCGATGGTGGTATGTTATACCTTCAACTCCCTAAAGTGTGAGAGTATATGATCAAAGCGATGTTCCGAGCATAGATGAAGACAATATGCAAATAGAGGGGTTGATATTGCAAGGGGTGGAAGCCACCAAAAGCTTGGAGCCAACATCGACTAACAATTATGGGAATACAGGAGTCCAAGAATTCTTTGAGAACGAGGTGGATTCATCCTTTTGTGGTGATATGTCTATCGACCTTCCAGTGTATGCGGAGTTGTGTCAGGAGATTGACATGGGACCATAGGATGCTTCATACTTGGAGTATCCACTTACTCAATTCGTTGACCAATCACTTATAAGGGTACATAAAATATGCTTTTTAAGTGAGATCTTTTTTAAAGGAATTATATTACTGTTCTTTGTATGATTTAAATTCATTATTCTAACATCATTTTTTTGTCTGTGCAGGTGACATTTTCAGGATGAGTCAAGAGATGAGTGATGAGGAGTTACAGGATATCTTCACACGCATGTCTCCAGACCAAATCGCGAGATTCAGAAATATGGCAGACCAGGAGCTGTCTCAATCTTCGTCAGGGCGCTCTGCTAGATCTACTTCAGCGCGATCGGATGCTTCAACTTCGAGCTGATGAGCTTGACGCTCTAGACTTGGGCCAGAGAGAGGGAGTGCTTCAAGGTCAGGGGGATGCTGCAGAGATACGGAGGTAGAGAGCACGCGGTCGACACGGGATACATGTGCGAATCCTCGCTCTCGTGGTGGTTCCAAGGAGTGTGGCTCAGGCTCAGGTGGATGCTATGGAGGCAATAACGCGGTGTCTCCGTCTCGTCGTTTAGCTGGAGTTGCATCATCTCTAGGATTTGTCACACTTATGGGAACGTCTATTCCAGTTACTCTGACTTTTGCTCAACCGTCAGCAGCAGGTGGCACCCCTATGGGTGCCACTCCGAGAGATATTACCCCGGTCAGTACACCAGATGCATAGGAGTCTCCTAGATATGCCCAGGAGCATGGACATAGATGGGAGAGGACCCATCTTAGGTAGACTCCAGGGGGATATGCATATCTAGTGGATGATAGATCAGGAGCCACCATCATGAATGATGAGGGGAGGAGGGTGATGGCTTATATGAGAGAGTTGTGCCAACAAGTTTTTCGGCACAATCTCTTAGATCATTGGAAGAACATACCGGAGGGGAGCAAGGACTACATAGTAGCATCCTTGCATGAGGAGTTTCCGGTTTCAGCCTCAGTAGATAGAATTTCTACGGGCTGGATGATGGATTGCATGCATGCATATATGTCACAGAGACGATCCGACGCACGCAAGGCAATTAAGAGTGGGGTTGCAAAGCCCGAGTAGTTAGATGAGGACAAGTGGTGCCGACTGAGGAAGGAGGCTACAGATTCTCCAGGACGTTGGAGTTAGTAGCGCGAGGCGGCGAGGGCATCACTCGAGGCTGAAGTGGTCCATCACCTTGGGAGTGGCGGCCACAGGACATATTTGGAGGATTTTGTAAGTTTTTCTTTTGTTTTGCTTGTTTATTTTTGTACAATATCCTTTGTACTGATAATCATATTTCTAACTGTTAGCATTTTGTTTTCTTTGCAGTATTCCATTACAAATTGCGATCCGACCGGCCTTGAGACTCGATATGCAGAGAGGCACAGTCTCACTTCATTAATCGACCGATTGTATAGATGTGGCGGCCCTATAAGTCACTCATCTTTCTTGTCCGTAATTACCATGTTTAATTAGAATGCATTATTGTATGGTGGACTGATGTGTTGTTTCTTTTTTTGCAGAGTCTGTTTGATGCTTCTTTGTGGCGAGACGAGCTTTCAGAGGGCGAGGATATGTAGCTCGCCCTTGGATCCCTAGAGCTCACACACCTTTATTTTTTGGTCGCCTGATCTATGTAGACATTTTCTATATATTAGTGATATCTTGTCATGATTGTACCAATCGCTTATTATGCCATCATGTATTTATTTCATGTATCAGTGTTATGATTTCAGTATACTTTGTTTTTATTTGCAAGCCCATTGTACACAATACATAAACTATTTTATATGGTTTAAATAAAGCATACAATGCTAGCTGCCCTGCCACAAATTTTTTTTCCCTGTTACCGTCGCTATTAGCATCACAAATTTACCTGCTCGCGTTGTTATTGGCGTCATTATTTTTGTCACAAACCGTCGCTATCAGTGTCGGTATTGGCGTCGGTATCGCCAATACCAATGCTAATACCGACTGTTTTATAGCGTCGCCAATAACAACACTTTTTGCAACGACGGGGGCAAATTTTGTTATTTGCATTTTCGTCGCTTTTAATGTCGGTATAAGGCCAATATCTTGTAGTGTAAAGCGTACTAATTATAAATTGGACTATTTTTTGAGCTTAGAGATGAATAATATATTAAATACATACTTTGTGGAGCGCTCACACAAGGCATGGGGGGAGATTGTACCCAATTAGTCTTTTGCTTCATGTTGTGCAAACCTTCTCTCTTGTTTTTTGTGTAAAAGTAAAGTTCTTTTGTTCTTGGGGACCTTCCGGCGCTCACTACGTGTGCATACAACATCCGATCTGTGCATTAGTGGTATTAGAGCGAAGCGGAGATCGAGAGCTTCCAATCGCTTACCATCTCGCGCGAAGACGAAGCTTCTAGAACGATCAAGCTCTACAGTGAGTCTCGTGGCAATCCGTCAATACCAATGTGTTCCTGCAGTTAAGAACCCCCTGCTACGCACTCAGATCGCAAAGAACCGGCCTCTGCAAAGCAGAGGACCATGCGGAAAGCTTCTTGAACAAGACTTTTTTTCTCTCAAAGCAGATAAGCAATTCTTCATTAAGTTTGGATTAGAAGCTTGTTAAGCTTTATAAAAAGCTTTTATGAAGCTTAAGGCCCATACTTTTTCCATTGACGGCGGCAGCATGTACTGCATGTCGCAAAATCTGCCGTCGACGTCCTCTTGTCCCAGATGTTTCAAAAAAAAATCGTTAAGTTTTTACTAAAGCCTAAGGCTTTAAAAGCTTACTAAATCTTAAAGCTTTACTAAGGCTCAAAATCCCAATTTTCAACTCTCTTTTATAGCGGCAGTTCCCACCGGACTAAACACAAACTTGTCTTCAACCCTCTGCAAGCCCCTATTCACACATGTGGACTGACAGAGCCAGATTCCAACAAATAGTTTGCAACATGCAATCTACACGCACAAAGTATCTTCTTGGAAGACGACCGTGATATCAAATTCAGCATCCGCTAAGAAGAAATACTACACAAAGCCATAAAAGAAAAAAAAGAGAAATAAGCCTTGTAAACTCGACTTTGAACTACACTCATCCCCCTAACAAGATTTCGAGTGTGTGAGGTCTTTTGGAATTTTGCAAGATGTCTGATCAAACCATGGAAGATTTTATGGCTGAAGGTGATCTACCCGAACCAACGATGGAGCAAAAACTGGATTTGATTATAATGTAGCTTCAAGAGGAACGAAGTGCATGTTAAACCTTGCAAGCTCAATTAGCCAATCTGCAACGATCTACCACCGACCAAGATGGACCGCAATCTAAAGATCTTATACGATGTATGATCGATGCAACACTTGAAGTGCAATCTATTCGAAAAGAAACAAAGATAAGTAAAAGAAATTTCAAATTTCATACTTTCAATGGGTCACACGATGGAAAGATTGTACTTGCTTTTATCAGTCAATTTGATGATTATTTCCATGAAGAACAGTATATTGAAAAAGACAAAATTAAGTGTGTCACTAATCATCTAGTGGACCGAGCATCCCTATGGTGGACTATTATCCGCAAGAGCATTGATTGTCCTACTACTAAGGAGACTTTCTAGAAGAATTTTTTGCAGAATTTCCTTCCACCCCAATTCCACGAAAAAGCAATCAAACAATGGGATCTTCTACAACAAAGGGATCATGAGCCTATTTCACAATATATCGAGCGTTTTTGGAATGCTTTATTACAACTACGAATGCTTGAAGATGTACCTGAGGCAACCCATAAACGCAAGTTTATGTCTGGCTTACTTGGATATTTTATGCGGAGATCAACATGTTTAAACCAATGACTCTCAAAGATGAAATTTCCTTGGCCCATGACTCTAAAGACAAAATTCGAGGACGAGAGAAGTGACCACAACAATTTTAAACTAATGATAACTTTGGTTGAAAAAACTTCAGTTCAAATTTTTGAAGATTCAATCAAAATTGTTTCCTTCCATCTTCATTCCGTAAATCTTGGACACGACCACTTGCTTTATCATCAAACACAAATCCAAACCCTAATTAGAGGTGTTGGAAAAGGTATGGTTACCTCAGGTTATCATGCATGTCCATTGTGCGGGCCATAGTTAGACTGCCGAAGGTCACAAACCATGAAGAAGATGGTATATTAAGGACATGTCGCTTTCTTGCCAGAGGGTCATGAACTCAGGGAAGGTTTTCTTGGATGACCTCCAACACATATAAATGCCCAAAGCTGGTATGAGCTAAAAATGGTCCACATGGTGTCACATCCAAACGGAATGCGAATGCGACGGTTCTCAATTCTCTATGAGTTGCCATATTGGACCCACTTACAAATCAACCACTTGTTGAATCCCATGCATATTTTCAAGAATGTGGGCAGCTTGCTATGGGACCACATCACAGGAAAGAGAGACACTATAGAGGCACGAATGGATTTAAAGGAGGTAGACAAGATGGAGGCGCTTTGGCCCTGCAGTCGAGTGCTCATGGTCGCTTGTAGCTACCTCGCGCTCCTTCGGTTGTGTCCACTAAAGAAGAGCGCATTGTGAAGCAAATAGTCAAGTCTATCCATACTCTGACGTGTATGATGCGTTCTCTCAGGTCTGTGTTTTCTAAAGACAACTAATTATTCGGGCTAAAATCCCATGATTGGCATAAGAAATGTCAAGTTTGTACTACGAATGGATTGTAAGTGGCCTGCGTATTTTGCTATTTGGAGTGTAGGCATTGTTCATAATGCTTTCTCATTTGTGGCAGTTTGTACTACTGATCGTGATCACAGGATGCCTTACTCCAAAAATATGCGAGGCAATTTACAGGTTGTCGACTTTAGTGAATGGATCTCACAGAAAGAGATTAAGGCGTCCTCTATTGAATCCGTGAGGCGGGGAGTAGTGGAGACGGTCTGCCTCTTTGAGAAATACCTGCCTACCAGCATGCTCACGATACAAATTTACCTTCTTGTGCATCTTATAGATGAAGTGGAGATTGATGGACCTGTCCATACGTGATGGATGTTCTTCTTGGAGCGCTTCATGAAAACCCTGAAAGGCTTTGTGCAACAACAAGCTCGGCTAGAAGGTAGCATGGGTAAAGGTTGGTTGATGTCTGAGGTACTAGTGCATATTTCACAATGGCTACTAACGGTGGATCCAGACAACAGTATGCTATGGTCGCTGAAGGACGATGATAGACTGACTGGAGATATGGTGGTTGGAAATGGGATAGAAAAAAGAATAGATGCTGCAATGGAGGAGAAAGTGAATCTCTTTTGTATATTCCACCATGCCTCTATGAAGACGTGACTCGCTAGGTATCAGCAAGCTAGGCAAGATCGAGAGGAAGCACGATCTGAATTTCGACATAGTATGCGCCATCGATTGATTCGATATCCCGAGGGCATGGAGGAGATGCTGCAATTTATGTCAATGTGATGGTTACATGGAGCTTTGACCGCAACGTCTCACGAAGGGGTGGAGGTCTCGACCGAGAAGTGGAAATTCTCGAGGGGATGTAGTCCAAAGGTGATGACATGTTTAGGATTTGTCGTATCTATATTTTATATGTGAAAAATAATTGTGTTTCAATGTACAATACAAAATATATAGTGCAGCATGGTCGCGCGTACAGCATTTCCACCTGGAGCGTATTAACAAAATGCACTCCACAACAGACTATGGTATCATGGCAAGGTTCGAGCAAGAGAGCCGACGATGAGCAATGGATCCAAAGACGGTTATAGACAAGATGGAGTATTTTGAAATTTTCAAAGTATTGTTACGATGGATTATCATAGCTTCTCCATGATACTATTCGATGTGCGATGGTCTAAAGTGGTACTTGAAGGAGCTAGAGCAACAGTTCGACGAGGTCCATCTGGATTTCTCAAAATAGATTCTGAAAAAAATAGACGAATTTGCATGGCACCTTTGTGTTGCCGGCCCATTGTGAACATGTGCATGAACTCATTTGTTTTTTAATTGTATTACGACATGGTACATGTCACAATAGTTAAATCTCTCTTGCACGTATTTGTAAACAGCTAATCTTCTATCCAAACCCCCAACAACCTCGATGGTGGTATGTTATATCTTTAGCTTCCCAAAGTGCGAGAGTATATGATCAAAGTGATGTTTCGACCATAGATGAGGTCAATATGCAAATAGAGGGGTCGATATTACAAGGGGTGGAGGCCACCGAAAGCTTGGAGCATGTAGAGGAGCCAGGATCGGGTAACAATGATGGAAATACAGGAGTCCAAGAATTCTTTGAGAACGAGGTGGACTCATCCTTTTGTGGTGACATATCTATCGACCTTCCAATGTATGCCGAGTTATGTCAGGAGATTGACATGGGACCATAGGATACTTCATACTTGGAGCATCCACCTACTCAATTCATTAAAGAATCACTTATAAGTGTACATAAGATATGCATTTTAAGTTAGATTATTTTTTAAAGATTTATATTACCATGCTTTGTGTGATTTAAATTGATTATGCTAACATCATTTTTTATTTGTGCAAGTGACCTTTGTGGATACTTAGATCATCAGGATGAGTTGAGAGATGAGTGATAAGGAGTTGTAGGAGATCTTCACACGCATGTCTCCAGATCAGATGGCAAGATTCAGAGACATGGCAGACCAGGAACTGTCTCGAATACCATCAAGCTGCTCTATTAGATCTACTTCGGCGCAATCTAATACTTCAGTTTCGAGCAGACAAGGTCGACGCTTCAAACTTGGGCCAGACGGAGAGAGTGCTTCAAGGGGATGTTGCAAAGATCTGGATACAGTGAGCTCGCAATCGACTCGGGATACATGTACTACTTCTCACTCTCGTGGTGGTTCCAGAGAGCGTGGCTCAGGTGGTTGCTGTGGAGGCATGGACGCGGTGTCTCCGTTTCATCATTCTACTAGAGTTGCCTTATCTTCGGGATTTATCACACCTATGGGGTGTACATGGGTCTCCTGGATATGCCCAGGAGCGTGGTCGCAGGTGGGAGAGGACCCATCTTAGGCATATCCCAAAGGGGTATGCCTACCTTGTAGATGATAAGTTAGGAGCCGTCATCATGAATGATGAGGAGAGAAGGGTGATGGCTTGCATGAGAGAGTTGTGCCAACAAGTTTTTCGACACGTCTTGGATCATTGGAAAAACATACCGGAGGGGAGCAAGGACTACATAGTAGCATCCTTGTATGAGGAGTTTCCGGTACCAGCCGCAGGCAGATAGGTTTGGTACAGGCTAGATGATGGAGTGCATGCATGCATATATATCACACAAATGATCGGACGCACATAAGGCACTCAAGAGTGGGGCTGCAAAGCCCGAGGAGCTAGACGCGAATGACTGGCGCCAACTCAGGGTGGAGACTAAAGATTCTCTAGGATGTTAGAGACAGCAATGCGAGGCGATGAGGGCACGACTAGAGGCTGGAGTAGTCCATCATCTTGGGAGTGGCAGCCATAGGACATATCTAGAGAACTTTGTAAGTTTTTCTTTTGTTTTGCTTGTTTATTCTTTTGCAATATCCTTTGTACTGACAATCGTATTTCTAACAGTTGTATTTTATTTTCTTTACAGCACTTCATTATAAATCGTGATCCGACCGGCCTTGAGACTCAATATACAGAGAAGCACGATTTCACTGCATTGATCAACCGATTATATGGATGCGGTGGCCCTGTAAGTCACTTATCTTTCTTGTCTATAGTTACCATGTATAATTAGAATGCATTATTGTATAGTGGACTGATGTGTAGTTTTTTTTTTTTTTTTTTTTTTGCAGAGTCCGTTCGATGCTCCCTTGTGGCAGGACGAGGTTTCGGATGGCGATGATCTATAGCTCGCCCTTGGATCCCCGGAGCTTACATACCCTTCTTTTTTGGTCACGTGATTTGTATAAACATTTTCTATGTAGTAGTGATATCTTGCCATGATTATACAAGTTGCTTTCATTATGTGATCATGTATTTATTTCATGTATCAATGTTATGATTTAAGTACACTTTGTCTTTATTTACATGAGCATTGTATACATTGCAGAAACTATTTTGTATTGCCACAATTTTTTTTTCCATGTTATCGTCGCTATTAGCATCGCAAATTTACTGCACGTGTCGTTATCAGCGTCGCAAAGCATCGTTATCAGTATCGTTATTTGTGTCGGCAAATGCGATATTGATACCAACACAAATGGCGACGTTGATAATGACGCTAATACCGATTGTTCTATGGCGTCGCCAATAATGACACTTTTTGCGACGACGAGGGCAAATTTCTTTATTAATATTTTCATCGCTTTTAATGTCAGTATAATGTTTATATCTTGTAGTGAACCTTTGCAAATTTTCCAAAGGAGCCTATGCTATCATTACAACTTGCATGCTCGGCTTGTGGATTTCCATTATTAGTCAATACAATTGTTACAACCTCTTGGCAATTTGAATATATAAGTGCACATTATATTATGGTGAATTATTTAACGATTAATCTAAAAAACTACACTTCTTGTACTTGCTTACACATTGTATTCATGCACATTATATTGTGGTGAATGATTTAAAGATTAATCTAAAAAACCTACACTTCTTATGCTTGCTTACACATTGTATTCTATGTACTTCTTACAGTTAACCAATGCAAATGAGTCCCTTACAAAGAGTATATTCTCCTTCCTTCACAAGGTTGATCATAGTTTAAGCTTTGACAATGCCAAGATAATGTTCAATCATGCTTCATTCAATATAAAGGAGGTCATTTTATCCAACATGGATGTCATCCAAGATGATCTCAACACCTTTAAAGACCTTGTGGGCTCAAAAATGTTGTTGAAGATTCCATGATTTTCATATACTTTCCAAGAAAATAAGTATAACCCAAAGAGAATTGTTAGGAAAAGACTATGACAACTTCTTCATGATTGCAAGAAACATTGGACTATCAATTTCATAAAACTGAATTTTATGAATTATACTCTGGTTTCTTAATCTTTCTAGTTTTATATCAAGAAGAGCCTACTGACCCAACAAGGCTTGTTAGAGACTACTTCCTTATGCAATAGGATCATAGATGTTCAGGAAGCTAACATTGATATGGAGGAGATTCTACCTATTGAGCAACAGGACTAGACTATGTCAAATGTGCTAACATGGATATGGAGAAGATTCTGTCCATTGAGCAAGAGGAGGTTATTTCAAATGAGCTTAATATAATTAGTTGAAAGTGGATAATCTCATGAAAGAGGAGCATAACACATACCAATGACTATTGAATTTCTAACTCTAGCCAATCTCCACAAGAAACTCTAAACCACTTACTATATAGGAAAAAAAATAGAATTTGCTAGTTAGATTTCCACATAACTAGAAAGAGTCTAATATAGGAAAAATCAAACTTTACTAGATTGTCAATCTAGAAACATAGTTTCCAATATAGAAACATTTTTCTAGTTAACTTACCATATGGAAAGCTTTTTTTGGTTAACTTACTATATAGGAAGTTTATTATCATAACTATCTATATAGTAACTTTATAAAAGAAAGTTACTATATAGTAACTTCAGAAATAGACATTATCTATATAGTAACTTCATCGAAAAAGTTACCATATAAGAAATTATAACATATCACATCTATGTTTCCTGCTCTTTTATCATTCTCAGTCTGTCATCTCCTGGTTGTGAACTCCTGTCAGAGTCTGACAGGAGACAGAGGAGCTCTGTCAGTCCATTAGTGGCTGTTTTTTGTCAGTCTTCAGCCTTCGGGAGACACACAGCCCATACTGGGTTGTTTTTGTGCAGTCCGCCCAGTTTTCTGGGCAGGTCGACCAGATCTGGCCAAAGTCGGCCAGATTTGGCTGGTCGGCCAAATCTAGCCAGGTCGGCCAGTTTTTTGGCCTGGGGCTATATATAGCAGCCCCCCAGTCATTCCCAGCATTGTATTCTGCAGGTTCAGCACTGTCTCCGTCGTCTCCCGCTCTGGCATTGGTGCTGCCATTGCCTTCAGTCTGTTCTGGTGACCTCACTGACGCTCCGGGCTGCGTGCAGGGGCTGCTCTGTCCATTTCAATGTATTTCGCATTCATCTCAGTCAGTGCAAACTTTCTTCCTTCATTCCCTGCTTTCTCTCTCCTCTCCTTTGTGTTCATGTTCTTCTTTCGTTGCGCACTCTCACATGGTATCATCGCCTGATTGAGAGCACAGAGGACATACCCTCTGGAGAGAGATACCTCACTGCTGCTGTCATCTGATCAGTGACTGCCCAGGCAACATCTTCTGGAGGCTTTTCAGCCTACGTTTTCTGTACATGCTGACTACAGAGGCTTCCACGTCATCCAGCGACACAACAACCCTGCGTTTTCCACCAGGCTGTCCCTCCTTCTGCTGGGCAACTCATCTACAGCCTGCGTTTTGCTGTTCTACTGGTCGCTTCCACTCCAGGAGGCACATTTCCTACTGGCGACTCATTTCCTGGCTATTTCCTGGTGCTGGTGGTCTCTTTTCTCGTGATCATCATCAGTTATCTTTGTGTTTTGCAGATCCAGGTTTTTGTAGGCATTCTCAGCCTGCGTCTTGGTGGTTGGTGACCACACTGCTGGTCATATTTTGACATCGGCACAACTTTCTTTGGTATTTTGTAGATTTGAAGATGTCTTACCAGTTTTCGGGCTTTGATGACTCAGAGGATGAACTTCTTTCTCATCATTCCTATGAGCGAAGGCGGGATTATCACAAGGTTCGACATCGGGAAGAACCTCCTCGCACTCGTCCTTCTTCAATCCATGCATCTCAGAGGGTTCCATCTACCACAAAGGTATCTTCCGTGAAGACTGCTTCAGATGTGCGGATGCCTTCCTTGATTCCCTCCATTCAGGTGCCGATTCTCCCTTCCTTTCCGAAGGAAGATAAGTGGAGAAGGCTCTTGCATAGGATATTTGGAGACAGGCTATGCAGGCCGAGCTCGATTCCATCGAGCGAAACCATACTTGGGAGCTTGTTCCACGTCCCGAGAAGCGGAAGGTGATAGGTGTGAAATGGGTCTTTAAGACCAAGTATCTTGCAGATGGCTCCTTGGACAAGCATAAGGCTAGGCTTGTTGCCAAGGGTTTTGCATAGCGCGTAGGCTTGGACTACTTCGAGACTTTTGCTCCTACAGCTAGGATGTCCACCATTCGAGTTCTATTGGCTCATTCTGCTCACCACCGTTGGCCTGTTTATCAGATGGACGTCAAGTCTGCTTTTCTGAATGGCGTTCTTGAGGAGGAGATTTATGTTTCAAAGCCTCCTGGTTTTCTTGTCCAGGGGAAGGAGGATCATGTCTACAGGCTGCGGAAGGCAGAACATAGTAGCGGATCATATCTTCAGATTTACTAAGATGAGGCAGAACATAGTAGAGGAGAGAGAGAAATTCAATATGCTGCCAAGAAAGTGTTGTAACAGCAACCTCTGTTGTTTCAAAGATAAAAAATAAGGTCACCTACTGGTTATTAGGGTTCTACTGTCTGAAACCCTAATTTTTGCACCAACACTTGTCAATAACCTCGTTTTTGGGGCATCCTGTCATTTGCAGCCCTAGAATCTCCCCAACATCAAATTGCCCTGCTATCCTAGAGCTTCAGCACCTATCCCTTACTCACAACTAAGTTATCCTTCAGATCTGCCCCCAAACAACCCAAAATGGGCGAAAAATAACCCAACATGGAAGATACACTTTCATGCAACCCAAAACTAATCCAAACTTGGCATTAATCAATCGGGAGGGTGGGACTAGGCCTAAATATGAGGTGATTCCTTTCCACTCCCTATTTCCTTCAAGGAAGGAGGTGACTCATCAGCACATGAGTGGGATATGTGCCTATAAGCAACAAGGGAGGGGGGTACAGTGTGCTAGGGGAGATTCCCCACATGACCATATCAGAGGATAGAGTATGATTCTTTTGAACTATGATGCATAACTACCATGGCCTTTTTCAAAAATACTTCAGCAATAGAGAAGTGATACATGCCATGTATCATGCCAGATCTAACCTATGACAAAGAGGATACATGCAATGCATTCAAATATGTCCTCTGATGTCCCAAACTTCTAAGAAGCATAGGCCTGAACAATACTGGAATAGAGGTCCTGACCTTTGAAAAGTTCTCAATATCCCAAACAAAGAAACTATGATCGACATATACAACAATTGGAAAAACCAAAATATTTGATGTAAAAATAGTGATTGAAGAGAAACCTGACTAATGTATTATCAAAACTGAAGCACTTTAAGCCTAACAGCTTTAAGTTTCTTCTCAATGTAAGGACTCACTAATGCTATCTCAAAATAAAACTTACCAAGCTTGTGCGATGTTGCAAATTGACAAGCAACAGCATCAGGATATGAGATCCCATTTACATTATGTGCGGCAAGGTAGGACTCAGGAGCATGTGTTTGTATCTGTCAAGTCATGGAATCCAAATGGCGCTAGTCAAGGAAAAGTTGTAGTAAATGCAAGAGACTCAAGCATGAAAATCTGCACAATACCATCACTGCATGTAAAAGCAATGTGCAAACTTGAAATGGCTAAACCATGGCCTTGTCGAACCTGCAACAAGTAGTTGAAACTGTTGTTGATGTTTGCAAATAAGAAACCACAGAGAGATCCTTGCTTTCATATCAGAGGATACCTTAAGATTAACCCATTTTTTCAATGCAAGTTCACAATGTAGAAGGCATACTATTCCTGTTGAACATCATATATGTCAACCACAATTCTCAATTCACTAATTATACTAAATTAGTAGTAGAATCCATCTAGGACAAGACCTGAGCCTATTCAGATCATTGATGTCTTGCATTTGACCTGATAGTCCAATGTTTCAAGTGATTACCACCTGCTGTAACAAAAAAACTTCCATCTGAAGCAACATGAATCCCACTTTTTGGCATGGATATAGCTGTTGCTTTGACTTTGGCTATCAATGCTGCAAACTTGAAATCCCAGAGGCAAAATAAACCATCATATGGAAATCCAACTGAAGCAAGATGTTTTCTTGGGCACCAAAGGCATCATAAAAATTCAGCTAGAGTTTCCATATTTATTCCTATTAACGTATATGTTGATGTAAGTATTGCAAAAACATGTTGTACTAAAAACTTTGGCCTCCCATATTGATTCAAAAGAACAAAAACTTAAATCTTCTGATTCACCCTCATCATTTTCTAGAATGGTCTCTGCAACCTTGGCCTGTGCCCAATGCGGCAACAGGGACAAAAGACATCAGAAACTATGATGACAAATATTGTACACAATCCCAATGTCTTAAAGATCAAAAGTAGCAAATCTACAGACAGAAAAAGTGAGATATAAAGAGATGTGGCTTTGCCAATTATCTTCAAGTGGTCAACCTTAAGAAGAACAAGGTTCAATCCTTATTATATTGAGCTTTCTTATTTGAAGAGAGCAGAAATCCTTGTAAAAACATGAATTTGATCTTATGCACCATTTGTAAAACATCAAAACACACATACCTTTTTTGCCCTGTTCTTTACACCATTTGACAGTAAATTGAGCATGTGAAAATAAGGAATTCATTGTTCATACTTTTTTTGGGCTCAACAACTTCTCCTTCTGGTTTGAAGCATCTTACAGACTTCCCACTAGCAAGATTGAGCATGTTCAGCTTCTTATCCTGAAACCATACAAGACAAATAACTTAACATATTAGCCAATCATGTTTCAATATAAAACTTGTGGTAACCTTCCATGAAAAGAACTTCCAACCTGTCCAACAGTTACTGCTATCTTGTTGTATGGATCAATATCCATATCATAAACTATGCCACGAGAAGCCATTTCTTGATGATAATGTGTACTCTTGATGCCCATTGTTGTTGCCTCTATGTTGCAAAACACCACAAATCTACAGGTAAGTGGTTTTACAGTTGAGCCAAAACAAAATAGACTTGAGAATCTAAAAATTCAAAGTAAAAACCATGACTTTAGGAGGAAGCCATACTTGTCTGCACTAGCGCTTAGAAAATTGAAACCACCACAAGTAAATTTTGTCGCGCTGATTAAAGCTGAATGATCATCTCATGTCTCGATGACATCAAAGTTCCTAAATTCAAAAATCAAGCATGCTCAAAGAAGTACTCTATAAGACAAACTCTTCAATAGCATAAGACAAAAAATATATCTACCTCCAAAACATGAACTTTGAAAGTGAATTAAATGACCACCATGTTGACAAAGGAATGATAGACTATGAATGTACAAGTCACAATAGTTGCAAACATCATATATAAGAACAAGATAGTCTCTACCACCAAAAGCCAAAAGGGGAATTTCAATGGCATTAATGTTAGCACCCATGAGGGCCACAGCTCCAAGGCATTATTTCATTCAAGGCAATTGGTAATTCTACAAAATCCATGAGAAATGCTCTTCTCCAAAATTGTCATGATGCACTACAAGGATCACAAATGCATCAAGAGTGCACCAAAGAAGCTTACAAGGATTTTAAGATATCCCCAAATGTGAGCAGTTGCTGGTTCTAGAAAAATGCATGAGAGGGGCTCTTCAAAATTGTCATAATGTACTACAAGGATCATAAAATGCAAGAGTAGTGCATTGAAGAAGCTTACAAGTATTTCAGGATATCCCCAAATGTGAGTTGACCAAGGGCTTGCTAGACATCAGAGTGTCCTGGCCTCTTGTTGCGCCTGGGGATGTTCTTCTAGATGGCCCTTGTGCTTGGGCACTCAACTATTGTCCTTGCACTTCCAGACTATGCTGTGCCAACCCACCAACTCAGCACCTATACAAACTATAGCAATCCAACAATCCTGAACAATCAACCCATCTAGGTACTCCATTATGCCAAACAAGAGTACACCCAAGTCCATAGTATGCAAATTCTCCTATGACCAAAGGAGATTAAAAATGGATGTAAAATGTATCCCACGTCATGATATAATGCTGCCCACTAGATGCCTACCTTCTCCATCGAGTTCACACCAAAAGCTCACTTATATTAACATAGCTCAATAAGCAAAACTGTTTTTGCAAGAACATAGGTCTCTGCAACCTTGGCCTGTGTCCAATGTGACTACCACTTCAGGTGCCAGACTAAATAATCTAAGAGATTAATAACAGGATGGAACTCATGGCATCTCCCATCATGGCAGGCTCACCTCATACCCTAGATTGAATACAAATGACATAGCCGACATAATCTTCAAAAATTCAGCTGCCAAACTTAATAATGTATTTGCATTTACTCTTGCATCCAACTTCTTCTGTTGTCACTGACTAACCCTGAAGTGGCCAAAGCCCTTGATATGACAACTCACTTGGATCTTGGATCTTTGACTTTAGGCTTGTGCACCAAATGTCTCGATGTTCATTCACATTGCACGCCTATTCAAAGAGTTAGCCACAAACCCACTGTACTAGCTATAAGTGCTTCAGCTACATAAGGACATAAATATGGGAGATCCATAAAATTTAAGCTAATATATGTAACTAGAAAACAGTACATTGCCCTGTTCGAAGAAACAACTAAAGAAAACAAGTCAAAAAATGGTTGACACATCATACCATTGATAAAACCAGGAACTATCACCATGCAATTGCACATTCAGATCTTGAATGTAAGTCCCACATTGAAGAATGGTGAATTGCAATGATCCTCCTTCCTCTTTGATATTTTTTGAGACCCTGTCTCCATCCCAAGAACCAGGATATCAGCTTCACCTGCATCGGAACAAGCAGTACAGTATTACCGCCCGGCTCGGGCCATGAGCTGGCGGGCACCCTGCCTTTCCTTGGGAATTTCCTGCAGGTGGTTGGGAAGTCGCCACACATGTGGCTGCGCGTACTGGCCTGGCGATACGGCCCCATCATGTACCTGTGGTGGCTAGGCCGGGTCCTGTGCATCGTGGTGTCGTCGGCCGCCATGGTGCGCCCCTACTTCAAGGACCACGACCACGTCTTCGCCGACCGCCCGTGCTACGCATATGGCCGTCTCCTCATGTACCACTGCAAGGGCATCATCGGCTTCACCCCCTACGGCCCCTGCTGGTCCCTCATGCGCTGCCTGTGCACCTCCCACCTCTTCTCCCCCAAGCAGTTCCAGTCTTTCTTGCACTCCCAAGCTGCAGAGATCTCCTCCATGATACAATCCATATGGCTCGCTCACCATAAGCACCAATCCGTCAATGTCTCTCACAAGGTTAGTATTACATCAAATGAACTGCCTTGTTCTCTTTTGCTGTAAAAGCCACAAAAAGTTTAGAAAAAAAACCTAGGTTTAAGGTACAATGAATTTCAAAAAGGACCCCTTCGACAGTTTAAAGAAGGAACAATATTACTGGTTGTAAAAATGGCAAAGACGTCATATAATTTCGTTCAAAAATCTCTCCACATTTTTTGAGTTGAAGATTTCTATATCTACTACTACCAAAAATGTCTTTTGTGAACCTTGGACAAGGTTTTCACGTTGGCAGCCAACAACATCAGCCACATGGTCATGGGGAATCGTTTCTTCGAGTGGACTAGTGCTCCCACCCCCCAAGTGGAGGAGTTCAAGCAAATGATCAATTCTTACGAAGCCTTGACTTGCAAGGATATGAGGGAAAAATGAAATAGCTCCACAAGAAATTGGACTCTTTTTGGGAGCGCACCATACAAGAGCACTCTCACCTAGAGTGTGGAAGAGGGGGGCATTTCCTTGACTTCCTTATGTCTCTTACTACTTCGACTACTCTAGAATTGTACAAGCTCAACATGGAGGAAGTTAAGGGTGCCTTGATGGTTTGTATTGAATGGTTTTCTTCTTCTCACATCTTGGAAGTTAAATTTGGATCTTAGGGTTCTTCTTATTATGGTCATCTTGATGGGCATAGTTGCATATTATATTCATCTTCACCAAAGGTTGTCTCTGTGTACATGTAGGACCTC
The DNA here is from genome assembly GCF_053477565.2 of Lygodium microphyllum. NCBI lineage: Eukaryota > Viridiplantae > Streptophyta > Polypodiopsida > Schizaeales > Lygodiaceae > Lygodium > Lygodium microphyllum. The sequence goes on from NC_141138.1 coordinate 64,755,436, forward strand.
TTCGCAGCTGGCACTGATACCACGGCAGTTTGTTTTGAATGGGCAATGACAGAGCTCCTATATAATCCAAATGTGTTGAAGAAAGCTCAAGCTAAGCTTGATTGTGTAGTGGGAAAGAATAGCATGGTGCAAGAATCAGACATCCAACAACTCAAGTACTTGCAAGCCATTGTAAAGGAGACATTACGACTCCATCCACCATCACCCCTTCTTGGAGCACATGAAGCTTTAGACTCTTGTGAAATCGCAAGATATTCCATACCCAAGGGCACACGTCTCATAGTCAATGCATGGTCATTGGGACATGATGAAAGTGTTTGGGAGAGACCTTTGGAATTTATTCCTGAAAGAGTCCTGCACATAAGCATTGATGTTCACGAACACAATTTTGAGCTAGTTCCATTTGGAGGAGGTAGACGCATATGCATGGGGATACCATTGGCCTTGCAAGTAGGTAGGGAATTAGGGGGTAGGTAGGGAATCCGCCATCCTCTTCTTCTACTTCTTCATCCCCTAGACTAAGGGCAAGATCACCCTCGAGGAGCTCTCCTTCTTCTTCGACCACCGCTTTGGCCACAAGAAGAGATCGGTAGCAGTTGATGATCAATGCCGGGATGAGCCGAACTAGGGCACTCGTGGTGATGTGAATGCTTGTTGAAGCTGCATTAATATTGAATCAACGCATAGCTTCTAAGGCTTAAGGTTTAAATTTAAAGTTGCAATGTTGAATCAATATTTTCAGCATCAAATTGCATTCAAATCCTAACTTAACAGATATTTCCCCCTCACACTACCAAATCGGTAAACTTTACTTACCCTTGTTGTACTTATATTATATAGCCTTGAGAGGTGAGCCGCACACATAAGATGGTAGTCACAATAAGTGTAACCAATTAACTTGGTAGTTCCAACATGGGCACACATTTGGCATAGTTTAGCTATCCCAAGGTTTAATTTCTTTGAAGAACTTGAGGCACACATTTGGCATAGTTTAATTTCTTTGAAGAACATGAGGCCTACTCGTAAGCATGTACGTGTTAAATGTTTATCCACTATATTAAACAATTGCCCTTCATTTCATCCCCACTAAAATCAATAGATTGCATGCTATCCTTTTTCCTATAAGATTTGCTAATGTGAAGGGTTCCTAATCTATAAGAGAGCTAATTCATATTCAAAGAACCACATAGAAGCTTGAAGAAGAATTCAAATAAAATAAAAGTATGTTCTACACAATGCATACTAGATGTTCTATACAAATGTACTTGTGTGTCCACACTCGCACTTCAATTTCTCCAGACACGATACGTACATGTGGACTAATGTATTGCATCTTACTCTCACACATGTACAAATTGCCCCAAAGACCTTGTACCCTAGTTCTTATCCTAAGGTACTTGAAAGTGTGTGTACAAATGCATCTACAATGTGTGAAAGTATTTGCACTCTTGTCCAAGAATCGTGCAAATTTGGCCTTATATATTACCTGAGTGCATAAGGTAATCAGCTGCTTCAATATGTCTAAGTAATCGAGTGGATAAGGTGTTCTTTTAGTAAAATGCTATGAGCCATAATGACATAGAATGGCCATTTTCTAGCTTGCCATCCTAGACCTAGCTTATCCTCAAACCAACCCACATCCCAATCCCATCCACTTATAAGAGCCCTCTTTGATGGTGACAAAGGAGGGCAATTCTAGTCCACATCCCCATTCCCATTCCCAAAACCATCCACATCACTATGCTATGAGCACTAAGTAGTAGAGTGTGATGGTGGTATAGTGTCTAAGTATTATATAATCATGTGCTAATGCTACCTAGAGTGATTCATGAGTGCCTAATGTGGCCTAAATTGCTGAGTGAGGTTATTGTCATTAAAAATGAAGTTCTCAATCTGGTCAGAGGGTGCCTCGTGATCAAGGGTAAGAGAGTGGAGATGGTAAAGTGAGTTGAACTAAAGTGCATGATTGTGCAACTACGTGACTATGTGATTGAGTATGTGCACGTGGAAGAGTGTGCTTGAATTTTTGCCTAATTAAACATGTGGCCAAAGTGCTCCAAGTAGTTAGGATGATGTGCTTCAAGTGATCGAGTTCTCCAATGTGGCTAAACAATCTTGTGGCCTATCTACATAGTAGTTAAGTGGACTAAGGTGCTTAAGTGGTTGGGTGAAAAAAGCAATGTGTGGTCCGCATGATGAAGAGGGAAAAGACAGTGTGGTTCAAGGGTACTAACCAATGTGGTGAATGCTCATGCATAGCCATGGTTGATGCAAATATATACCCATATAATATTGATAGCTTGTAGATATGTTGCAAGATGAGACTCATGTAGGTACTTATGATATAGGGGAGATGCCATGTACACCTCAACCTATAGCTAAGTGAGAAAAATGCTACTCGATGCAATGGGAACAACACTCCACTCATCAATAAGCTAGTTACTTGTGCACAAGTGAGAGATCAACTTCTTCAACTAATCTTGCTAATTCTCAGTCCCTTAAGATAATCTATAAAGTATGTGGTGTAATATTTTAGTGGTTCACTACACTAATACTTCAACCATTACTTTGCTGCTATGATCATAGACCATGTGTAAGAATCAACTCCATGATATCAGAGCGATGATTGCAATGGAAATTTGAGCCAAATGAATTACAAAAGCATATTATAACTAGCATTAAACAGTGTAAATGAGGATGACTCAATCGCACTCAAAATTATTAGTTCTGACATAAGCCTCAACTTAGCTCTAATCTTTTATTTGTAATATTATAATTACAATTAATTAATAAAAAATTTAATGAATATGAATAAAATAAAAGAAAATAGAGACAACAATGCACTCTAAATAGATGAGTACAATCGCTTTAAAGCTAAAGCATATAAATTTTCTTTATGTGATAACAGCCTCCATAATAGTAATAATTTCACATTGCACTCCACTAGTGATCAATATTACAATCATTACATCTCTATACTTGTCTAGTTATTCACTCACCAAAAGTAAAACAAATTAATTGCCTATAATCGTCTGTTTAGCACAATATGATCATCATCACACATATAAAAAGTTAGAATTGTACTACAAATAGGTCAAAATTAATGAGAATCCACAAAATGACTAAATACAACTTATTTTAATAGAAGTAACACATGATGTATAAGCCTATCTTACTCTCTATATTCTTTACCTTAAATTAGAATTAGACTCAATATATACTAGGCTTATACTACATTAAAGGTTAGTGTTGGGGCTAGGCTTGTAGTAAGGTAGAGCTTAATCTTAGGCTTAGGTTTAGATTGGATTAGTTATATAGGCAAGGTATATGCATAGGCTCCTCGTACAGACAAACTGATAGAGGCTATAGAGTGGCTAAACATAGGTATGTCTAACATAAATACACAAGGGGTAGGCATAGGGTACACATATGGCAAGTTAGGAAAATACTAGGCATACTATAAGCCAATCCTATGTGTATACATAGTCTAAGCATATTCTAGGAAGAGTTTAGACATAGGGTAAGCGTATGCTAGGAGCCAACGCCTAACACAACCCTATCCTATTCTATGGTTACCTTGTGCCTAGAAAATGCTAGATATAAGTTGTATTCTTATGCATAGCATATAATGTTCCTACTTTATATTATCGAGCCAATGCCTAACCTAGCATGTGCTTATCCTATGCCTAATGTATAAGCTAGGCTATATATAAGCTATGGATAGGCTAGACTAATCATAGGCTACACAAACTAACGAGTATAGCTATAAGTGTGGAATCAAAAGCTTAGCTCATAAGTGAGTAATATACAAATGTAAATTTCAAATAAACTAATATTTATTTACTAGTTTTACCTAGCAAAATCGTGAGTCTACGTTAACTTGAAAGACTATCCATAATTTCCTAGTTAGATGATAGTACTTGCTAGTTATGACTAGTGAAAAAAAAAATCCTAGTTATGTTGATATTGTTACTAGATATACAATAACTTACTAGATAATGTTACTAGATAAGGCTTCAACTTTCTAGATACTATCTAGAAAAAGGGATTTACTAGTTAGAAGAGATTCCTGATGACAAAATTATCTAGTTATAACTAGAAAATTCTACATTCTTCCTAGTTTGGTTGCTATTCTTCCTAGTTATAGTGTGAACTTTCTATATAATAAGTGGTCTAGAGTTTGTTGTGCTCTCATCTTGGTTTTGGAATAATTCTTTTTCAATATTTCCACTTTCTAGGTTCTACATATTATTTTGTTGCTTGTTTACTCTTTTTTTTCTCTTTGTCCTCTTTCTCCTCTCAATATTTCTCTTTCTCTATGTCTCTCCACCCCATTGGAAGAAGCAATAAGGTTGATAAGGTAACTAGAATGTAAAGGTTGTTATGGTTTTAGAAGTTATTTTCACTAATGATAGGCCTTTTTCTTTAATTTTTATCTTTCTTACTATTGTCCTTGCTCTTTTTATGTATTTGCATGCTCCTTTGAAAGAGGCTTGCTAGGTCAATTGAATTGAAGGAATCAAGAAATTTATGAAGGTAAGTGAAATGCTAACTATAAGGGATTAAGAAGTCTTTTTTATTATAAGAGATGCTCTCTTGCTTTTTATGTATTTGCATGCTCTATTGAAAAAGGCTTCATGTGCCAATTGGTATGGAAGAGGCAAGGAATTTGTCGTTGTTATCTTTCTTCTTCTCTTCCATGTTGTTGGCCCTGTATATACAAATAAAGTGAGATAACTAAAAGTTTAAAAATGAAAAATTGGAACTCAAAATCTTTCTACAATTTCTTGCAAATTACATGTTAATTTTTAAGTTAATTATCTAAAGATCCACATAGCTCATAGTTCGGCATAGTGATATCCATTTATAGATGTGTAAAATGATGCATTCTTCTGCATCTCATATATTTTACCTATCCTATTACATGCCTTTTGACATGCTCTCACTTTGGATAATGCTCTATTAAGAGTTGTTTTAAACCACAAAAGTGTGCATTTATAGATCCATATATGGGGTTATTTTTCTACATCTCTTGCATACTTCTCACATTTTTACATGTGCTAAAACATGCTCCTACTCTGCATAATGCATTTCTTTCATTCCTAATGACCCAATGAATGAAGGGACCAAATGGGACATTTCTAATGGCAATGAGGAGAGGGGGCTTTGTTGAGTTGAGGGCCATTTTCATAACATGAGGGATAGGTTCTATCAAGAGAAAGCAAAAAGCGTGATTGGATGGGATAATTGCAGTAGGCCTTCTGAAATGAGTCAAGAGATGGGTGGGTAATAGAACCGCAACTCTATCTAGTCTAGAATTATAGGAGAGTGATTGCGATATGTAGCATCTAACACGTCTATGTCTTTGATGAAGCTCTCGTGGAAGGGTATCATGACTTATTTGTCTATCCATATTTCTTGTCTATGAATAAGAAATGTTTAATCGAAACTAAACAAAGTCAATGTCATTTGATTGCAGTGCTCAAAGTGGTATAACTTGTTGGTCAGTTAGTGCTTATAATTAATCAGAAGAAAGCTGTCCCGTTCAGATTTTTATTAGACTTCTTTGTAGCAGTTTGTTTGTTCGTGAGTTTATACTGCATGTGCGCCAGAAATAACGCGTAATCTTCTTTCTGTAAACACGAGTTTCAGACCATGCACATAAGCGTACGTTATGTGCTAGGTTATGTGCATGCTGTATTAGGGCCGGGTCGCACTCAGCGCCTATGGGGGAATGGGGGTGGGATCGACCAGTTATCGGGAGGTCGCACTCAGCGCTTGCAAGGCAAGTGGGGTTATCCTAAATTTCCATTACCCCCATTAGTCCTCTGGGAAATGGGAGTGCTAGGCTCTAGCGATGTGTTACAAGCGCTAACGAATCCTATTTGGAGAAGTATTTTTTGTTGCAGGCGATGGACGAATGACTAGCAAGCGAGCTTTAATTTGCAGCAGGATTCCGTTACCCCCATTAGTCCTCTGGGAAATGGGAGTGCTAGCGTTGTGTTAGCAGCGCTAACTGCTAACGGATCCTATTTGGAGAAGTATTTCTTTTTGCAGGCGATGGACGAATTACTAGCAAGCGGGCTTTAGTTTGCAGCAGGATTTCTTTAATTCTCTTGTGCCCCATAGCCTAAATAAACGCCGCACGAGAGAGCCAATCGTCTTGTTTACTTTTCTGCAATAAACTGGCCGTGCGTTACACTCAGTGCTACGGCGTGACCATAGACTTGGCAGCCTCTACGTTTCAGGTCCAAAAAAACCTTGGAAAGGCTGGTGCGACCGTGCGACCCGGGTCTTATAAGCGCTCATGAGTCATGATAATGTTAAATGCAGCGTCTGGTATAGATAATAAGAGGTCGGGCGACAACAGTCTGTACTTGAGCGCCGACTCCCACAAAGAGAAAGAATGAGAGAGAGAGAGAGAGAGAGAGAGAGATACGAAGTGGATACTCGGGATTCGGGATACATTATACAACAGCTGGCCACAATAGTGACTATACTCGAGCGCTGGCCCGCGGGCCGAGAGAGAGAGAGAGAGAGAGAAAATCATTCTTCGTACATATTACTTCGAAAGTACCTCCTAGTTTAAGTTAGATTTCGCAAACGGATGACCTTGGACGGTAGACCTAAGACCACCGTTTTGAGCTCCAGTCCTGTGGCCTTCCTATAATAATTGTAACCTAAGAATAAACTGGTCTACAATAGAGACGTTTCCCGTGTTTGCTATACATTAAATTGGACCTTGCTTTCTTAGGTCTATTTCTACTGTGTAGAAGGGCAAGAGGAAACGCAGTTCTGCAAGTACTAGAAGAAGTGCTACACAGCACGAGCGCAGACATGTCTCAAGTTCACACAATCCTTATTATATCATCAGTATAAGCTCCATGATTGTTAGGACCGATGGATTTCTGATACACTGAAGTCGTTGCTGTTTCAGTAACATTGCTCAGAGACATGACTGATCGTTAGGATCTATAAAGCCAGCGGATGGTACAGCACACTGTGAGAAAACCGGATTCAGTCCATTTTCAGCTTTATAAAGCAGTATTATTCCATTCCCTTGACAAAAGCAAGCATACATGTTAACAATCAGCTAAGACTGCCAAATTAATCGCATATAATTTTGGATAGAAAGACAGGGCGTTGGAAGATGGGGGTCCTAGAATACACAATCGACTATGTTTGCACAGGAAGATCAGAATGGCGCATGAGGATCTGCTTGGCGTGGAGACGACCATGGTAGCGACCTAATGCAGTGAGAGTGAAATGCTGCGCATAAAAGTGATATCGCAGATAGAAGTGGCCAGGAAAGCCCGTGCCAGTGAAGTGAGCCTCATGCCACGACCCGTCGCTTCTTTGGGATCGGATAAGATAGCCGATCCCATCCTCGATAGCATCGACCTCGTACTTACCCATCGTGTCTCCAGCCGCCATTAGCCCCATGAGAGCCCACGCAGTTTGGGAGGGTGTGCTGGGGACGCCTTTGCCTTTGAGGAAAGGGTCATTGTAGCTGTAGCAGGACTCGCCCCATCCGCCATCGCCAATCTGGGTAGTCCTAGAGCCGTTCTGCATGCGCACCAGCCACTTTGCGCCTTTCGAGAGCTCGTCTTGGTGGGACGAAGGGTCGACGAGGGACAGGGCGACCATGGCCCCGCAGGTGCCGTAGATGTAGTTGACACCCCAGCGCCCGAACCAGGAGCCGTCGGGCTCCTGCTCTCTCCTGAGGTAAGCCACGCCGCGGTTGATGGAGTGGAGGGGGGGCAGGCAGGAGTAGTACTGCTGGCACTTCAAGCGCCCGACCATCTCGAGGACACGCGCGGTGACGTCGGCCGTGTTGGGGTCGATCATGGCCTTGAGGTCACCGTACGGAGTGGCGTTGAGCCAGTCCTGGTCGTTGTTCTTGTCGAAGGCGCCCCAGCCGCCGGCCTTGCACTGCATGGAGGCAATCCACTCAACGGCGCAAGCGACGGCGCCCTGCTTCACGGGCTCGCGGTGGGGCGGCAGACGGACGGCCTGCAGGGCCATGACCACCACCGCGGTGTCGTCCACGTCCGGGTACCAGCGGTTCACGAACTCGAAGGCCCACCCGCCGCTGCCCGCCTTGCCGCCGTTTTTGAAGGCCCAGTCGCCCGGCTGGGTGATCTGCTTCTCCATCAGCCACTCCCCCGCCCGCTGCAGCGCCGGGTGGTCCGGAGCCAGTCCGGACTCTACCAGCGCCCGCACCACCAGGGCCGTGTCCCACACGGGCGACACGCACGGCTGCACCCAGTACTCCTCCTCCGTCTCCATGGCGAAGTCCCGTAGGGCCTTGAGGCCGCGCTGCATGACCGGATCTGTGAGCTCGTACCCTAGCGTCTTCATGCACAGCAGGGAGTAGAACATTGCCGGGAAGATGCCCGCCCAGTCGCCGGTATCCTCCTGCCTCTCCAAGACCCATCTCTCAGCTTCCCGCAGCCCCCACCGCCTGAAGGGCACCAGGTTCAGCTTCTCGGCCACCTTGAAGGCTCGATCGACGGCCAAGAAGACGTCCGTCCACTTGCCCTCGAACTTGGCGTACGTCGGCGCGTTCTTCCGCCCTTCCGCGTACAGCTCGTCGAAGGCGTGGGGAGTCACCACCTCCGAGAACACGGGCTTCTTATCGAACACCACCATCAGAGGGACAGTGCATCCCCGCGCCCAGCTGGACATCTCGTAGATGCTAGTCAGGAACCAGCTGGGCAGCAGCATGAACCAGACTGGAAGGGAGGGTATCCCCCTCCAGTCGAAGCAGCCCAGCATCGCCAGGCAGAGCTTGGTGAAGATGCGAGTCTTGGTGACGCCCCCTCTCTCAAGAATGAACTGCAGGGCTCTCTCCAGAGCCGGGTCCGTCTTAGGCACACCTAGGAGACGCAAGGCCAAATACGCCTCCGTCGTGACACTCACCTCGCCGCCGTCCCCGTAGAAAAGCTCCCATCCCCCGTGATCACACTGCTTCTTCCTCAGATGCCTCTCCATCTTGTCCTTGGGGTATTGGTTGTCCTGCATGCCCAGGATCTTGTACAGGAGCACGGTCTCAGCGGTTATGGACGCGTTGCTCTCCAGTTCCGCCCACCAGTAGCCTTCCGGGTACTGCAGGGACAGTAGAAAGTCTTGGCTCTTCTTGATGGCCTCCTCCAGCTGGGACGACGTCATCGCCATAGTTGGGCACTGTAACGGCCTCTGGCTGCCATCTAGCTTAGTTTCTAGGTCAGGACCCCTCAGCAGGCCGCTGCTTATGTCTTGACTGTAGGGCGTCTGCATGGCTGCTCACGAACTTTCCTGCAAAAAATGAGACATCAGATATGATCAGTGAGCTTCTAGGCCTGATTAAGCTACAGTGGGATACGTCAACACTAGTTCGTTGATTCATGATTCATGATGACAAGCAGCAGACTTCTCGACGGATGAAAGGAAACATTAACAATGACGGCTCCTTCGATACATCAGCTAATCGAATCAGGTAATTTGTGGTTACATGCCTGCTGGTGAATATAATTGCTGATGAAAAAAAGGACAATGAGCTGCTGCGCCTACTTAGTGCTGCTGAGCTGTTGAGAGTTTGAGATCGACAACACATAGGTGGATGCCGTCTCTTTATAGGGATAGTTTAGAATCCACAGAAGAGATGAATCGTGACGCGTGAGACCACATGAATCACCATATTTGACTTCAAGATTAAATGAATTGAATGATAGGGTTGACCGTCTTACGGGAATCATTAATAGTCTCGTCGCGGTTGGTCGACCAACAAGCGGTGAGTGCACAGTTTGACGCTGACATGGCAGGTGAGCAGCTGATCTTAGGATATCTTTGGGATACATCATAACGCTTTTAACGACAAAAAGCCTTGCTTAAAGCAGCATAACATGCGAAATCTATATCAAATTTGAATTTCGAAATACAGTTCAAATTTTTAATTTGAAGGGCTATAATAAAACCTCAATTTCTTTGTGAAGAGATTCGAACGGTAGCCTTCTTATTCTAATTCCTAATTATAAATTATGTCGTTATTTTGACCGGAAATTGTATTTCCAACCCTGCAAAGGCTGAACCCCCTTTCAAAGGCCATTGCAACCTTCAAATTGGAGCCTTGTATAATATAAGTATTTATGACGACTATTTGCTATATATAGGGTTCCTTTTTCAAAGAGATAGCAAACTGGGCTAACACTAAAGGGAAAGTTCCAATATTGTAAACCTAATCTATCACGTTTCTTTTGAAGATCAACACTCTCAATACTTAATGGAAGACCAACAAGTTGCTTTTGAAGATAAGCCAATCCCAATACTTTTAAAGATCAACTAGCTCCAATCACAAGTTACTTTTGAAGATCAACCAATCCCAATACTTACACTTATATCTAGAGATAATAAGCAATGGTGTTGAGATATCCTTGAGTGGAGTTACATCAGAGCCTAAAAACATACTTGTGAGGGAGCTAATGAGACCCCACAAAACATTAATCTTAAACCAAAATGTTTGAGCAATAGTTTGACATCCATTGGCTTTAATATCTTCTTGTTGTACCTTTAATAATAAGTAGAATGTTGACCAACTCTTACTCCTCACCTGCCCATCTTTTAGTAGGGAGACTATTAGCCCCTCTAAGTAGAAGCTCCTTCCATGAGTTTCATGAAGGTAGAATTCTTCAATGACAAAGTGTAAAAAACTAATGCAAAGGGTTGTTTTATTGAAAACTTTAATAATAAGTGTAAGTTACACTACAAGGATATGGAGGTATAGCGACGGTGATTTTTGAAGCAAAATAGCGATGGTACTTAGACGAAAAAAACACGGGCTGAAACCCGAGCGTGTTATTTTGCGCGCATACACGAAAGAGAGAGCAAAAGGGTGAGCGAACATCTTGCATTTGAGAGGAAGAAAGAGGGAGAAGGAAAGCTTCTCACCGCCGCCGCCACCATTCGCGAAGAAGAGGAGAAAGTGTACGGAGGGCGGAGAGGAGTTGCCATCGCGACAGAGGAGCTGCCAAACCCTTCTTCAAGCCTTTACGGTGAGTACATTATTCCCTTCTTGCTTTGTTTTTGTGTTTTCTCTTTCTCTTTTATTTGTTTTTGTTAAAATTCATGTGTATTGAGAGAGGGAGAGGAAATAAGAGAGAAAGAAAGGGAGAGGGAGAGGGAGGAAGAGAAAGTGAGAGAGGGAGAGAAAGAGGAAGAGGGAGAGGGAGGAAGAAGGAGAGGGAGAGGAAATGAGAGAGGGAGGGAGAGGAAGAGGGAGAGGAAAGAGAGAGAAACATTAAACATAATAGGGAAAGAGAGAAAGAGAGGGAGAGGGAGGAAGAGGAAATGAGAGAGGGAGAGGAAGAGAGAAAAGGAAATGAGAGAGGGAGAGGAAGAGAGAAAAAACATTAAACATAATAGGGAAAGGGAGAAAGAGAGGGAGAGGAGAGAAAAAAACCATTAAATATAATAGGGAAAGAGAGAAAGAGAGGGAGAGGGAGAGGAAGAGGGAAAAGGAAATGAGAGAGAGAGACGAGAGAGAAAAAACATTAAACATAATAAGGAAAGAGAGAAAGAGAGGGAGAGGAAATGGGAGAGGGAGAGGAAGAGAGAAAAGGAAATGAGAGAGGGAGAGAAGAGAGAAAAGAGAGAAAAAACATTAAACATAATAGGGAAGGAGAGAAAGAGAGGGAGAGGGAGGGAGGGAGAGAGAGGAGGGAGAGGTTGTTGTTTTCTTATTTGTAGTAGTAGTAGTAGTAGTAGTTTTTTTTTTCTTTTCTTGTTTATTGTTGTTTAGTTTTCTTGTTTTTTGTAATAGTAGTAGTAGTAGATTTTTTTTGTTTTCTTGTTTATTGTAGTAGTAGTAGTAGTAGTTATTGGTTTTTTTCTTCTTCTTTTCTTGTTTATTATAGTGGTAGTGATAGAGGTAGTGGTCGTGGTTATAGTAGTAGTAGTAGTAGTAGTAGTGGTAGTGGTAGTGGTAGTGGTAGTGGTCGTGGTCGTGGTCGTGGTTGTGGTTGTGATCGTCATGGTTGTAGTAGTAGTAGTGGTTTTTTTGTTTGTTGTTGTTGTAGTAGTAATGGTTTTTTTTTTTGTTTTCTTGTTTATTGTTGTCTAGTTTTCTTATTTGCTGTTGTTGTTGGAGTAGTGGTAGTAATAGTAGTTTTTAGATTCTTTTCTTGTTTGTAGTAGTAGTAGTAGTAGTAGTAGTAGTAGTAGTAGTAGTAGTAGTAGTAGTTGTTGTTGTTGTTGTTGTTGTAGTAGAGAGAGATATATGTTTTGTTAAAGAAAATGAGAGAGGGGGAGGAAGAGAAAAAAGAAGAAGGAACGAGAGAGAGGGAATAAACACACAGCATAATAAAGAAAGAGAAAAAGAGAGAGAGATGGAAGGATAGGAGATAATGAATGGATTAAAAACAAAGAGAGAGTGGTGGCAAGGACCGTGAGGTCCGGTGCAACACCACGAGACGAGAAACACTCGTTAGTTTGTGGGTGGGTGGGTTGAGATTTTATATACGTTAATTTTGTTGACCATAAATAAAACGCATCCTCAAATAAAGTCCACATCCTTTATAGAAGTCTAGCTAAGCTCAGGGAGGGGCGGTTTACTATATATAAGAATGTGTATCACATGAGTTCGAAAAGAAAGGAATATAAAAGAAAATCTATCTAGAGATACACATTCATAGAAAAAAATATTTTAAAATGTATCAATTTATTCATAGGAGTATTTATATTCCACATGCATGATTTTTATATAAGGGTTCTATTAATTCATAAAGTTGGCTTGAATTTTCTTACCAAAAAGAGGTCTTGAATAGTATCTTCCACTTGCATAGGGGAGGGGGTTTAGCTTGTAGCCAATAGAGCTAAGTAGATGTAATAGGAGCTAGGAGTTATATGTAAGGAGCATCGGAGCTCTTACAACATTGATGGAGTTATTCCACAAGTGGATGTCCAAAAGACCTATGAATGACGGTTTAGAGCATGGGTATGGTAGTTGTGTAGCCAAATGGTTTAGAGCATGGGTATTGTAGTTGTGTATCCAAATGGTGACTCCATATATCCCTAAGTATTTCCAAACTTGATTTGACATGTGCGTGGAATATCTCTTAATATCCCCTTATCATTATCCCTTAGTTAAAACCTCATTGAAACCGTCTTTATCCCTAATTAAAATGAGATTAAAGTACATCCATTTTCATGATCTCTCTCTCTCTCTCTCTCTCTCTCTCTCTCTCTCTCTCTCCCCCACCCCTTAAACACACATATACACATACACAATACACACTATGAATATGTGTGTATATGCATGCATGTATGGAATATTTCTCTCACTCACCCATTAAACATGAAGCTTGAAGTTTTCATGATGTCGATTATCACTCTCCCATTATACGTTGTTATGGATTTTTGCAAAACCCATAAAAACTCTTAAGTTTTCATATGAGTTTTTTGCAACACCAAAATAACTCCTACTAAGTTTCGTACAAGTTTTTGGCAAAACAAAAAAAACTCCTAAGTTTTGATACAAGTTTTTTGCAAAACCAAAAATGCTCCTAAGTTTGCAAAAGATGGCTATGATTTAAGATTTTATTTGTTTGTGTGTTAGTGGCATTTGAGTTTTGATCATTGAATAAGAACTAAATCTCCAATAGGTTAGGAGCTTATATGCTTGTACTTTGATTTTTCTTATGTGTATAACCTTTTTGTTGAGCATGGATGCATTGTAAAGGTTGAGAGGAGGAGCTCGGTCAACAAGTTCAATGAGTAATCTTGAGACAAGCATTGTGTTTATGAGCACCGACACTACTTGTGCCAACTCTAGCTCACTATTGGATCAAGAGCACCTTAGAATTGACTCCAACATTCAGATATTTGCAAACATTGATAACCCTAAGGAGCATTACTTTAAACTTCTCCAAAAGGATAGTGCCATCCAAGAGGAAGCCATGGCCTTTCTCCAAGAGGCAGTCACATCATAGTAGTATACCCAAAGGCTTCCAGTAGGAGCTCGTGGACCACCCACGCTTCCATCATCATGTTTGGATCCTAGTGCCTTTATAAAGAAGAGATGTTGAGAGGAGAGAGAGAATGAGCAAAAGAGAGAGAAAGAGACGCAAAAGAAGAGATAAAGACTAGGAGAGGAGAGAGAAAGATAAAAAAGGGGGGAGAGAGAGAGAGAGAGAGAGAGAGAGAGAGAGAGCCATGGAAGCTAAAGGATAAGGTGAAGAGTCAGTTCTTGATTATGTGTGGATACCCTAAACTAGATCTCTTACACCTTTTATATCCCAACAATGTGACTGGGTATCTAACCCCTAGTTCCTGTGCATCTTGCTCATTGCACTCTATCCCAACCTTGAAAGTTTTTATCCTAAAAAACAAAAGACAACTAGAGGGACTTGCCACTGTGGGTAGTGAGTAGGGCTATGGAGTACTACTCTAATTAGCATTACAAAGAGAAATTTTGATGGGTGAGGGGCTTGTATCTAAGAAGAATTGGGACATAAGGCTATATATAGCTAGCATGCATGCCATGGGTATAGGTGCAATGGAACAATGTCACCAATTCATTTTAATTAAGGACATGAAGACTATGGAAAGCACTCTATCGACCATAAGCCTACTGAGGTAAATCTACCATAACTTTTGATGAGCTAATCCAAAATGGGACATGTGGCATGTCAAAATGAAGCTTACAAAGAGCCTCGAGCAAGTTACTCATGAATGTATGTGTGCATCATATGGGTTCAAAATAAGGTATTTTTAAAATACCATTTATACATATTTTTTTACATACAGAAGGGTGTAATATAAAGGGTTTATTTACAGATTGTATAAAAAAGGGTTATGTTTTATTCAAGAAAAATTCACATATAAGGATATTTATAAGTAGGCCTTGAACACACGTGATGTAGAGGATGTATAGGTAACTTCTCATAGCAAAGAGCACTTTCACCCATGTATAAAGCTTGTGGCTCTAATTAATATAAGTACAAAACTATTCTAAAGTAGTGTATACTTTGTATATAGTATGGGATCAAAATAGGGGATATCCATCTACTCTTTAGCCCATTGGGCCTCTCATAAGTATAGAAAATATTCATTCTAGTAGCTGTTGAGAAATGTGCAATCACATCCACCATAGTCTCTTTCTATGGGACAAACAAGGCAACAAAGAAATGGGCTGCAAATAAAGCCTTAGACTAGGTCATGTATGCATGGTTTATTAAAACCATCGTTGTTGAATATCATGGTCCCTTTCCACCTATCTCCACCTACTAATACCACCTACTGTAAGCCTATAAAAGGCACTCATCCCCACACTCATTCCATCAGTCATTATCAATCAGTTGTACTTGCATTATGCTTGGATAATATTAGTTGTTCTTCCTTGTCAATGCCTCTGCCTCATTATGATTGTCTATTTACTCATCAGTGACCCTCCATATCATGCATTCTCAATACTTAAACATGGTATCAGAGTGGGTTTTAAGTCAGTGAGTCATCACGCCACTAATTGAGTCATTTCAATTTGAATTTCTGGCTCCCTTCACTTTTCCTTGGATCTCTCACCTACCTCTATAGCTACCCACCTTCAATGGAGGACTTGAAGCTCCCAATCCATGCCATTTTGACTCGTGCTTCCTTCTGGGAAAACCTTCCCTGACTCTAGACACTCCTCCCTATCACTTCAAAGCCCAGCATTGTTGCTTCTCTGCTCCAAAATTGCGCATGCAATAGATCGTTGTCTAGTTTGTGCCATCTATAGTTTGTATTGTCGATTCAACCTGCACATGCATCGATGTTGCCCATGACCGTAGGGAAATTGAAGCTACACAAACACTCTATCCTCAGCTCAGAGGGTTTGTAAAATGATTGAGTCTATGTGCTGCAATAATGAAAAAACCAGTCGCCTGTCAAAACCCTAAAGAGGACAGCCATAGCTATCAAGCTTCAAGCTCTTGTTTTACCTTCTTCTCTCACTCTTGTGGCTCAAATCAAGTCACTGACTCTCTAATCTACTCCAGCACTCAGTCTTCAACAAGCATTCAAGTTATTTACCAGCAAGGAGAGGAAATCTTAACAAGATTCTCAAGCATTTCAAGAAACAGTGTCCATTGACACTCATCTAGTGCTTTTAGCACTAATGTCAGTTAATACAATCAGCTTTGCCTCCAATCAATTTTTTTTTTTTTGCAACTCTAGCATCAAATCAAGGAGGGCAAGACTCAGACTTGCATCAGATCTTAAAGATTCCAACTTCAAGGGCATCATAGTCACCAAATTATCTAGTATCTCTTGATACTAATTACCTAGGGCTTCTTAGCGGTTGTGCTCAACTAAAATTGGAATTGTTTGGAGATAATTTGTTGCTGATTTTGCAATCTTAAAATGGGCAAGGATTCACTGACATCCCGATTCAATGATGTTGGATTCCATACATGGCAAACTAGGATCAAATTGATCCTAATGAAGAAATGCTTGTGGTCAATCACAAGTGGTCAAGAGAAGAAACCAAGGGAAGCCACACTTTCAATTGTATGGGATAAAAATGATGATAAGGCTCAAGCTATTATCAAGCTCAAACTTGATGATAGCTACATTCATCATGTTGATGATCGTGAAACTTCTTACACGACATGGGATTGATTAGAAACCTTATTTGGAGCTCATTCCAAATCCTCAAAAAATGGTTTACTAATTGAATTTTTTAGGCTCGACATGCAATGTAATACCCCACTTGCAACTCATTTGAATTATATGGAAAGCTTGTTGACACAACTTGCAGGAATCAACTTGAAGATGGATGAAGACATTTGCATTGGAGTGCTTCT
This sequence comes from Lygodium microphyllum, assembly GCF_053477565.2. NCBI lineage: Eukaryota > Viridiplantae > Streptophyta > Polypodiopsida > Schizaeales > Lygodiaceae > Lygodium > Lygodium microphyllum. The sequence continues at coordinate 64,772,253 of NC_141138.1, forward strand.
CAAAAGTCTTCCACCTAAATTTGATAATGTGTCTACCACATTAATCAACATACCAAAGCCAAAACTTGTGGATATCAAAGCCTCTCTCTTGTAAAAGGAAAAGAAGATCAAGAACAAAGGAGAAACAAGCATCCCAAGAGGAGACCAACAACTTCTCTATGTGAGAGGGAAGAAGAGCGTAGTCTGTGACTTTTGTAAGAACCTAGGTATATTGAGAAATTCTTGCTACAGTCAAAGAAGATGAAGACAAGATTGAAGAAGAAGAAGAAGAAGAAACCAAAGATCAAAAGGATAAGACTCACCAATCTCTCTTTTGTAGCTCATTTACTAATGATAGATTGTTTTAAAGTTTAACATGTGGACTTGCCTTATATTCCCACCATAAGCTCCTAAACTCCTCATGTAGCCTCTGCACACTACAACCTCTACACACTTAGTGAAGCCTTGTAACAGCCTCTAGATTTGTATGGTTGTTTTTGTTTCTTCCATGTCTACACTTAGCAAGGTTCTATTCACGACAGCCTCTGTATACTCAGTGTCTTTTACGGTTGTGATTGAGAAGGGGTGTTGAGAAATGTGCAATCACATCCACCATAGCCTCTTTGTATGGGACAAACAAGGCAAAGAAACAGAGTGCAAATAAAGCCTTAGACTAGTGTTGGAGATAAAGGCGCCTTCGCCCAGCCGCTCGTGTATTACTACAGATGACTGTACCCACCACTGCACACTGCAAGTGGCGAGCACCCGTCACAGTCACTTATTCTTTATTCTTTTAGTGACAGCTTGAATAAAGGAAGGTACGGCCACACATTGTGGTTGTTGGAGTTTCCACTTTAAGTTTCACTCTCTCTCTTGCTCTTGCTCTCCATCCACTATAGCTCTCACCGCCAAGCTTCTTCCTCCTAGGTTCCACTTCCCTTTCAGCTGGTATGAGAGCAAAGGTATTGGAGCTTGCCCGACATTCTCTACAATTTGGATTTGAAAAGCTTCAACCCAAGCTTCAATGGCAGCCATGGCACCTTCATTTGCATGTATGTTTTGATATGTCGCCTCCTCCCCGAGCTTCCAGACCTTCATTGGCATCTTCCAAGGTTGCATCGGAGCCCCCTCGACATTGCCAAGTGCCCTCAAGCACTGTTGAAGACCTCCCAGCCCCCAAGAATAGCCAACGCAAAATGCGGCGCATTTTCAGGGGGTTGGGCTGACCTGCTCATGGCATTTCCCGCCAACTCTTCCCCGGCTTCCTGGCACTCTTGGCAACCTTCTCGATCATTGTTGGACTCCTCGGCACTAGTGCTTGGCTCCCGGTGATCGATTCAAGTGCTTTCCTCTTTAGCCCTTGCTATATACACAGTCCCAGGGCTGTCAAAATAGGATAGCACTTGACATTTACTATTTGATGCTTCTTGGTATTGCTCGTTTGTTGCTTATTGATGCCCGGATGTTATGGGATGTTATGTCTATGCTTTGGGAGTGATTTGGAGTAGATTTGGGCACCCTTTGAGCTTCATTTAACAATAAATCTGCTATTGTAATACAGTGGACTAAAGCTCATTTACTTGGTGTATGCATTGGTTCTTGGATACGGGGTGCTTACTAGAGCTTTGAATGATTATACCGATGTATTTGAAGATTTTCAAATGCTTTCTTTTGGTTTTGGAATGCTTTTGAGCTTGGAATAGGCTCTGACTTGGTCGTCCTTCACTAGTATTTGGCTTTAATTGGCATGCTTTGGACCGGTTTATGCCTATTGTCATTGCTTGACATTTAGGCTTCTTGCATTTATGCTTTGGTCAAATATGGATGCTACTTAGTTTGCCCATTCTTGACAGTCACTTGGAGCTTCGTCTTTAGATGTATTTGAGCATTTTGGACCTACTAGGCATGACATTTGGTTGTCAGTTACGTGCTCTTTGAATGCTTTCAGGATTATGCTTTACAGGTCTGAGATAGCTTGGGATTTATGCTTCAGCTGTACCCTATTGGGATTTGGTATGTCTAATGCTATGTATTCGATGTATTCGAGTGTTTCTTGCTCTCTTTGCATCTGATTTTACTTCCAGTGGGAGCCTCTTCGTATATTCAGATATACATAGAGTCTTACTTACACTTGAGCTTGAGCTTGTGGGATAGTTACATGCATTTGCTCTCTTGAGAGCTTTATGTCTACTGTTAGTCTGTAGTGGGCTGATTGTTGAGATATCGAGCTCCACTCATGATATGCCAGGGTGACCATTGTGCATTTATGTCACTGACTTGTCAGTTTGCAGATGCGGTTGGTACACTGCCCATGAATAATACCTAGATGACAGCTATCCTTATCTACTCTAGTTCGTGGCTCAGTTAGTATGCCACCTTAGTTAGTTGAGTTTGGTTTTGAGACCCATATATAGGGTTCTTCTATTTCTATGTACTTGAGTTCTTTTGGCTTACACAACTAAGAAGAGGAAAACTGTTTTCAGCCTCCACCTTTGTGTGTATTCCCCATTGTGCAAGCAAGAAAGCCACAAGTGAGACTCCTTCCTTCTCTCCCACAATCTTGACATGGTATCAGAGCCTTGTTCGTGGAAAAGAGCTCAAGAAAGCAAACCAAGTTCGCGGTGTTCTGGTAAGAGGACCAGTGTTGCTTTCATTTTTCTGTTTTGGGAGCAAGTCTCTGCAGGTAGTAGAGCTAGAAAGTGCAAGAGTGCATTGTCTCAGATTGAGACGCCCTTTGCGGTGTAGCCAGAGGGTAGTATATGCTACGGGACAGGGCTTTAGCCCTTGGTTGCTCTATTTTTTTTAATTTGAGGCCATTTCAGGGCCTGTTTTGGAGGCGGAAGTTTTTTGCACGCACTCAGGAAAAGGCCTTGTTTTATGCTGTGCGACCACTATTCTGCAGTTTTGCAGATTTGCCTTTGTGAGGCTGAAGCTGTGTTCTTTGCAGTGACAGAATTTTTTGCGGTGTTTTGTAATGGCATCTGATTCTCTTTCACATATTGTCACTGAAAAGCTTGACAAGAACAACTTCCAAGCATGAAAGTTTAGAATGACGAATTTCCTTATGGGAAAAGGATATTGGGAATTCGTTGCAGGAATGAATGAAGAACCAGTTCTTCTTGATGTTCCCAATCAACAACAAATGCAGGCATTCAAAGCATGGCATGAGAGAGCCAGGAAAGTTATGTACTGGCTGTCTATTAGCATTTCAGACTCTATGATTGTGCATATTCAAGATGTAAGTACGTCAAAGGAGGCATGGGATACTTTGTCAAAAATGTATAGCACAAATACGCAAGCCAGAAAAATGCAACTCAAGCAAGAGTTGTACAATGTGCAAAGAGAAAATATGAGCATCAATGACTACCACATGAAGGTGAAGAAGATTGCAGATGCACTTGCTTCCATTGGGTCGCCAGTGGAAGATGATGATTTAGTTTCTGTGACCTTGAATGGTCTAGGAAAGGATTATGCACAGTTCCGAACATCCATTTTCGTCCGTGAAAGATTTCCTGATTTTGAGGAGTTGATTGCTCTTCTAATTTCTGAGGAGCAGAGAAATGGTGGTGCATCTTCTTCAGGAGAAACTTCAAAAGAAGCTGTCTTCTACTCAAATGTTGGAAGAGGTAGAGGCAGAGGTAGAGGAGGCCGATCTGGAGGTCGTGGTAGAAATCAGAATATGCAGCAAACTCAAGAAAACCAGTCCTATGGAGGAGGACGTGGTAACTCTAGAGGCAGGGGAAGCCAAAGAGGTCGTGGTGGATGGCAAAGAGGCCAAAATGCAAACAGTAATGTTGAATGCTACTACTGTGGTAAAATGGATCATATGGCTAAAGACTGCTATAAAAAGGAGAATGACATCATGAATGGAAATTTGCAACAAGGGAATTATGCATCTTCTAGTAGATAGGGTGATGAAAGAAATGAGCATTTGTTAATGGTGCAGTACATGAACAATTATGTGACAAGTGCAGAAGAAAGCAACGATGTATGGTTGTTGACTCAGGTGCATCAAACCACATGATAGGTCATGCAGAATGGATGGAGGATGCAAGGAAAATGGAAAAACTAGGATTTGTGGAGACTGGTGATGATACTGCACATCCTATTGTGCAGATTGGAAAATTTCATTTATCTATGTAGGATGGGAAAAAGAAATACATGTCCGATGTATTTCATGTCCCGAATATCACCAAGAATCTGGTTTCTGTTGGTCAAATGGTTGAGCAGGGCTTGCAGGTCAGATTTAATCCTCATGGATGCTTTGTTGAGGATATGAAAAATAAAGGTCGCTTGATAGCAAAAGGAAATAAGAAGGGCAGAATGCTTACGTTGGATGCAAACATGCCTGAATTGAGTGCAACAATGTTTGCACATGGGACCAGTGTAGTTGCAGATATTGATATCTGGCATGAACGCATTGGTCATGCTAATGTACAGCGACTTAAATCAATGCAAGCCCAAAATATTGTTGCAGGATTGCCTAAATTCAAGGTTACAGAAATGCATAAGGTATGTGAAGCCTGTCAATTTGGAAAACAGGCAAGGAAACCATTTCCTAGACATGTTCAAGAGAGTAAGAAGCCATTGGAATTAATCCACTCTGATGTGTGGACTACTAAAGCTGCATCTCTTGGAGGCTGTCATTATTTTGTCACTTTTATTGATGATTATAGCAGAAAAGTTTGGGTGTATTTTATGAAAAAGAAAAGTGAAGTTTTTGGGTATTTTAAAACTTTTAAAGCTATGGTTGAAAAAGAAACAGGCTTGCAAATAAAATGCCTAAGGTCAGATGGAGGGGGAGAGTACCTCTCAAATGAGTTTGCAAGGTTCCTGCAGGAGCATAGCATAAAGCAGCAATATTCATGCAGTCATACCCCACAACAAAATGGAATTGTAGAAAGGAAAAACAGGCATATTGGAGAGGTATCTCGTGCCATGCTCAATGAAAAAGACTTGCCAGATTTTTACTGGGCTGAAGCAGTTGCTACAGTAGTCTACATAATGAACAGGACTCCCACTGCAGCAATACATGGGATGACTCCAGAGGAGAGGTATACTGGTAGGAAACCAGATATTTCTCATTTGAAGATTTTTTGTTGCATTGCCTATGTTCATGTGCCAGATGAGTTGAGATCCAAGTTGGATCCAAAAGCTGAGAAGTGCATCTTTATTGATTACTCTCTGCAGCAGAAAGGGTATAGATGCTATAACCCTTCTACTTGTAAGTTTACAATGAGCAGAGATGTTGTTTTTTATGAGATGAGTACCTGGTATAAACCAGTAAATGTGATTGATGATGTAGATGCACAAAATGGTAATGCTGCACAGAATTCATAGCAGCAGTCACAAAATATTAGTGGACCTGGAGTGTCCTCTAGCAGTGGTTCACATTCTTCGCCATGGACAGGCAGATTGAGATCAGGAGAATCTTCTCAAAGTAATGTAGATAGTGGTATACAGGTATCGTGAAAAGGAAAAGAGAAGGTAGATCAGCCCATGTTTGATGTGAATGTAGATCACTCTTATGTGGATGGTGAATCCAGTGGCTCAGAATAGAGCATTGATGATGAGTTGGGTATTCCTTCTATTGTTACACTTGGAGTAAGGAAGACCATGGATTTTTTGAGAGCACCTGGGAGTAAACCTACTTTGCGCAGGTCCACCAGAGCTAGGTATCCTATGGATAGGCTGAAATATGATGGATTTACAGCCATTCACTATGCATATATGGTCAAAGTGATACAAGAACTAGAACCCACTTCTTTTGAGAAAGCCATGGGAAAAGAAAAATGGGAGAAAGCCATGGATGAAGAAATGGATGCCTTGGAAGAAAATGCTACATGGGAATGGGTACATTTGCCTAAAGATAAGAATGCAATTGGTTGTAAGTGGGTTTAATGTGAAACACAATGCAGATGGTTCTGTGAATAGATACAAGGCAAGATTAGTAGTCAAGGGGTATGCACAAACATATGGCATTGATTATGAAGAAACATTCAGTCCAGTAGCAAGGATGGCAACCGTAAGAGCAGTCATTGCTATGGCTACATCAAAGGAATGGTCTTTACATCAGATGGATGTAAAGAATGCCTCCTTGCATGGTGATTTGCAAAAAGAGGTATATATGGAGCAGCCACCAGGTTATGTGTATGCTATTAATCCTGAGTTTGTTTGCAGGTTGAAGAAAGCCTTGTATGGCTTGAAGCAAGCACCTAGAGCATGGTCTGACAAGATAGGACAGTATGTTGTCACTATTGGCTTTTAGATTTCCAAGGTAGATTTCTCACTTTATGTGAGAAAAACAGAGAAATGTATTATGCTACTTGTCATTTATGTTGATGATTTGATTATGACAGGTGATAGTGATGAAGATATCCTTCATGTGAAAATGCTATTGAAGCAGAAGTTTAAGATGAAGGATTTGGGAGAGCTGCATTATTTCTTGGGCATTGAGGTGATTAGATCACCAAGTGGGATACGGCTCTTGCAGAGGTAGTATGGATTGGACATGCTGTCCAAATATGGGATGACAGGCTATAAGTCTATTTCAGTTCCTTTGGAGCAGAATGTGAAGTTGAGCACAGATGCAGGTGAGCTTCTCGAAGACCCTACTATGTACAGACGCATAATAGGAAGTTTGATTTATATGACTATTACCAGGCCAGATTTGAGCTACGCTGTTGGATTGGTAAGTCAGTTTATGCAGGCTCGAAGGAAATCACATTTGGATGCGGCTAGATGCATACTCAGGTATGTGAAGTCCACATTGCAGTATGGACTACTTTATGAGACTGGGGGTCAGATATAGTTGCATGGATACACTAATGCTGATTGGGCTTGTAGTATTTCTGATAGACGATCTACCAGTGGATATGTGTTCTCTTTTGGGAGTGCTGCAGTCACTTGGAGCAGCAAGAAACAGCCTACAGTTGCCTTGTCGAGCACAGAGGCTGAGTACAGGGGCGCAGCAATGGCTGCATGTGAGGTGGCTTGGTTGCATAAGCTACTTTATGATCTGCATCAGCCTATAGATGGGCCAGTTGTCATTTATTGTGACAACATGAGTAGTATACACTTGCCAAATAACCCAGTCTATCATGCTAGAACAAAGCACATTGAGGTGCATTATCACTATGTGCGGGAGAGGGTTTTACTAGGTCTTATTGATCTAGTTTATGTCAGCACAGAGAATCAGGTAGCTGATATATTTACGAAGGCGTTGGGCGCAGAGAAGCTGTGCAGGTTCAGAGACCTGCTTGGTGTGCAGGAATTGGGATTGAGCTCAAGGGGGAGTGTTGAGATATCGAGCTCCACTCGTGATATGCCAGGGTGACCGTTGTGCATTTATGTCACCGACTTAACAGTTTGCAGATGCGGTTGGTACACCGCCCATGAATAATAGCTAGATGACAGCTATCCTTATCTACTCTAGTTCGTGGCTCAGTTACTATGCCACCTTAGTTAGTTGAGTTTGATTTTGAGACCCATATATAGGGTTCTTCTATTCTATGTACTTGAGTTCTTTTGGGTTACACACCTAAGAAGAGGAAAACTGTTTTTAGCCTCCATCTTTGTGTGTATTCCCCCATTGTGCAAGCAAGAAAGCCACAAGTGAGACTCCTTCCTTCTCTCCCATAATCTTGACACTGATTTGATACCCCTATTGGGACATGCACCTATCTCTATCACATGTTTGTCAGTTTTGTATGCATCTTGGATGGTTATACATTGAGCTTCTTGCTCTGTCAGTTGTGCTTGTGCTTGGTCTCTTCTATTATCGCAAAATCCATTACATGCATGACTTCTAGACCTATGAGATGTCTCTTGCCTGACAGGTTATTGGTTTGACAGTTCTTGGTACCTTCTTGCCCCTTGACACTCACTGTTGGATGTATCTTGCTACCTGGCAGTTGCAGTGACATATGTATTAGTGATTGCTTCATTTTGAGACGGATTTACATACTCCTTTCATTTATTACAACAAGCTAAAATCTGCAAATTTCGAGCACTTCTATGAGGGTAATGCTTACTATTTGATTTTATCTTGGTCATATTTGGTGCAGGTGCTTCTCTTGGTGATATCCACTCTTTTAGCCAGTTTTAGTAGTGATTTTAGTACATTTTTTGCTAATTACAACAACCTGCAATTTAATTTTTTTGCTTTGATTTGGAATAGTATGGCTGGTCATCTTAAAGACACAATCTCTTTAACATTGCCAAGTTGGATGGTACCAACTATGGGTATTGAAAGTCCTAGATATGGCGGATTTTGGTGCAGAAATTACAGATTAAACCCTTGTGTTTTAAGGGTGTTAAACCCGGGGATATGGATTATGATGTTTGAATGGAAGTTGATGAGCTATGCAAGTCTACCATTATCTTGTCACTCCCATCATAATGTTGTTGAAGATGAGAATCAGAGTGTATGGGATTTATGGGAGAAGATTCAAGAGCTCTATGCATAGAAGAGTCTTGCGTCACAGATGTATTGGTTGAAGCAGTTAATGGACCTTCGCATGAAGGAGTGAACCTCCCTATCATCTCATTTCAGTCAGTTTTATGCTACCATGAAGAATCTGTTGTCACAGGATATTGAGTTCAAGGACAACTTACACCCGTTGTTTCTGCTTGGCACCTTGCCTGAATCATGGGATGTCTTCCATACTACCATATGCATGAACAAGCTTGATGGGCTGAAAATCAAAGATGTTGAGAGTGTTTTATTGACTGAGGAAATCAACAGGAGAATCAATGATGCTTCCCGCTCTTCACATGCATTGACCGTTAGAGATGGCAGACATGGCAGGCATGATAATGATCATAAGGGCGGCAGGGACTCTCACTCGAGGGGTTTACTATATATACATTCTCTATATAACGTGCGTTCATCGCCTATTTATAAATATCCAAATCTATGAATTTTTCTTGCATAAACCCTTTTCTATTCAATTTGTAAGTAACTCCTTTATATGATACCCTTCTATATGTAAAAAAAAGTATAAAAATGGTGTTTTAAAAATCCCTTATTTTAAACTCACGTTATATATACATATATTCATGAGTGATCCCCCCGAGGACTCTCAGAAGTCCAGGTCCAAGTCAGGTGGTCGCAGTAAGTCCCGTGGACAAAAGTCTGATCTTACCTGTCATTATTGTGGGAAAGCAGGACATATTAGGCCACAATGCCATAAAATGCACGATGATAAGCGCAAGAAAAAGGGCAAAGAGAAAGTGCATGAAAAGTTTTCTGAGTGTAGCATTGTACCTGCAAAGTCTAGTGTGAAGATAGAAGAGCTTAATGTCATGTAGGCCATTGATTCAAATACGATTACATACTTGCAGCTACTTCATGCGATGTGTTACAGGCTTCTGAGATACATTCTATGTATGCACAGTGCTGGCTCTTAGATTTGGGTGCGTCATTTCATGTGACACCCTCTCTAGAGATTGGTTTCATACTTATCGTACCATCTCTAGTTCTATGTGTCTTGGTGATGACAGGTCTCTTGATATTGTGGGTATTCGAGATGTTAGGCTGTAGTTTCCTTCTGGGAGTTCTTTTGTTTTGCATGATGTACGCCATGTACCTGCGTTGACTCGCAGCCTTGTGTTAACTAGACAGCTTGATAATGCAATGTATTTTGTGTCTTTTGGAGACTCTACATGGAAGATTACTCCTAGAAGGATTGTGCTCGCAAGAGGTGCCAAGTTTGGCAGCCTCTATCCCTTACCTGTATTTGGAGCTACCTTGGATCATGTTTTGTCTGTGGGTTCTATCCCTCATGTATCCCTTTGGCATGCTCGTTGGGGCATATGTCCCTTAAAGGAATGAAAATGCTCTATGCTTTGTAGTATCTTCCGCCTTTTGACTCTTCGCATTTTGATTCTTGTGATCATTGTTTGTATGGCAAGCAGACTAGAAATACACATAAAAAGTCTGTTAAGAAACGCATGGGTAAGCCCTTGGCTCTTGTGCACTCAAATGTATGTGGGTCCATGCCCTGTCAGCCACTAGGTGGGGCAAAGTACTTTGTTACTTTCATAGATGATTACTCACATAAGGTTTGGGCTTATCCCATAAAGAGAAAATTCGATGTCTTAGACACATTTCAGCATTGGCTTGCATTGGCAGAGAACCAGACTAGGAAAAGGCTAAAATGCCTAAGGTTAGATAATGGGGGTGAGTATGTATCATATGCTTTTGAGCAGTTTTGTGATAAGTGAAATATTAAGCGTTAGTTGACTGCCCCTTACACCCCTCCCCACAATGGTATGGCTGAGCACATGAATAGGACCATTCAAGAAAGGGTATGTAGTATGCTTACCTAGGCTGGCTTGCCGCAACACTTTTGGGTTGAGGCAGTTACTATTGCAATACATCTCATTAACAAGTCGCCTAGCAGTGGCAATTACTTTCAGGTTGTAGAGGAGGTATAGGCAAGCAAGTCCCCCTCTTATGATCATTTGCGTGTCTTTGGATGTGAGGCATTCTGCCATGTGCCCAAGGACAAATGCAATAAGATGGATCCTAAAAGTGTCAAATGCATTTTCATTGGCTATGGAGATGCATGAGAGATAGGTTACCGTCTATGGGATCCGCAAGCACGAAAAGTGATCCACAGCCATGATGTCCTCTTTCATGAGGACAAAATGCATATGCAGCCTAATAAAGTGGTCTAGGTACGCAGAGTTATCTTTTAAGAGGAGCCATCTACTCCCGTTCAGTTTGCTCCACGGCAAGCTAGATAGCATGTAGCATCACCTAATGCTCATGGCCCAGATGTTAGACATATTGATGTTAGACAGTATGCTAGTCAAGCATCAGGCCCTAGGTTGAGGCATTGTACCAGAGATAGATGACCTCCTGATCGTTTTGCACCCTCTATGAATTATGTACTAGTTACAAATGTAGGAGAGCCTCATACTTATGATGAGGCTATGCACAGGGTGATTGTCACTCTTGGGAGAGGGCTATGCAGTCTGAGCTTGACTCATTGCATAAGAATCAGACTTGGGATTTGGTTTCCTTGCCTTAGGGTAAGAAGGCTTTGCCATGCAAGTGGGTGTATAAGCTGAAAAATGCCCCTGGGCACCCCAAGATGGCATACAAGGCTCGATTGGTTACTAAGGGTTTTAAGCAAGAGCATGGTGTTGACTTTGATAAATTCTTTTCTCTTGTGGTCAAGATGACCATCCTATGCTTAGTCTTGGCCTTGGTTGCACAGCTTGACCTGGACTTGTACCAGATAGATGTCAAGATGACTTTTTTACATGGGTACTTGCATGATGAGATTTACATGGAGTAGCCTAAGGAATCTGCCGACCCTGGAAGGAAACACCTAGTGTGCAAACTAAAGAAGAGTATATATGGCTTGAAGCAGGCACCTAGGGAATGGTACCATAAGTTCGATGCATTCATGTAGTCACAGGGCTACAACCGTAGTGCTATGGATCCATGCTTATACACAAAGATGACAGTTCTTTACCGATTTTGGTACTCTATGTGGATGACATGCTTTTAGTAGGGACAGCTCATGAGGAGCTAGATGCTCTTAAGGCTCAACTCAAGAAGAGCTTTGAGATGAAAGATCTAGGACAAGCCTCTCATATACTTGTATACACATTATGCACGATAGATCTCAAGGACTACTCTATCTATCACAGAGGGAGTACATTCATAAAGTCCTTGAGCACTTTTGTATGTAGGATATTAAGCCTATTAGCTGTCCATTACCTTCTCATGTGAAGGTTTTATAGACTGATTGTCCGCAAATAGATGACCAGAGAGCCGAGATGGCCAAGATTCCCTATGCATCAACCGTGGGTAGTCTTATGTATGCCATGATAGACACCTGTCCAGATATTGCTTTTACAGTTGGGGTTGTGGCACGTTATATGGCTACACCTGGCAAGAAACATTGGGATACTGTGAAGGGTATCATGATGTACCTGAAGGGTACAACAGATATGTGTATTTGCTATGTCAGCCAGGATACAGGAGTCCTGGGGTACACTGACTTTGATTATGCAGGATATGCAGATAGTAGGAAGTCCACTTCTGGCTATGTGTTCACTTATGCTAGAGGGGCTATCTCTTGGATGTCCAGGGCGCAGAAGTGTACCGCCCTTTCAACTATAGAGGCCGAGTATATTGCAGCCACAGAGGCTTGCAAGGAGGCTATCTAGTTAGGCCGTTTGATTGCAGACCTTGGTATATTGTCAGATGATATGCCTACACTGCATTTTAATTCTATGAGTGCCATTCAGATGGCCAAGAATTCGGCCAAGAATCCGGTCTTCCATGCGAAGACGAAACATATTGAGATGAGATATCACTTCATTTGTGAGGTCATTGAGGACAAGTCTGTTGATCTTGTTAAGATTTTGATTGAGCGGAATCCTATAAACTTGCTCACAAAGAGCCTCACTACATAGCGATTTGCCTTCCTCAGGAGATTGATGGGCGTTGGATGAGATGATATCTTTTTCCTCATCATGTTGTACATGTGTACATGTTATACTGTCTTTTTTTTCTCTCTCTCACTGGGGCAGATTCACCTTTAAGTGGGAGGTTGTTGGGGGTAAAGGTGCTTTCGCCTAGCCACCCATGTATTACTACACTGACAGTACCTGCCACTACACATTGTAGGTGGTGGGCGCCCATCTCACAGTCACTTATTCTTTATTCTTTTAGTGACCACTTAAATAAAGGAAGGCCCGGCCACACATTGTGGTTGTTGGAGTTCCCACTTTGAGTTTCACTCTCTCTCTTGCTCTTGCTCTCCATCCGCCATAGCTCTCACTACCAAGCTTCTTCCTCCTGTGTTCCACTTCCCTTTCAACTAGGTCATGTGTGCATGGTTTATTAAAACCATGGTTGTTAAATACCATGGTCCCTTTTCACCTATCTCCACCTACCAATATCACCTACTGTAAGTCTATAAGAGGCATTCATCCCCACACTCATTCCATCTGTCATTATCAATCAGTTATACTTGCATCATGCTTGGATAATATTAGTTGTTCTTCCTTGTCAATGCTTCTGCCTCATTATGATTGTCTATTTGCTCATCAATGATCCTCCATAGCATGCATTCTCAGTATTTTAACAATAGCTGAGTGCTAGGAGGCTTCTTCTAGGTATAGGCTTTGCCATTTGATGAGGTATTCCTTGATGGATCGAGATCTCAAGTGTTTATCTTACTTTCCAATTGACTCAGGGATATACTAAATGATGCCTTCTTCGTCTATGGGAGGTAACTCTTCCATATAGTCCAATAAGGTGCCAATGAAAGGCTTCAACTGGCTGATATGCAACACATTGTGAATCTTTATGGTAGAGGGAAGCTCAAAACAATAAGCCAAGTCACAAACTCTCTTTATGATCGAGTAGGAGCCATAAAGACAATGGGTTAACTTATTACTACTGCCCTAATTGGAGAGTAGAGTAGCAGGACTTAGACACTTTCAAGAGGACTAGTTCTCCCATGAAAGCATAGGAGAAGACTTGGTCTACCATCACATGTTCCCCTTGTCGAGCTTGCTCCCTAGACGAGTGGGAGTTCTTGTCATCATCGTGCATCCGAGAGGTATGAAGGCCTTCTCACATGCAAGTGCAATGACTACCTACATCTCAACCGATGTTAGTAATCATGTTTGTGTTACTCTCCCCCTCACTCTTGGAGGGTGGCTCCCCTCTTGTTGCGACTACATGCTGCTAGTGATAATAGCCTAGGTCGAGGAAATTTAAAGTCCTCTAGAGGCTCGTCAGATTTTTGCTCTCTTTCTTATAAATAACGATCCAAAATAAGGTAAAAAGAGGAGATAAAGCGACTATAACAAAAATCAAGAGAGGAGATGCTTATAGTCAATTTGATTGGCCATTGCACAATTGTATTTTTCTCAAAGTCAATCTCAATATTACCAATAACATCAAGAGAAGGTGGACATGCTTCCATGATGTAGATGGAAGGTAAGAGAAAGCTTATAGTATCGGAGAGTGATACCAATGTGAGGAGAGAAATGACTAGCAAAGTATCCAGGTGATTAGTGCACAATAGGGATGTGGCTACATGCAAAGTAAGAAGAAGTGAACGTAAAAAACATAAAAGGAGCACATGACAGATGCTTGGGATATTAGCGAGACTGCTCTCATAGTCACTTGTGATAAACGTATTGTGCAAGCTTGCATTGAAGACTAGTTGGAAACATTGATGGTGAGTGGTTATAAGAGATGGTAATATATTATTGAATATGGTTTTTATTTCTTTACATTGATATGGATATTACTTCATTATGTTGTTTGGTTTCCATGCCTACAATAAGGCAAGTTACATCAAGGTATACGGCAACTCTTAGAGACGTTTTTTAGCAGTGGGTATGTTAGAGGGATGGCTATATTCATAATATCATTGAAGACTCCAAGGCACTAGTACAAGACGGTTGATGATACAATTACAAAGGAGTAGGACCGATTAGGCATGAGGAGTTCAAGGTAGAAATTAGTGGCACCAATTAACTGTTTGTTTCACCCTAATGTATTTTTTCTCAATGCAATAACGATGTCCTTAATTACCAAGTGTAGGATGATAAGTATGATATGGCAGTACAGTCAACAGAAACGAACACAACTCTCTAACTCTGAGTTTAAAACCAAGTGGAGCAAGGTGTACTATAGTGTTAATGAAAAGCTTGTTAAGAAAACTCAATATTTAGAACCAAGTGGGACAAGGTTTATTATAGTGTTAATGAAGAGCTCATCAAGAAATCTTAATGTTTGCTAAGAGTTGCAGACCATAGCCTTAGAGAGAAGTAGTATCAGTAAGTTGCTACCTCTTTGTACTTGCTTTTCATATGTATTCAAACTACATTGGCCCAAAGTACCAATGCTTTTATCATTGTAGAATAGTCTCATGCTTGAACTGGGGCTCCAAGACCAAGGGTGTCTTGAATGAGGAGAGAGTATACACATTGACATTCTCAAAGCTAAACGAAGTAGATCACATAAGGATATTGAAGGCCATGGAGAGTTCTGACAAGAAAATTTTAATGTTGATGGGCATGCCTAAACGTAGGTTATTCTCATTCGGCTATACTATTTGCATCATAAGTCCAACACAATATTATTAAATCACATAATTTGGATTTAAGAAAATGAAAATGCACATTTTTTAAGTTGGTTGGTGAGACAAAAGATCTTTTGGGCCATGTTGCAAGATGATAGAAGGAGAGTTCTCTCAACTTAGGAGGACTATTATAGCATTCGAGTGGAATACGATTTGTTGTTCATGTACACGTAAGAGATAAAGAGAAAACATAGAGAGCAAATGTTTTGCACCATTTTCCATGATTTCAAGCTGGATGAAGATATAGAGTCACATAAGTTTCTATACACATAAATCACAATATCCTTTCTTATAGCATGTTTGCAATACTATCTTGCCAATCCATTCTAGAAATGTAATGGTGACTTTATTTGACAAGTTTATGTACAGGTAGATGGAGAGGGGGGCTATACAAGCTTTGTCATGGGTGGACCTACAGGATAATTAGTCCATGTATGAGGATTACCAAATAGAGAAGAAGTGGGATGAGGAGGTATATTGGAGATGCCCTATCTTTCTCGATTACCCAAAAGGTGAATACCCCTTCAACGAGAAATTTTGTACTAGAAATACTCAAGGAAAAAATGAACGCAAGAGACACAAGGTTTCAAAGGCATGGTAAGTAAAATGACTTGCATTTTTAGGAGTATATTGCACTTTGTTGTATCCTAGAAAAGAGACAATGATTGGTTTACAAGAAACTAATACCAATAGTGCGGTACTAAAAAAAAGAAAATAGAAGAGTAAGCAAACACCTAGTATTGTTGAAGAAAGACCAAGGACCCTCATCGCTAGTTGATTTGGTTTCTACAGAAAGGTTTGATACTTTAAAGTATTGTAGCCAAGACAACTCTTGTAGTCTTGTAGTGACAATATAACACTGAACATTGAAGAGCAAATCACAATCCCACCAATGCAATGAACAATGCACTCGAGCAGTAGAGGTAAGACAATTAGAAGTTATAAGTTTGCCATCTATTAAATATACATATAGATTGTCCTAAATTATTTGTATTGTTTTATCTCCTAACATATTTTTAATGGAATTGATATGTAGTAGAAGGTACCACTAAGGAGGTCCCTATCATTGGCATAGATAAAATGATAGAGCGAGTTCGTCCAGATCTTGCGATGGAGAGGTTTACCTTATAGACCACTATAGAGAGACATGCAATAGCGACGGAAAGCAGTGAGGGGATAGTCAAGGACACGACATCGGACCCCACTAAAACATGTATTGTAATGAGATGGTAAGCTTGATTATGTAGAAAACTCATGATGTGAAAGCATGTAAACCTTCTTCATCATTGAAGTAACAACAATAATACTTTATACTATGTAGAGGGCAAAAGAACTAAAGATCTTGGATCTATAATGAAGACAGACATGGAAGATATGCATAGAGGTAAAGAAATGATGCTCATGAATTTCACATACAGTGATCTAATGACATGATAGTTTACAAACACTCTATCATTATACGATGTCAATAGTGATGTTTCATTCTATGCAAGGAAGAAAGAATACAAGAATATGGACTAGCAGTGCCAAATGATATGGCAGCTACTGGTAAACAAGTGTGACTTGTGGTTTTCTTTCCACGATACAATATCAATAAGGATGATTCGTCTATTTTCACGGGGGATACAATTCGAGATTATGAAACCACAATAGTGAAGGATGTGCCAGCCACACACACATGTGAACAAACATGCCTCAATAACATTATCTATAGTAATATTTAGAAAGAAAAATATGTTGCTAATTGTGAGGTCTATGTGCAGAGGTCCATACTAAAAGTCATGTGGAAGCCCCCTTGCAAGACACTATCTCCCATGCCACTATGATGATGAAGTGGTATACAGTTCTCTATGACCCATTCGAGACAAGAAATTTATTACAAAGTGATCAATAAAGTGAGGCATTCTTTCAATTGGCAAAGATTTGAAGAAGGTCAATCAATGCAAATTGATTGAGGTTGATGAAGAAACCACAAACACAACATGTGATATCATGGTGGTCTGTCTTTCCAAAGATAGTATTGTGAATGATTTAGGGGATGGAATTTCATCGTGGAACTCCCATACTGAAGGAGAGTTAGTTGATACCATGCATTTGGCTGATCATATGCTCAAGGAAACAAGGATGTTAATTTTCCTTGCCACAACACACTCCATGGTAGATCGAGCAAGTTGTGGAGGATGGATGATGCAAATGGAGTCAAGGGAGAAGTGTTGGGCCTTACACATGCTACATATTATTTATTACGAGACACATGTCAATGTCATTGGAGGTAAAGAGGTGAGAGTTTTAAAGTCATGATATAGTCATGTTGGTTATTTTTTATGTATCACACTTTGTTTACTGGCTCCATTTAGTATGTGTAGTTAGTGAAATTAGTATTTTATGCTTTAAATATAGGTACATGTAATATATATTCTAGTATACATGCGATCGAATGTCAGTTGCAATGAAATTACTTCTCCAAAATTCACAAACGACAACATTACTACGAATGAGTAGGTGCTAGATACATCAAGATCCCTAATGAGCGGACAATATGCGATCTAATGTTGTTAATCTACTGCATAGATATTTTCTAGGTATTTAGTAGATTCCCAATCCCTTATATGAATACCATGTACAATAGGTGGCATGCAATGTGGTAGGTCTTTTTGGATCTCATTTTTGCAAACATACACAAAAGAAGGGGACACCATTTTAGATTGTAATGTGGGATGTGGTGGTGACCTTGCATCAGTAGCACTAAATTCCAATACAAAACTTGTATATCTATATCCTTTTGCCAAAGATAAAATATTTATAAGAGCAAAGGTAATATGGTTACATAAACTTGTACAATATTTGATCATAATAATGTAGTTCTTGTTTTTATCATACCAAAATATGCATGTTCACATTTTTACGTGTGCATGTATAGCTTCCTTCCACAACCTAGAAATTAATTGTGTTCAATGTGAATGGGATGCTTCTACATAGGCAAGCAAAGTAGAAGGGACCATTACTAGTAAAGCCCCTGGAAGTGGGCAGGTATTGGGTGATTTTATGGCTAGCGCTCGCTAAGTTTTTTAAAGAAATATCCACATTGTTTGACATTGCCATTTGGAGCTCAATGAAGGAGGATAACTTGAGCAAGCTACTCCAATTGGTTAGAAGTGAATGTGTGAAGTCATCAAAGCAAGCACCAACCTTTGTATTTTAATATGGGCAATGCATGTGCAAAGCAACTCCCACAACTACTTCTTTCCGAAAAGGAGTCACATGAAGCTCCTTTTCTTGAAATGTTTTGATGATATTGATTGGTCACACTTCAGCCCAACAAGGTTACTATTTGTGAATGATAGCGCGGAGAAAATGCAAAGAAACCCACCTAATATCTTTATATGCCCACTCCCATTTGAGGAAAACCCCATGGACACTATCCTCTTGGAATATATGCTTCCATACTTAATTATGCTAGTGTGCTTCCATGGTCCTCCTAGACTTTGTTAGGGATCACCAATTCCATCCTCTAGTGATGGAACTCGATTGATATTTGCATATGTGCACAATGAATATGTACTTTTATAATTATTTGATTGTGTTGATTTTCAAGCATAATGAAATGAGGATGAGAGAGAATAGAAGAAAGAGAGAGGAATGTGTAAGTGAAGCAAATTTTGTATAAGGTTTCAATCAATTGTAATACTATAAGATGTGTAAATAAAGCACATGCAAAGAATCGAGGGAGGGATGGAATGTAGATGAATGCATGCATGTGAATATATATGTGCAGTATTGATTGAGTAACAATGAGGTAATATTGTTGTCCTGATATTAACTATTTGAACCATTTTAAAAATAATAGATATTTCATGTTTTTATAGTAAGTGTAACAAAAAGTTTGATATCATACTCTCTTGTAGTAAGTTCACAGAATAACACTCAATTGAATGTAGCAAAAACCTATGCAATGTAGTTTCGCTTACATGTGTACAATTGAAGTATTGATATATCGGGATGTAATTATAAAACACACACATAAAAGAGAGAGAAATGTGAGTGTATATATGCATGTGAGAGTAACAATATGATATTCTTATTGCCCTCATATTAACTACTAAAAGTGTCAAAGGCAATAGATCTCATGCAAATCCTTAACCCTTGTAAAATTAATAAGATTGTGAAAAATGGATGCATAATGTGGATCTGTGAGAAATAGAGAGAGAGAGAGAGAGAGAGAGAGAGAGAGAGAGAGATG
Organism: Lygodium microphyllum; assembly: GCF_053477565.2. Lineage (NCBI taxonomy): Eukaryota > Viridiplantae > Streptophyta > Polypodiopsida > Schizaeales > Lygodiaceae > Lygodium > Lygodium microphyllum. The sequence goes on from NC_141138.1 coordinate 64,791,600, forward strand.
TACTTGAGGTACTTAACATGGGGGGAGAAATATGGGTGGGGATGGTGGTGGTGGAAGTCATGGAGGTGGTAGTGGCAATGTTAGCAGTGATGAAGGTGGTGGTAGAGGAGGCGGTGGTGGTGAAGGAGGTTATGATGGTGATGGTGGTGGTGGTGGACATGGTAGTGGCAATGGAGGAGAAATAGTGGTGCTTGATATATTCCCAAGAGAAGAGGAGGAATAAGTGGACTATGTGGAATAAGAAATGGGCGTTGCCTAGAAAATCTCACTCAAAAATCTTTCTTTTCACATGCACTCGTTGGATACTATACATGGATCTATTTTGTGTATACAACATTATCAAGCTTACTATGCTTGACATTCGAAACATGTGATAGACACATGGTATGAGTAGAAAGCATTTGAGAGCCTTCTAAGGGACCATTTAATCTTGTATGACTTGGTGATACCTATCTACACCACACTTTGGCCATATAGTCATGGACTCATATTCTCCTTAAAAGAAACAATGATTATAATAGATATGCATTATTGAGGGCTAAATTGACTCTTTTTTTTGGATTGATTTTTGTTATTTTTATAAGTTGAATGGTTGATTTTGTAATAAAATGATTGTTTTTTGTTGATTTTGAAAGTATTTTAGCAATTTTTAGATTAGACTGAGTAGGTTTAAGAAGCTCATGATGGACTTTGGTTGAGATATGATGTTTTGATAGGTTTTGTAAATTGTCTATTTAGTTCTAATAAGGTCTATTTTGCCTTTATTTTGGTTTATTTTCTTTCTATTTGAGAGGTTGAGATTGTGAATGAATGAGTTGAAGAATAATTAAGAGTATGTTAGAAGGTTTTTAGTAGGTTGAGTTGATTTTGGTCTAAGCTGTATAGTTTTTATGCCTTTTATAGATCTTCTATAGTGTTTCATTTGCTTCTCTATCTAGTTTGTAAGCCTTTATTTGCTTCTGTATGTGTTCTAAATGATGGATGTTTAGCTTGAGGATATTTTGCAATCTTGTAAGAGGAAAAATGAAAGCTCAAAATAACTCAAAGAGGAAAAATAAGTAGATGATAAAGACTTGTATTAAAGACTAAAGTGACACTAATACTATTGAGCTCTCAAGGGACATTGTAGTAGCTTTGGTGACCCTTCATATCAAGCATACCTCTTAGGAGGGGTATCCATGACCAAGAGAGGATTATTAAGAACTATTATTAGTTGTTACAATGTACTATTGTGAGAGAGAACATGTGAGAGATATTGTATGAGAGATAGCCAATTTACTATTTAAAAAAATGTATCTATGAGTGAGACTATGAGACAGATTGAGAGAAAGACTATGAAGACTATGAAGATGATGAAATATGAATACTATATGATGAATTCCATTCAAACTTTATCATTTCTTTGTATTCTTTTGACTCTTGATTTGTTTCTATAAAGATAATGAAAAATATGTTGAAGATTTATTGTGATAAATCCATGGGAGTTTTGCTATATGATGTTGTGTGAAGATTGGTTGCTCTTGGTGTACTTTTTTTTCTTGTGGTTGATTAAAGTATGAAGAACATGCTTGTTGGTGTGACAATATAGGTTTTCTTACAGTAGTTTTCCTATTTTCTTGGTGTTCCTCTTGGAACTTCACTGATCTTCATGTAGCAGAGTTCATGGTAACATCTGTAGTTGACAATGCTAGAACTCTAGAGCATTGGTTGATGATATTTCATGCCAATTTTAAAGGTGCAAAATTTAAGTATTGTGAGAGACAAGTAGTAGGAACTTTTGGCACAAGGTGGGCTTTCCCACCAAATTCAAATGCAAAGGTTTTGAAGAGCAGATGTGAGAGGAGTTTATAAAGTTAAGTAAGTCCTCTGGAGAATGGGTGGAAGCATATGTCTTTAGAATGGAATCTATACTAAAGAGATGAACTAACCATAACTTGGATGAAGGCCTCCAGAAGGGAGTTTTTCTTAGAGGCCGACAACTAGAAGTTTATAAGTTTGTGGAGTTGAGAAGACTAGCCAACGTGCAAGTTGTAGTGAAAGATGTAAGATTGTATAATGAAGTGGAAGCAAGGCTATTGATGACCTCAGAAGAGTCTTACCTCCTCCCATGCCAGGAATGATATACCCACCAAATGCAGTCCCAATGACTATTTCCTATCTCTATCCACAAATGCAAACAATGCCACAATACACTGCATCAAATTCGTAGTGGCCACAGATAGTAGTACTTCAAATGATGGTTCAACCATCCACATTGTTTTCCAACACCTGATTTCGCTCGGTGCAAGAAAGAGAGCATACACACATCGAGTGAGCTTTAAATTGAGGACTATTTGTAAATAATAAGGAATTCACTCAGACCTAACGATCAGAACAAACCCACTAGTAGGAGAATACCCTAAAACATAGTTAGGTGATCGAGAACCCCAAGTATAGGACCAAGCGCAGACACCATTGGAGAAGTGGATCTATCCGACTTGATCAATCTCATCCACAACCTAGTAGAGTACGAGATCACAAACATGGCAGAGTCAAGCACTTACCACAGACATGGTGAAGAGCTTGAACTAGGTGGTTTCCTGATAGAAATCTAGCAGCTAGTCACCAATTATGCCCTATACAAACCCAAACAGACCACCATGGTAGGACCTTCAAGGATATTATAGCAGACCTTGAATAGGAAAGGAGACTAGCATGGGAAGCTTTGCAAGGCATAATGATCTACAATCAGGAACGTCAAGCCAAAAGATTGCAAGACAGAGTATTGAAATGTGTGAGACTAGCCCTAACAAGCAGAAATAGAACAAGCCTTGATGCAGAGAGAAAAAGAGCTCTAGAAGGGGATCTCACATTGAGTGAGCTTCTACGAAGCAATAGCTAGACAAATCGTCAGTAGAGCAGAGCACCGCTGCAATGGCAACCTCGTTGCTTGCATCCTTATCGTGGCTAAGTAATTAGACAAGTACCAGCCAAACGATGACCCATATAGTTTTGTAGAGCAGTTTGAGCAAGTTTGCAAGGCCAATGGCTTCATCGATGTTACTATGCACTCACAAGCTTTCGGTCTATACTTAGGAGATAAGGGTAGGACCTAGTACACAAGTCTAGATGCTGCTGAGAGCGACTTCAACAACCTCAAGAGTCCCTTCATTAAGAGATTCTCCAAGCCCAGGTACTCCGACAACCTTCTAGTGTGGCTAATGATGAACGTCAAGCAGAAGAACAAGGAGGACATAAGAGACTATGTCACCCATGTGTGGAGTCTCTTCAAGAGAATCCCAACTTGTGAGTGACCTATCGAAAGAGCAGTCTCCACAGTTCTTCATCAACGAGATACAAAGTGAGGAACTCTACAAGGCCTTGGTAGGCAATTCAAGCTTGCAGCGAGATGTGCTAGCTAGGGTCTTTAATGAAGTAATTAGAGTGGATGACCAGCTCAAAGAGAGAAGCTCCAAGAGCTCAACTCAAGAGTCGAGAGGAAAATAATGCTAGAAAATCTGAGAGAGTTTCAACGTCAAGTGAAAGATCAAGCCCAAGTTCTCAGGATAAAGGAAAGGGCACCGCTGACGCAAGTCAAGAGCCAGCGGAGATAAAGATGGAGCTAGCCAAATTACAAGAAATGATGAGATGATCAACATGACCTCATGTCCAATGCATGTATTATGGTGGAAAACACCTGCCAATCGAGTGTTAGGACCCTAGGTCCTGACCTTGTGCTAATTGTGGTAAGTTTGGCGCGCCATGATACCTTGCATTGCAGGTTACCATGAGGAAACTTCCATATTCGCAACCATACAAACAGCCTTACCTAGCAAATAGGCCACAAAACTTTTTTGGGAGGGGAGCCCCATTGGCTCTTTTAGCACCTAATGACACCAAACTGGCAATTCCTAGGATGGAGATAAACCCCACATGCATTCCTAGACCACCTAGATCCTACGTGGCCCATCCACCGAGCAACGCTCCAGTCCACTATGTGAAGGAGCTGAATGACGAAGAGCCTTATGTGCACCCTTATGTGTCATATGATGATGAGGGAAATGCAATCCTTATGGATTACTGACCTGTTACCAGTGATGGCATTAGGAAGAGGTAGAGGCAGAGGCTTTGGAGGGCAAACCCAAGAACCAATCTTGTGTTGGACTTGTGGACATCTAGGACATATCTCCTCACGCTACCCCGAATGAGAGCAACCTAATCGGGAAAAGGCCGATCTTAGATGCCCAAAATGTGAAATCACTCACCTGTTTATCGAATGCCCTAGACAAAGACCACTCTCTAGTGTGGCAAATGAGCCATCTATGTCATTGGGAATATTTGGATTTGAGACATTTAATAGAGAAGACACACACATCATGTTGCATGTCATGACCCATGTGCAAACAAAGCAAGTTGGCATATCATTGCCAAGGCCGGAAAACTTAGATGCAGCCTCAATCGGAAAGAAAAGTCATAGGAAAAGGAGAAAGAAAGCTGACACCAAGGTCACGCTAAAAACTGAGAGTGCCATGATGCTACTTACCAGAAAAAAGACGACAGATACAGAAGCAGAAACATCAACTCCAAAGACAGCCAAGAAGGGGAGTGCAAAGGTCGGGGAGTACCCCAACTCGAAGCACTAACTTGAGGCTATCAAAAATGTGAAGGAGTAGCTGAAAGAAGTCCAAGAGCACCTAAGGGATGCTGAGCCCATATTGGAAGATGAGATCAATGATCTTTCAAGCATAAGTACACTAGCCTTGTCTTTGTGAGACGAGACCAAGGTCGAGGAACGTAGCTGTACCACAAGCAGTGCCACTTAAACAGAGTCTACATGCTATGGGCCAGCAAACCAATTGGGACCATTTGATAAGAAGCGCAAAGTTAGGAGAGAGGCAAGCAACTAACGACCTCCTCACCATGCTAATGACCACCCCAGTGACTCCAGGCCTAAGAGATCTGCTTAGGCAACATCCAATGCTATGGAAAGAGGTGAAGCAGTGTGTTGAAGGACCAATGGAGCAAGGGGAAGTTGATCTACATGATTACAATGCAATAACTCAAATATCCAACTTGACGCTGCACTTAGTGCCCAAGTGCTTGCATGTCAACACTTTTTGGAAAAGCACCAAAAGGCATGCAGTCTTACCGGTCCTAGCCCTAGGAGACACCACAAAAAAAGGAATTATAGATACGAGAGCAGGAGTTAGTGTGATGAGAAATGCAGTACTCTAGGGCTAGGGCAACCTGCCTATTGAGAATGCTAGATTCAATGTCACCCTATCCAATGGAATGAAAGTGCGGCCATTTGGAGTGTTAAAGAACTGGTCCTTGAAGATCTCAAGAATCCAATTCTTTGTTGAATTTATAGTCATACAGGGAGTGGATTATGATATCCTATTAGGCTGGCCCTCGATGTGCAATGCACAGGTCATAGAAGACTGGGACAATGATTTAATCTTCTTGGGCAATCAAATGATACCTCGAAGACCACACCAGTCGACCTGGATGCCATCTCCACCATGCTTGAAGGGTGATGTGCATATTAGAAACTCTTACAGGCCACTCACAAAGTATATTCCTTGCCCAAAGGATGAGCGAGATTGGATGCATGTACTTGCTACAATCCATCTGCCATTCTCAAATGAGGAAGAGGAGTACAAGAAAGCTGTGAAGAAAGAGAGAGTGCCCAAGAAGGAGCCTTTAGTGCCACTCTACATGATGGCGAGAAGCCCTTGCAACCAATCGAAACTTGTCACGTTCCATGTTCCTAGCAATAGGCCAAGAGGTCTTGGAGTATCTGATGGGCAAGTTAGTTGGAAACCGTGCCGTTAACTTGAAACCTCTCAACAATCACTTGGATGAACCCAAGTGGCGGTGGACTAAGGTGCACAACCTGAACTTAATGTATGATTGAGCCTTAGTCATCAATAAAAAGAAAACACTGCGTCAAAACTTAGGAGATAATGAGCAATCAGATGAGGATAGTTCTCTCATGACGAATACAAAGATTGCTACTCCTTTAGTGATGAGAGCAAATATGAGGACCGCTACTCCTTCAACACCAAGGACTACTACCCACTATACAAGCCTCCATTGCTAGAATCCCATGTCAACGTACGAGTGGCCACACTATCACGAAAATCAAAGATGAAGATGAGGAAGCCATAGCTCTGGCTTACTTAGGAGATGATGAGCAATCGGATGAGGATAGTTCTCTCACGAAGAATACAAGGATTGCTACTCCTTCAGTGACGAGAGAGAATATGAGGACTGCTACTCCTTCAACACCAAGGACTGCTACCCACTATATGAGCCTTCATTGTTAAAATCCCTTGTAATGTTACGAGTGGCCACTATCACAAAAATCAAAGATGAAGATGAGGAAGCCGTAGCTCCGGCTTACTTGTGCATGAATGTCACTGCCAAGCAAACACACACATTTGAGGTATTGATCGATGAGGGCACTGATTTTAATGTCTTGACTCATGATCATTGGGTTCAAATTGGCAGACCACAATTATAGCCCAGCAATGCCAAACTCGGCCCATTTGGGAGTCGATCACATGCACTTCTGAGAAAGTGCAAGGTTGCAATCTCTATTAGGAGGCCATAGAGGACAAGTCTATTGAGCTTGTCCAGACCTTGACTAATGAGGATCTTATAGATTTGCTCAGTAAAAGTCTCTCAACACATCACATATCATGAAGGTAGCCACATTGTCCTAGAACTATGATCAACCTAGGCCATCCATGCATCAAAATTGGTGTCCCAAATCCTCCTTTGCCACTTAATTGGCTGCACCTCATAACCTCGGATGGTTTTGGGAAACTGATAATAGACCTTATCATGCCAGTAGTCCATAGGTTTCCACCTCCATTGTGTGATTACGATGCTCCGCTCCTCGATCCATTGATTCGCTAAAGTATTGCCCAAACGAATGATCCTTTCCACTATCTCCAGTGGTAAGACTTGGTCCAAGGCTTGTAGGTAGAGGAAGGAGAGCTCGAAGGGTTGGGGTTGGAGATCTTTCTATTGCCAGATAGTCAGCTCCTGTGGCCAATTGATGGGATGGTGATCCTCGCGTAGTGGCATGGGCTCATCAGGAAGCTACTGTGGCCGTGCTTGCGCTCTTTGCTAGGCTTGCTCCACGAGTTCCCATCTTCTTCTTGCAGCAATAACTCGCTCAAGAACCCAGGCACCCTCTAGATCTTCTGGGGTAGGTTAGGCAAGGGTGGACTGGGCTCTCTCATGGTTTGTGATTCTTCTTTGAATTTCTTCTTAAAGTCCGGCGGTGTCTTGTTCCATTGTGAGTTGGACTGGGGGTGGATGGGGCTGCTCTTGTTCCTCGAATCCAAGTTCCCTGAGCTCATTGGTGGAGAGGCCGACTTGTTGCAAGTAGCTGCATTGCTGCTCCTTGGTTATGCCCATGCACAACTCCTTCGACACAACTCCTATCTCTCTCTTCCTTCTCCTTCGATACAACTCCTATCTCTCTCTTGCACCTTCTTTGCTCCTCCATTGCTAACCATAGCCTGAATACTAGGGTATCCTCCTTTTCTTGGCATTGTTCTTCTGATGCTTGGTCCCCTTCCCGTTGGCTCTCCCATAGTTCTGCATTCATCTCTTCCACCTGTGCCATTCGTTGATGGAGCTCATCGTATTGTTGAATGAGCAACTTGTGGCCCCACTGCTCCGCCACTAGGTATTGGGCTTCTTCCTCTAGCCTGTGCCTTAGGCGATCTTCATTCTCTTGTGCCTCCTTTTCTTTGAACACCATATTAGAGAATTTGGGAATCACCCAAGTTCCACTTTCAAATAATGGGTAAAGATTGGCCATGTGGCTAAATCTTAATCCATGCTTGAAAGTGAGACTTGGAAAGATAACCTATATAGTAGTTAGGTTCGACTCCACTTTCAAGTAACATAATAATATTTAATCATATAGCTAAATATTAACTATATTGGGAATTCCCAAAGTATATGAGAATTTCCAAATTCTCTAATATAGTGTTTTTGGCATTGAGTTGCTCTTTTAGGTTTCGAATTTCTTTTTGATGTTCTATGGCTTGCCGTGTTATCTCTAGCCTTAGCACCATGGAAACTTCTCTTTTAGCCTCTAGTTCTGCAACCGCAGCCTTCTTCTCTTCCTTAGCCTTCTCTAGCTAGGCTAGGAGTTCGGCTACATAGGCATCTCTAGCTAGGCTAGGAGTTTGGCTACATAGGCATCATAGTCTGCAACAGTTGGATGCATTGTTGGTGTTGTTGTGGTTGTGGTGCTAGCTTCTATGTTGTGGAGGTGGTGGTGGCGGTCTGAGATGTGAGAGTCAAAGGGAGGGGGTGCAGTGGGGCTTTGCCCTTTCTTGCAACAACTGAGGCTGCTTCAGTGCCGCAACTTGGTTTGCCTTCATGCAGTGGGCTCAAAGTGGCCATTTATTTGGCACTGTGGGTCTCCTCTATAGACTTGTGTATGGCCTTCGCCTTGTCTTCATCCTCCTTTCTCCTTAGCTCCTCAGCCTCTTCTTCCACTCTCCTTCTCTCCTCCTCGATACTTCATGATTCTTCTCTCACTTTCTTCATTTCTTCATCCTCTTTTCTCCTTCGTTCTTCTTCCACCCTTTTGGATTCTTTTTGTGCTCTTTTCATCAGCTCCGCCCGTTCTTCCTTCGTCATCTCCTCTCTCCTTCGTTGCTAGGGCTTTGGGCCCTTCTCCTGGTAGTCTACACCTCCTACTCTCTCAGGTCACTAATGGTTTTCTCGCTGGATTGATCTACGTTAGGGCAATGTTGAAGGGGATGCAATGTCAGTGGAGAAGGAGAAGAGAAAGATGCGGGAGAGAAGAGCACACACAATGTAGGTGCTGTCCAACTGAACTAACAGCCTTATTGCACTATCATATTATATATGAATAAAGAATGGGCGGTCACAGTATACACGGGTAGGTCCATAGGTCTTTTACCCCAACAACCTCCCACTAAAAGGCCAATGTGGCTAGGGAGCGAAAACAAAGAAAAGAAAAGAAAAGACAAGGTGAGGAATCATAACATCTCACCCAATGCCCAATCGGAAAGCGAGCTATGCAAAAAGTGTTGGGAACCTCTGCAGAAGAAGAGTCAAGCATCCCCGAGTCCATGATATCCAATAGATAAGTGATCCCGCAGCTCCATACAACGGAGCAATCCAAGAATGCTTCTCATGAAGTAAGCACAACTCATCAGTGCATGTCTGTAAAGCATCAGAGTCACGCATAGCATCAGTGTGGCACATATCAGACAGTGGAGAGCAATCAAACTTTCCATAGTCAATCACTGAAAGAGGGCCAACATCCTGGACACTCATCCAACAGGGTCTCAAGACTACATGTGGCCTCAGCGAAGCGGAAGACTAACATATGGCTGGCTGTCTAGCCTGCAAAACTACAAGAAAACGGCTCTCATGAGCCTACAATAAGGGGTCTAGCAAGACCACCAGCATCTTGACCCTGACTGCTATGCATAGCTACGTCATCTAGGCCAATAAGTGCCTCATTTTCAGCATAAACAACGTGCTGTAATGGCACTGTAGCTGCTATAAAATCAACCATAAAGTGTACTGAATGCTCATCAAGAGGGCTAAGAGGTGTCTACGTCTCATAGAAGATAGCATAACGGCTGTGTATGACCTGCTAGGCATCCAAATCCCATAATCTGTAGGCCTTAAAGTCACCATCTCCATAGCCAAGGAGGATACATCTACATGACATAGGCTCATGTGGCATACATACAGATGCTTGGCAGCCGAACATCCTCAAGTAATCATAGGAGGGTTGCATGCTACTCCATGCCTCATGAGGTGTAATACCATCCAAGGTCAAGCACGACATCATCCTCTTAACCAAATACAGTGCTGTCATAAGGGCCTCAGCCCAAAAGCCATAAGACAACCCAGTTGTGGTAAGCATAGAAGCAACCTTTGCCTGTAAGGTCAGACACATGCCATGAGCGATCCCATAATACTGTGGGCACAAGAAATCAATGCCATACTGTTGACAATAGGTCCGAAAGCTAGGAGAGAGAGCATGATTCTCATAATCCATCTATAAGCACCTAAGCCTGCTCCTAGCAGAATCCATAAACCTGTCAAGCATAACTGCAACATCCTCAATCTGCACCAAGGGAAATTCCCAAACACGATGGGTAGCATGATCAACAAAGGTCACAAAGTACGATGCTCCACCAAGTGACTGGGAAGGCATAGATCCATATACTACACAATCGATAAGATCTAGAGGAGCATGCCTCATACGATTGCCATAAGCCAAGGGGGCTCTGCAAGGACCAAGAGTACAATCAAGGCAAGCATCAAGATCTGTAAGTGACATAGGAGGCAGCAATGATTCTGAACGAGACAAGATCACCATCTCTCTGTGGTGCATATGGCCTAGGTGATAATGCCATAACAATGCATGTGGTATCCGGATAACTACAACCATAGAATCTCCCACATGAGAGACATGCACTGGGTAATGAGAACCAACTTGAGAACCTCTGGCCCCAAAACCAAGCAACCATGATAGATCTTCCATGACCTATCCTGAAGAGAAACAGAGTAACCTGCATCATGCAACTGACTGACAGAAATCAAGCTCTTACTGAGCATGGGAACATGTAGAACATCCCTAAGCATAAGAGAAGTCCCATTAGGCAAAGCTAGGTGTATGTTCCCTATACAAACAATAGCATAAGTCTGCTCAAGGCCCAGATCAATAGATCCATCAGCCTCCATATAAGAAGAGAACCATGCTCTATGAGGGGTAACATGACAAGATGCCATAGAGTCGAAAAGCTAATCAAAGGCATGGGCATGATCATTGATCAAGTAAGGTGTACGGAAACTAGATGACAGGAGGACATGCTCAACTGCATCATCATGGGTAACTACATGTACCTCACCACTAGAAAGAGTGGTAATACCTGCTGCATCACTGATTCTCTGCTCATGTCGAGTCCATCTCTGTCTCTGCTGCTCTCTAATCCATCTAAAGTATTTTCTTTGAACATGCCCAAGCTTCCCACAATGGAAGCAAATAACATTCGAAGTACAAGAACCTGTAGAAGATGACAAGGAATCCAAGTCATCATGAATAGGGCTATCCATAGCATCCATGAAGCTCAAGCAGTCGAGGGCTGTCCCAACATAGGGAACCTACTCATAAAGACAATCATCTGCTAGTACATCAGTGGTAGAAGCATGCTGCAAATGCTCATGAAACCTTAATGGATGGGAGGACATAAAGGCATCAATCAAGGATGCAAAATCTCCCACATGAAAAAGAGTCATAGCCAACTGCATGACATAACCAACCACAGTACAATAAAGCATAAGACATCTGTCATAAGAGCATATGATATTCAGCCATTAAATCAGCCCATAACCATATGCATACACATAGCTCTATAGTACATCATGCCACCAAGGAACATCCAAGTCAAGTAAAGGATAAGTGGAAAAGCATCTTGTAAGAGTTAAGCTTTAGGTGAAGCCCAAACATTTATACAACAACATCCAAATAAGTGGCTCTATAAGGTATACAACAGTAGACCATGTGCATAGACGGGTAATCATACATAGCATCTGCTCTCTAACATGGACGGACAACAGGAGCCCAACTAGCATACAAGCTAGACAATAGAGGAGCAAGAAAGCCATAACTGTAAATCCCAAGCACTATCCAAGTCCACTGATCAATAAGTATCCCACATATCAAATGCAAATGAGCAATCATAGCTCAATAGGCAACTGCCAAAACAAGGGAGCAGTTCACTGCTCAATACTTGTAAGTGCATCCAAGTAATAGCCAAGATCCATAATCGGAGCATCAAATCCCATATAGCATCCAAGGTCGTGATGGAAAAAGCCAAGTCGTAATGGAAAAATCCAAGTCAATGTCCAACTGCTCAAGGGAATACTCAAATGAATGTCGAGACGAGCTCAAACAATTGCATCCACAGCCAAAGCATAAAGCATTCACTAAGACATCATAACCTGTGCTAGGTAGCCTAGGCATAAACCATGTCATAGATGAAATGCTAGCTGCAAAGAAGTGATAGTCAAACCCAAATCGAGCTCTAATCTCAACTCAAAAGCATTCTGGAGCATAAACAAGACATGTGGCATAGTCCAAATACATCATGACATCATACCGAGTAGCCGGGAGCACCCCATGACCAATAAGCATAACCCAACTGTAGCATAAATAGCTTCAGCCCTAAAGTTTTCAACAGCATATAACCTCTATAAACTGAGAAAATCAGTGCTCAATCCAAGCTCAAATCCATAGGCAAACCATAGGCATGCATTCTCGTATATATGTATAGGCACCAACCGGGCATAATCGAGCATCAAATGCCAAGACCTGTAAGCATAAAATTGAAGTAACACGTGGCTGCCTTATTTTGGACAGATCTGGGATTGTTCAAAATATTCAATGGCTAAGCTAAATCAGCTCCAAATGTGTCTCACATAAGAGGCATAACATCCACAAGTGATCTAGTATCAATAGACATAAGTAGAAGCATCACATAAGCCATAGGCATACAAATACATGATGTCTCAAACCTGAAATCTATTGTAGAATATTCTGTCATCAAAATTTGGCAAATCCGATATCACCATCATGTCTGTAACGTGCCAAAACCCCAACTTAGACTCTTACCTTGCTTGAATCGGGTTCCGAATGCCCAAGATATGACAAAAATAGTGATTTTTGGGCCATATTTTGAAGCAGGCGCAAAAAAAAGTGAGCTAGCTAGGGGAGGTCTACTGTCCCACATGTCAACAATGGGGTCCAAGGGGGCACAAATGGGGGCCAAAGAAGGCCTACAGCAAGCCTTGATAGGCTGGAAGCAAGATCTAGGTGAAGGAAGCTCCAAGAGGTGTGAGCTATGGCTGCCCACAACCTGTGAAAACCCTGTTCAGCTGAAAACTTAGTGAGAATGAAGATCTCATACCTCGTGTTGTGGAAGGCCGGGATGAGCTCTTGAAGACCCGCTCTGATATCAGTTGAAGGGGATGCAATGGCAGTGGAGAAGGAGAAGAGGAAGATGTGGGAGAGAAGAGTACACACAATGTAGGTGCTGTCCAACTGAACTGATAACTTTATTGCACTATCATATTATATATGAATAAAGAATGGGCGGTCACAGTATACATGGGGTAGGCCTAGAGGCCTTTTACCCCAACAGATGTGACTGATAGGGTGTCTCTCCCACTTCTTCCTCAACTCCTTCTACCTCCTTTATTGCTTCTTATATGATTGCTATCAAGACCCTACTGCCAAATCTGGCCTAAAGGAGGGGGTATGGTGATTAAGAAAACATAGGCAAGAAGGAAACAAAAATCCTTAATCAAAGTTAAAAGCAAGAAATAATAGAGAAAGAAAAAGGGGTTGGATGAATAGGCTATTGTTCAAAAATTTCATGCCTTTAATTCATATTGTTCATTCTCTTCATGGAAGCAAAATCAATTTCCTGCTTACCGAAAAGTCATCCGAGGAATACTAATGTTGGATTACAATGAATGACAAGTATCCACAATGGCGAGGCAAGATAAAGGTGGCAAGCTCCCTTTCATGGAAGAAGAGCAGACTAGGTACGACCTAAGTGTAGAGACAAGGGGCTTTAGCTAGTTCACCTTCAAACACACACTGAACTTGGATTAATCCATCCTAGAGGAGCTAGCTGTAAAGTAGAAGGTGGAAAAATGTGCCCTCTGGAAGTACATGGAGAAAGTAGGGCAAGCAATTGACTACAACATGTGTGTAGAGTTCCTGGGAAGTTTTGATGATGCAAGGAATCGCCACACAGTAATTGTCAAGACAGGAGAAGAAGAACGTCAAGTGGAGGTACCATTGAGCACTGCAATGATCGAGAAGGCCCTAGGTTTGGCCCCCAAGAAAGAAAAACACCATCGAAGAGATGTATATGCCATGCTGGGAGTGAACAAGCATGAATATGTGCACATGGTGGATGGGATAAGTCTGATAGACATCCCAAACCCAAAAGTAAGGATGCAAGTGAAGATGGCCCATGCCTTATTCTCGGGATAGAGGTACAATGCATTGATGAATAGAATTGGCATGCCGCTGCTGGAGAGCATAGCTACAAGGTCCCCTAAAGAAGTGGATTGGAGTATTGCTACCAAGGCCTTGGAGGCAAACTTCTTACCTGTTAATCCGGCCGTTGAGGTTGGGGACTCCTCTCCTGATGGTGCTGCACTTGTGGCTATGGTGGCCGATGGTTTTCAAGACAAACCCGTTCTAGTCCACTTCTTCAGGGGACCTTGCAGCTATGCTCTCCAGCAACGACATGCCAATTCTATTCATCAATGCATTTTACCTCTGTCCCGAGAAGAGGGAACGGGCCATCTTCGCTTGCATCCTTACTTTTGGGTTTGGGATGTCTGTTAGACTTATCCCATCCAACGTGTGCACATATTCATGCTTGTTCACTCCCAGCATGGCATATACATCTCTTTGATGGCATTTTTCTTTCTTGGGGGCCAAATCTAGGCCCTTCTTGATCATTGCAGTGCTCAGTGTTACCTCGACTTGATGTTCTTCTTCTCCTATCTTGACAGTTACTATGCCACAATTCCTTGCATCATCAAAACTTCCCAGGAACTCTACACACATGTCGTAATCAAATGCTTGCCCTACTTTCTCCATGTACTTCCAGAGGGCACATTTGTCCACCTGCTACTTTACAGCTGGCTCCTCTAGGATGGCTTCATCCAAGTTCAGTGTGTGTGTTTGAAGGTAAACTGGCTAAAGCCCCTTGTCTCGACACTCAGGTCGTACCTAGTCTGCTCTTCTTCCGTGAAAGGGAGCTTGCCACCTTTATCTTGCCTCGCCATTGTGGGTACCTATCATTCATTGTAATCCAACATTACTATTCCTCAAATGACTTTTTGATAAGCATGAAATTGATTTTTCTTCCATGAAGAGAATGAACAAGCTAAATTAAAAGCATGAAATTTTCGAATAATAGCCTATTCATTCCAAAACATTTTTGACATTTTTGACATTCCTTTCCAACCCCTTTTTCTTTCTCTATTCTTTCCTGCTTTTAACTTTGATTAAGGATTTTTGTTTCCTTTCTTGCCTATGTTTTCTTAATGACCATACCAGAAATGATGAGAACCCTTCGTAGGATTGGACATGGGAGAGGCAAGGCATTTGAACACAGTATGGTGCTATCTACTTTCGCATAAGCCAATCGTAGAAATCAGGGTTATATTCCAAGTGGGCATGACGATCGAGATTACGAGGGCTAACACATACTTAGGTAATGTAAGTTAGGACATCAATTAGAAAATCACCTGAGTTAATGCGGCTAGCCACATGTAGCTCCTCTTTCATAAGGATGCGATCAATGTAAGGGTGGTCATCTTGGTGTTTGTTTCGAGTGATGGCTAAGAACTTGAACGAGGTTGCTGCCACATAAGTTGGGTCATACTCGGTTTTTTTAATCACATGTCACTACTCAGCATTAGTCATTACTTGGCAATCGTGTTTCTCCCATTGGAGACGTAAGTTATACCATTTTTGTAAGAACGATGAGTCAGAGTCAGCAAGGTGAGTGAGTTCCTCAAGCTCAACGAGTGATGTTATTAACTGTTTGATGAGCGCGTGTTCTTTTGAGATTTTACCATTATCTATCAACTCCTTTGCGACCTTGAGGGATTTTACAGTCATGAACTCGTATTCTTCCCAAGTGTAGGATAAAGAACAAACATCACAGGCAAAGGGGTTCATCAAGCAAGCTGAGGTCAAGTCTTTCATAGCTCCTAGTGAACGTGGTAAAAGTGTTGTTCAAAAGCCTGATGCAAGTCACCAAGTCATCTCCCGTATTCTCAGTAAGGTCCTTGGTGACCGATAGAAATAAATGTCACTGGTAGGAAGGCCTAAGACTTGCTGGTGGTTGGGGTGGAATTGAGCTAGACAGTGATGGTTCAAGGGGTAGCCGACTAGATAGTGGTGTATCTAAGGGTAATGTCGTAGTCTAATCCGTGTGTCCAATGCTGCTTTGGGGTACTGAGGGTAGCTCCAGTGGCATAGATGGTGCATTGCTTTTCTCTTGCATAGCCACTAGGGTGCAAAGCTCTCTAGACTTAGATGACTCTGGAGTATCAAGCTATTTTTTCAGTCGATATATTGGTTGGGGTTTGATGACCGCAAACTGTAGCGGGCTTTGTAGAGTTTGCAGCTCCAGTTTCCTGGGTGCTCAGTGCCTTAGCAGGAGTGGGGTTTCTTGGGGATGGGGTGGCAAATGATAGTCGTGGTTGGGCTATGCTTCTAGGATTTCCCTTCCTACATGATAACATGGCCCGGGAGACTAGCTCATTAGCAACCTAGTCAAGTTAAAGCTCAAGACTTTACAACCTTTGGCAAGGGTTTTTACAAAGTAAATACACTAAGGGAAACATAGAGATCCACTATGGGAGCAAATTCCTTAGAACAATCTGTCAGAGTTGTTGATGGTAGTGGAAGCATCTTTTTCTTCTTCTGAAGATTCATGAATTGGTTTTGGTGGTGGTCATTCTACATCTACTATGCTCTTTTCTTGTGAAAACATTCATTGGCTTGTCGGTGTTGAATCCTCGACATCTTTCTTTGGGTCTAGCAGCTCCTTTGGTGTATAAGAGATTTTCCCTAGATGATGGGATACCATCTTTTGCATTCTTGTTCTTCTGTTTGTTCTCTTCATCAAGAAGAGAGTACTCAACATCTTTAAGTGAGAGACTCGGAACATTACTTAGTGTTGAGATAAGGTTCTCATATGGTTCGTGATTAACATTGGCAATTGCCTCATCCTCATCAATGTTCTTTTTAAGAGTTGCTAGCTGAGTTTTAAGGCTCTTGAACTTATTGATGTGTATAGTCATAGATGAACTTTCTTTTACATCCAACTTATAAAACTACATAATTAATTTTTCCTTTGAGTTCTTTGCTTATGTACTAAAGATCTTGTCAAGTTCTTCCTATGCCTTCTTTGCATCCTTGATGCCAGAGATGTGGTGTAATACATCATCTGATAGACCCCAGGCAATAATGCCTAGAGCTTTATTGTTCATCTTCTTCCATGCCTTTATTTTAGGTTGGTCTTCTGCAACATCTTCCTCTTTAGCATCTTCTTTCTTGTCATTTGCATCATCTTCCTCAAAGAGATCTGAGAGGTCTTTTCTCATGAGATGGTACATGATTTTCTCCTTCCAGGCATGAAAGCCTCCACCATTAAATTTTTCTATTTGTTCTAGTTCAGTCATCTTAGAAGGATGTCTTACCACGAGGACACTTGGGCAGTGTCTATCCTTTTACAATGAGATTGAGACTTACAAGGAATTGGAAAAATTTCAAATCATTGCAAACTAAGAGTAGGCTTTAAAGCAGCTGGAATGAGATCATGAGATGATTTACTCTTGATTAAGTTTAAAAACCCTAAGTGCCAAGAAGCACTTGTTGAGTATAAATAGATACTAGATTTTGATATTGGACTTGATGTTGCTAGGTAATTTTTGAGCTTCCTTGGCACTTCCAGATCTGCAATAGACTTTAAGGGTAATGTCAGAGTGATCAAAATCACTATTGATGATGGTAGTGAGAAAAGAACAAGGTTGCCAAGCTTTTTCAAGTTTTTGGCTATGGCTTCCTTTAGGGTTTCAGACAGTCGACTGTTCTTTCAGCTCATGCAGCTCAAGGGGTTGACCATTGCATGAGGAGTAGGCTTGCATAGTGAGCTTCCAAAACCTATGCACAGGGATCATCGCGCAGCGTAGGAGACGAATCTCTATACTACTTGAAATCAGCATAGTTCTAGGCAGCAAGGTCAATTTCTCGTAATGTCAGGCTCCATAGTGAACAATGTCACACTTTGATGTGATAGGGAGCTATGATGGGAGTAGATGAAGAGTTCCCAAGAAGACACCTCAAGCTGAAATCTCTTGTATGATGAGATCTAAGTGCTCAACTGAAGGTAGATGCAGTCTGGCTATGGTGGCCAAGAAGAGGGGTGTGAGAATAAAGTAGGAGATGAACTCAAACACTTGTCCTGAGTTGGAGCTGAGCTATGAGAAGTTGGAGAAGTAGGGAAAGGAGCTAAACTGAGTTCACCATGGCTCTGATACCATGTTTACAAACATGGATCTTGAACACAATTTAGTTATGGAGGCTTGAATGCGTAAGCAAGAGACGTGAAGACTGATGACTAGACACGGACTTTCACTCAAGTGAATTAGGTTCCAAGATAGATTTGCTTGGACTCATAAATGCAATCTTGAGTGGATAGAGTTATAGACTCTAAGTACAAAGTACAATATCATTGCATTAAAAAGTGAACCAAGTACATGCTTTTATAGCTTTCCAGCTTCTCCACTATCCTCACTGTGCATATGGGATTCAGGACATCTCTTCCTAGAGCATACATCGTTTGTTATTTCTCAACAACTCACGACCCCCCTCCTTAGGCTTGGTCCTAGGTAGCTCTATCAGTGGTGTGGCAGGCTTGGATGGAGCCTCGCTACCCTTGTTGAAATCTGTCACGATTCGAACATTGCCAATGGTAAGGTGAATACGCTACAGATCATAATCTACGTCGCAATCTTCTTGCTTCTTGAAAGTGCATCCTAACAGCGATTCTTGACATTCATCCTTCGTATTTGGCAATACATAGAAGATGACTGATAGGATCTCAAACTCGATAGAGACTATGATATTGCACTTCCCTAAAAGTGCATATGACTTTCCCTCGAATGGGATGAGTTTAATGTTGGTGGGCTATAACTGTGGCTAACCAATGAGGATCCAATGAGCATAACTTAAGACATTGAAGTCATCTCCCTCGTCAATCAAGGCATCAAATGTGTGTGTGCACCGGGTGGCGATCGTGATGCATAGGTATGTTGGTGCTACTACCTCCTCATCCTCGTCCTCTAGTTCGATGATGGTGGCGCATGTAGTGGATGTGTGGGAGGGTAGTACTTCTTCATGCGACTGCAATTAAAGAAGCCTATGACCTCACCTTCAAGTGTTTCAAGTTCTACAGTTCCTATCCTTCTAATGGTGCACACTCGAAAATGTCCTAATCCTTGGAATTTCATTTTCTGCTTGTGACCCTTTACCGAGTAGAGCAAAACAAGGTCTCCCTACCCAAAGTCGCATTATTTGACCATTAGGAGAAATATGGACTCTCTTTTTTGCCCCTTAAGGTGTGAATAAACAAATATAGGCTTAACCAATGAGAGAGCTGGGATTTCACATTCATGTAACATGAATCTTCTAGCCATATCTTGGCCCAAATCTTCCCTCAGCCAATAAAATAAGGGAAAATATGGGGAATATAATGCTGACACTTCTTGGAAGTTTGTGACTCAAAATTTCATTTTTTTAATTTTTTTATGTTTGACTTTTCATTTCTCCCCTTTTCAATTTCCCTCTCTTTCCTAGGCAAAACTCAAATTTATCATATCTCTTTTCCCTCTTCTTCTTTCTTGACGAAATTTTACAGCCTCATTGTTGCTTGCCCTATCTATAACCTTGTGAAATTTCATTTCCTCTACACAAACACAAAGTGAGTTTCACATGTTTTATGAGAGCAGAGCTTGTTCTACCAAAGCCCTAAGATTTTCTTCACAAAACTTTACAAGTATATTGTTATCTTCCATGGATGTTCTATGGTAAAGTTTTATCTCGTTTGGACAAAACTTGTGTAAGTTATGTGCATTCTCTAACATATAATTTCTTTTGTTTTGGTACTCTAGAAGTCTCTTATAGTCAAGAACAATGATTTTTTGAATACTCAACTTCTTCTTCAACATCTTACAGTTTCTTTATAAGCAAAGTTATAAGTACATTGTCTTTTTTTTTTTGCTGCTCCATAGTTAAATTTTATCTCGTTTGGACAAAATGTATGCAAGCTATATGCATACTGAGTTTTCCTTTGTTTTTTTACTCCGAGAGTCTTCGAGGGTGGAGAACAATGATTTTTCAAAAACTCAACTTCTTCAATATCTTTGGGCTTCTTTGCAAAGAGAGCCATATGTATATTCCAACTTTTTTCTATTGCTCCTGGTTAAGTTTCAACTCATTTGGACAAAGCCTATGTAAGTTATGTGTATGCTTTGACTCGATATTTCTTTTGTTTTTTTACTCTAGGAATTTGTCAGTGAAGGAACAATGGTCTTGTTATAAGTCAACTTCTTGTTCAACATCTCTGGGATTCTATGTGAAAAGCATTGCAGATACAATGTTTTTTTTTAATTTCTCCATTTAAATTTCATTTCATTTGGAGAGAACATTTGCAAATTATACGCATACTGATAAGGTAACTTTTCTATTTGGTTATCATAGATGTCTTCACAGAGGAAAAACATCAGTAACATACTTGCATTGGAGGTCTTCAATAGGAAAGATAGTGGTGGTAATTGGATTTGTGATAAGTACTATAAGTTGGATTGGATTTTGATGCACCCAAGTACTCAAAGGAGTTTCAAGGTCATGCATAAGGATGTTGCAAACCCTAGCAAACATTGGAAAAGTAGAATTTTAGAGTCCAAGATAAAATTTGATATCAATAGTGCTATGAAACCCACCACCACGGGGGATTCACTAGTAATAATAAGG
The DNA here is from genome assembly GCF_053477565.2 of Lygodium microphyllum. Taxonomy (NCBI): domain Eukaryota; kingdom Viridiplantae; phylum Streptophyta; class Polypodiopsida; order Schizaeales; family Lygodiaceae; genus Lygodium; species Lygodium microphyllum. The sequence continues at coordinate 64,812,235 of NC_141138.1, forward strand.
AGATGTCACCTACATGCAAGAAATATATGAAAATACCCCTTATCTACCTCCTATTTATGGGACCTTACCTTATAAAATGTACATTTCTTCCCTTAAATAACCCCCCTCCCTTACACTCATTTGGTACCATACGGTAAACCCTAGTGGACCCCCAGGCCCACCACAGGCTCCAAAGATGTGCATCTTAGTTGGTTTATTCCATTCTCATTGTTTGCACATTTGTTTGGTTCATGTGATGTTATGAAGAAAACAAAGATTACTTATCAATGCAAGTGTCCATCTGAGGAATGGATGAGTCAGCTATTGGGTGAGTCTTGGCAAGTCAAAAGAACACATTTTGATGAGATGATTGAGTGCAGGGTCAACCAATCTGATCTCACATTCAGATAAATCTTTTTTACTACTTTGAATGCCTTGATTTAATTGACATAGTTCTTGCTTGGATGAATTTTTGTGTTATTCGCATTTACTTACCATTTTTTTAATTTTTTTTATAGGTATTTCATCACTAGACAAACTCTGTGCATTCGCTTTCAATGTAGAAGATGGTGATTTTTGCGAGGGGAGTGGATCAGCTTGGATCAAGATACCCGAGATGAGATACATACAACTCTCATAGATGTGGTTATCTTGTGGAATGGTCATAATCCTTTTGTGGTTAGAGCAGAGAGCCATTGGCCCATTTCTTTTCTTAGACAAGAAATCCAATTAATGTCCAATGAGCCCCTCTGCAACTTCTATTTCAAGTTAGATAATAGAAAAGCCAAGATTCCTAGTGAGGAATCCATGGCATGTAAATAATATGCTTCTCTACATATCCTTGAGATAGTGGAATCCTTGTAATTTTTTTAAATTAAAAATGAATATAAACTTTTTTTAAACTTCTAAGTACTTTCAATTTAGATAATCTTAGTTTACTATGATCCAAGCGTGCAAAAATACATAATGTAATTAGTCAATCGTGCTGGTTAAAATCATAATTAAATTGCACTCTGGAGTTCTATAATATATGAAATATTGTCTTTGCATAATGATATATTGTAGCTAAATATTAAATATTAAATTGAATCCAAGGGATTTTGAAGGTCTTTTAGATTTCTTTTTTTAAAAAAAATTTGTAGTTGGACTTGAATATACTCAGCGATCCAAGTATATTTGAGGATATAATAATGTAGAACGAAGCATTTGTCAGTATGAGTAATTTTAACAGTTACTTTAAAGTATTGAAATAAAGAAACTAAGGTAAGAGTTTTAATTTGAAACTTTAGGGTTAAAAATGAATCTTTATTTAAAACCCTAGATACATAAAAGCTATAACTCCAAACTCATTTTCACTTTCATTCTCTACTTCTCTACATTTGTGCTCTCCTTCCTTCTCTCAAGTTGTATGCCATGGCTATCACTCCCACCTTTGCCGCATGGATTAGCTCCACACTCTATGCATACATAGGAGACCAGATATATCCTAGGTTTTGTGTGACCTTGAGTCTCGAGAGCTCGCTTTCTATTGTAGACCCTAGCTTTAGTATACTAGTATCGTTTTGTGATGCGGCAAACCCTCTCACCTACTTTATTCCAAACTCTGCACTCAGATGGGTCCCCATAGATTTCTTATATAGTTTATATGCTGGATCAAGCCATGAAAAGGTAATAAATCAAGCCCTCGCGCATGTGGGGCAGCATCTCCGTGCCAGAGCAGTCCCCACCTCATCCCAGGACCACACCATGATGGATCTCATCAAGCACAATGCAGCATTTGCCATATATGGTTTGTGCATTGAGGTGTAAGAGAACAGTGAGAAAGATATCGATACACCCTCTTGGCCACAGCTAGAGTATTTCGAGAGGGAGCCTAAGGAGATCACACTTAATCCGAGAGTAGAGGCAGCATAAAGCTTAGCCATTGTGCACCCATCTCCTTGCCCTATTGAGATGCTGACAAGCGATGAGCCACCCCTCGCTTCTCTCCATGCTATCATCATCAAGGGGGTAGAATATTTACTTATGCAGAATATACTAGAAACTTTGGAGCTAAGGGAAGAAGAGCTATATTGTATCATGGTGCATGATGCACCTGATGATTTTATAGATTTTGATATACAAGATGTGCCAGTACATGTTGATGAGGTGGCTCAATATGATGGCACAAGTGTCGATGACATCTCTGCCATTGTGAGCATCTAAGAGCAGATTGAGAATGCGCCGCCACAATATAAGATCTTAGATGAGGAGTTCTAAATATTGCAAAAAAGCATTTTTGGATCTCGACCCGACTATGCAGTACCTTCCCAAGAGAGAGATGAGAGTGTTTTGTGAGGAACTTTAGTCCTTTGGCACTCACCGCAATGCTTTACAAACTTAGTAGCATCGTGGAATATGGTGGGCCACCACAACTGAGATTGCAGCACCTTACGGGCCGTCGTATCCTCACTGAAGTGCCCTTCAGCAATCCCAACATGTGCTTTGCTTAACACGTCGTGCATCTTGTGCTCGCACATGCATCATCATAGCAACCCAGCTTGCCCTAACCTATAAAGTTGATCGGATATCAAGTGGTAAGGTTGGATCTTCAGAATAAGTCTCCTAAGCCTGGCCTTCTCAATAGGTCTCTCGGGTAGACCGTGCTCTAGCACTTGGACTATATCATCCGCCCAGTACGGCATTAAATCTGCTTTAAACAAATCTTTCTCACTAGATAGGCTGAAAAGATAAGTGTCTGACAAATCGCCATCTATGCATTGTCCAATAGCTTCTCCTATGGTTATTTGGGACAGGTGATTAGCCATGTAGTGTTGGTTGCCCTTGCATACCACCATAGAGAAATCAAATTCCAAAAGGAGCAACCATCTTGCAATGCATCCAGTAGCACAAGGTTTATTTACAAGATATAGCAAGGCTTGATGGTCTATAAAAAATGTGAAAGGCGTGGCCAGGAGGTAGTATCGAAACTTCTTTACAGTGAATACCATAGCCAACCCCTCTCTTTCTATGGTGGAGTATTTCATCTCTGTGTCAGTGAGCTACCTACTAGCAAAACTCACAGGGTAATCCAAGCTATGTTCACTAAGCTAGCATAAGATAGCTCCAATAGCAAATTTAGATACGTCTATATGCATGTGGAATGTGATACTCCAGTTTGGGGCTCGTAAGATTTGGTGCAATTGTGAGAGCCTTATTCACTTCCTCATATGCTCATTGGCACTCATCAGTCCACTCGAATATGATCAGCAACTTATACAATGGCCTTGTAATCAATGCATAATTCAACACAAAGAGCCAATAGTATCCCATGTGGCCTAAGAAACACTGAACTCCCTTATAATCCTTGGGTGGCAACAAGTTAATAATGACCCTCACTTTCAAAAAGTCAGTGGCTATGCCATTCTTGGACACCATGTGCCCTAGAATGCATCTCTGCTTGACCCAAAACTGGCACTTCAAGGGGTTCAATGATAGGTTGTAAAGCCTGCATCATTCAAAGACCACTTGCAGCTTTTCCAAGTGTTCTGCCTAGCTAGAGTGCACGCACAAGTCATCTACAAACATCTCTAGCTCTCGTCTAAGAATATCTTTGAAGATGGTGCACATTAGACATTGAAAGGTTGTAGGTGCATTCATCAACCCAAAGAGCATTACGATTTAAGAAAAGATACCCCACTCAGTGCCAAACGTGGTCTTGTGCCTATCATCAGATGTACTTGCACCTGGTTGTATCTTAAGAAGCCATCTAGAAAGCTATAGGCCTCTTTACCTGCTACCCTTTTGAGCATATGCTCTATGTATGGTAATGGATAATTATCTCTTTTTGTCGCAGCGTTAATCTTCTTATAGTTCACACACACTCGGATCTTCCCATTATTCTTCATGACTATCACGATCAGTGACACCCAATCTGTGTGCTCTATTTCACACATGAATGCTGCCCTCATTAGCTTATTGATTTCCTCCTTCATGTCTTCGGCATGTTTCAGATTCATAGGGTACGATTGTTGTTTTACAGGCACCTCATCAGGGGCCATTGGTATGTTATGCATCACCACTCTAGGATCCACCCCTTTGAGCTCATCTAAGGACCAGGCAAACACATCCACGTACTCTTGCAAGAGTGCAATGAGACTGGTCTCTTTCCCCTCGTTCAAGTCATAAGCTATAAACATAGTCGAGGCTTCTTGCCTTCCCCTACTAAGTTGACTTCCTTGACCTTGGTAGGTCCCTCGATTGGCTCACTTGTCTATCCTTTTCTTTTCGCCCCCAGCAGGATCACTACCCTGTCACCTTTCTTAAACTTCGTGAAATTTTTTGGTAGCTCCTGCGATTTCTTCTGCTATTCCACCTCCAATTCCTTCATTCATCCTCTCCTTTCTTCCTTCAATCATCTGCACCTCAGGTGGATTGACAGGTCCCCCTTGGTATGTTTGGTCTTAGGAGGTCATCGTATCTCTGGGTCACTCTCCGTACTGACCTCTGATTTAGAGTTAAACTCGCAATGCTCACTAGAGGAGGGAGTCTCCCCTAGTGATCGTATCTCGATGGGTGCATCATCCTAAGCAGGGGTGTTGTGGGTGGTTGGGCTATCCCTACTTGTTTGTAATCTATTGCTCCTATGTGCTCCAGCCAAGAGCAACAAGATTGCACTCCATCCTCATGACTCCTCTCTCAATCTTGTAAGCACTCTCTTTTTGAGGCTTGGAGTCCACTCTTATCTACTCTATCACTCTTCCCTCAGCGTTGTACTCTATAGGGTCTATTTCTTCTTTGCCTTCCTCACTAATAGAGAGCCATTCCTCATACTCATTGTTAGAATCATCACCTTTTGATTGCTCATCATCTCCTAAACTCTCATCTCTAGATTCTCCCTCATTGGTGACTAAGGCCCAATTATACATTAAGTTCAGGTCATGTACCTTAAGCCATCTCCACTTAGGTTCATCCAAGAGGTCTTTGAGGGGCTTGAGATTAGCAGTGGGGTTGTCGGTCACATTGCCTATCAAATACTTGAGGATCTTGTAAAGTTTTAGCCTATTGGTTGGTTGATTGAGGTCTTGGCCATCATGCAGAGTGGCACTGTGGGCTCCTTCTTCGACAAGCTCACAGTTTTTACAGCCTATTTGTATGTCTCCTCTTCATTTGAGTGTCAAGATTGTGGGAGAGAATGAAGGAGTCTCACTTGTAGCTTTCTTGCTTTCACAATGGAGGAATACACACACAGGTGGAGGCTGAAAACAGTTTTCCTCTTCTTAGTTGTGTAAGCCAAAAGAACTCTCATACAAAGAAATAGAAGAACCCTATATATGGGTCTCAAACCAAACTCAACTAACTAAGGTGGCATACTAACTGAGCCACAAACTAGAGTACATAAGGATAGTTGTCATCTAGCTATTATTCATGGGCGGTGTACCAACCGCATCTACAGCTAACAAGTCGGTGACATAAATGCACAATGGTCACCCTGGCATATCATGAGTGGAGCTTGATATCTCAACACTCCCCCTCGAGCTCAATCCCAATTCCTGCATACCAAGTAGGTCTCTGAACTTGCACAGCTTCTCTGTGCCCAATGCCTTTGTGAATATGTCAGCTACCTGATCCTCTATGTTGACATAAACTAGATTAATAAGACCTAGTAAAACCCTCTCCCGCACATAGTGATAATGCACCTCAATGTGCTATGTTCTAGCATGATAGACTGGATTATTTGCCAAGTGTATACTGCTCATGTTGTCACAATAAATGACAACTGGCCCATCTGTAGGCTGATGCATATCATAAAGTAGCTTATGCAACCAAGATACCTCACATGCAGCCATTGCTGCACCCCTGTACTCAGCCTCTGTGCTCGACAAGGCAACTGTAGGCTATTTCTTGCTGCTCCAAGTGACTGTAGCACTCCCAAAAGAGAACACATATCCACTGGTATATCGTCTATCAGAAATACTACCAGCCCAATCAACATCAGTATATCCATGCAACTGTATCAGAACCCTAGTCTCATAAAATAGTCCATACTGCAATGTGGACTTCACATACCTGAGTATGCGTCTAGCTGCATCCAAATGCGGTTTTCTTGGAGCCTGCATAAACTGGATTACCAATCCAACAACATAGCTCAAATCTGGCCTGGTAATAGTCATATAAATCAAACTTCCTACTATGCGTCTGTACATAGTAGGGTCTTCCAAAAGCTCACCTGCATCTGTGCTCAGCTTCACATTCTGCTCCAAAGGAACTAAAATAGGCTTATAGCCTGTCATCCCATATTTGGACAGCATGTCCAATCCATACTGCCTCTGCAAGAGTCGTATCCCACTTGGTGATCTAATCACCTCAATGCCCAAGAAATAACGCAGCTCTCCCAAATCCTTCATCTCAAACTTTTGCTTCAATAGCATTTTCACATAAAGGATATCTTCATCACTGTCACCTGTCATAATCAAATCATCAACATAAATGACAAGTAGCATAATACCTTTCTCTGTTTTTCTCACATAAAGTGAAAACTCTACCTTGGAAATCTGAAATCCAATAGTGACAAGATACTGTCATATCTTGTCAGACCATGCTCTAGGTGCTTGCTTCAAGCCATACAAGGCTTTCTTTAACTTGCAAACAAACTCAGGATAAACAGCATGCACATAACCTGGTGGCTGCTCCATATAGACCTCTTCTTGCAAATCACCATGCAAGAAGGCATTCTTTACATCTATCTTATGTAAAGGCCATCCCTTTTATGCAGCCATAGCAATGACTGCTCTTACGGTTGCCATCCTTGTAACCGGGCTGAATGTTTCTTCATAATCAATGCCATATGTTTGTGCATACCCCTTGACTACTAATCTTGCTTTGTATCTGTTCACAGAACCATCTGCATTGTGCTTCACCTTATAAACCCACTTACAACCAATTGCATTCTTATCTTTAGGCAAAGGTACCAATTCCCATGTAGCATTTGCTTCCAAGGCATCCATTTCTTCATCCGTGGCTTTCTCCCATTTTTCTTTTCCCATGGCTTGCTCAAAAGAAGTGGGTTCTGGTTCCTGTATCACTTTGACCATATAGGCATAGTGAATGGCTGTAAATCCATCATATTTCAGCCTATCCACAGGATACCTAGCTCTGGTAGATTCACTCCCAGGTGCTCTCAAGATATCCCTGGTCTTCCTTACTCCAGGTGTAACAATAGAAGGAATACCCAACTCATCATCAATGCTCTGTTCTGAGCCACTGGATTCACCATCCACATAAGAGTGACATGCATTCACATCAAACATGGGCTGATCTACCTTCTCTTTTCCTTTTCGTGATACCTTCATACCACTATCTGCATTGCTTTGAGAAGATTCTCCTGATCTCAATCTGCCTGTCCATGGCGAAGAATGTGAACCACTGCTAGAGGACGCTCCAGGTCCACTAATATCTTGTGACTGCTGCTGTGAATTCTATGCAGCATTACCATTTTGTGCATCTACATTATCAATCACATTTACTAGTTTATACCAGCTACTCATCTCATCAAAAACAACATCTCTGCTCACTGTAAACTTACGAGTAGAAGGGTTATAGCATCTATATCCTTTTTGCTGTAGAGAATAACCAATAAAGATGCACTTCTCAGCTTTTGGATTCAACTTGGATCTCAACTCATCTAGCACATGAACATAGGCAATGCAACTAAAAATTTTCAAATGAGAAATATCTGGTTTCCTACCAGTATACCTCTCCTCTGGAGTCATGCCATGTATTGCTGCAGTGGGAGTCCTGTTCATTATGTAGACTGCTGTAGCAACTACCTCAGCCTAGTAAAAATCTGGTAGGTCTTTTTTATTGAGCATGGCATGAGATACCTCTCCAATATGCTTGTTTTTTCTTTCTGCAATTCCATTTTGCTGTGGGATATGACTACATGAATATTGCTGCTTTATGCCATGCTCCTGCAAGAACCTTGCAAACTCATTTGAGAGGTACTCTCCCCCTCCATTTGACCTTAGGCATTTTATTTGCAGGCCTGTTTCTTTTTCAACCTTAGCTTTAAGAGTTTTGAAATGCCCAAAAACTTCACTTTTCTTTTTCATAAAATACACCCAAACTTTTTTGCTATAGTCATCAATAAAAGTGACAAAATAATGACAGCCTCCAAGAGATGCAGCTTTAGTAGTCCACACATCATAGTGGATTAATTCCAATGGCTTCTTACTCTCTTGAACATGTCTAGGAAATGGTTTCCTTGCCTGTTTTCCAAACTGACAGGCTTCACATACCTTATACATTTCTACAACCTTGAATTTAGGCAATCCTGCAACAATATTTTGGGCTTGCATTGATTTAAGTCACTGTACATTAACATGACCAATGCGTTTATGCCAGATATCAATATCTGCAACTACACCGGTCCCATGTGCAAACATTGCTACACTCAATTCAGGCATGTATGCATCCAATGTAAACATTCTGCCCTTCTTCTTTCCTTTTGCTATCAAGCAACCTTTATTTTTCATATCCTCAACAAAACATCCATGAGAATTAAATCTAACCTGCAAGCCCTACTCAACCATTTGACCAACAGAAACCAGGTTCTTGGTGATATTCGGGACATGAAATACATCCGACATGTATTTCTTTTTCCCATCCTACATAGACAAAGGAATTTTTCCAATCTGCACAATAGGATGTGCAGTATCATCACCAGTCTCCACAAATCCTGGTTTTTCCATTTTCCTTGCATCCTGCATCCATTCTGCATGACCTGTCATGTGGTTTGATGCACCTGAGTCAATATACCACACATCATTGCATTCTTCTACACTTGTCACAGAATTGGTCATGTGCTGCACCATAAACAAATGCTCATTTATGTCATCACCCTGTCTACTAGAAGATGCATAATTCCCTTATTGCAATTTTCCATTCATGATGTCATTCTGCTTTTTATAGCAGTCTTTAGTCATATGACCTATTTTACCATAGTAGTAGCATTCAACATTGCTGTTTGCATTTTGGCCTGTTTGCCATCCACCACGACCTCTTTGGCTCCCCCTGCCTCTAGAGTTGCCACGTCCTCCTCCATAGGACTAGTTTTCTTAAGTTTGCTGCATATTCTGATTTCTACCACGGCCTCCAGATCGGCCTCCTCTACCTCTGCCTCTACCTCTTCCAACATTTGAGTAGAAGACAGCTTCTTTTGAAGTTCCTCCTGAAGAAGATGCACCACCATTTCTTTGCTCCTCAGAAATTAGAAGAGCAATCAACTCCTCAAAATCAAAAAATCTTTCACGGACGGAAATGGATGTTCGGAACTGTGCATAATCCTTTCCTAGACCATTCAAGGTCACAGAAACTAAATCAGCATCTTCCACTGGTGACCCAATGGAAGCAAGTGCATCTGCAATCTTCTTCACCTTCATGTGGTAGTCATCGATGCTCATACTTTCTCTTTGCACATTGTGCAACTCTTGCTTCAGCTGCATTTTCCTGGCTTGCGTATTTGTGCTATACATTTTTTACAAAGTATCCCATGCCTCCTTTGGTGTACTTGCATCCTGAATATGCACAATCATAGAGTCTAAAATACTGATAGACAGCTAGTACATAACTTTTATGGCTCTCTCATGCCATCCTTTAAATGTCTGCATTTGCTGTTAATTGGGAACATCGGGAAGAACTGTTTCTTCTTCATTTCTTGCAACGAATTCCCAATATCCTTTTCCCATAAGGAAATTCGTCATTCTAAACTTCCATGCTTGGAAGTTGTTCTTGTCAAGCTTTTCAGTGACAATCTGTGAAAGAGAATCAGACGCCATTACAGAACACTTCAAAAACTTCTGTCACTGCAAAAAACACAGCTTCAGCCTCACAAGGGTAAATCTGCAAAACTGACGAAAGTGGTATTTGACCACACAGTCACTTCCTAGTGACGATTTTGCATCAACAGGCAACAAGGATGATTCTGTAGCTCCCAATGTCTCTATGCATAGGCATATGATGCAATTTCTATAGTAACTTCTCACTGACCTGTAGAACAGTGGTCGCACAGCAAAAAACAAGGCCTTTTCCTGAGTGTGTGCAAAAAACTTCCACCTCCAAAACAGGCCCCGAAATGGCCTCGAATCAAAAAAATAGGGAAACTGAGGGCTAAAGCCTTATCCCACAGCATATACTGCCCTCTTGCTACACTGCGAAGGGCGTCTCAATCTGAAACAATGCACTCTTGCACTTTCCGGCTGTGCTACCTGCAGAGACTTGCTCCCAAACTCGAAAAATGAAAGCAACACTGGTCCTCTTACCAGAATGCCACAAACTTGGTTTGCTTTCTTGAGCTCCTTATCATGAACCAGCTCTGATACCATGTCAAGATTGTGGGGAAAGAAGGAAGGAGTCTCACTTGTAGCTTTCTTGCTTGCATAATGGGGGAATACACACATAGGTGGAGGCTGAAAACAGTTTTCCTCTTCTTAGTTGTGTAAGCCAAAAGAACTCTCATACAAAGAAATAGAAGAACCCTATATATGGGTCTCAAACCAAACTCAACTAACTAAGGTGGCATACTAACTGAGCCACGAACTAGAGTAGATAAGGATAGCTGTCATCTAGCTATTATTCATGGGCGGTGTACCAACCGCATCTACAGCTAACAAGTCGGTGACATAAATGCACAACGGTCACCCTGGCATATCACGAGTGGAGCTCGATATCTCAACACTGAGAATAGGACATGCATCCAATAATCTCACTCCTCCTCAAGGCAAGGGATGTACGTACCCTAGTACATCACCCTTGAGAATGGCAAAGATGGCATCTAGGTTGATAGGGGTCATCTTCCAAGTGTCCATCTCGACCCTTACTGCTTTCATTCAGTTTTCTAGAAAGATTAGACCGTTGCTCTAGTCTTCAATGACTCGAGCATTCCTTTCAAGCATTCCTCATCCATGGTCAGCCTAGTAGAATGTCGCAGTCCACTCCCTTCATGGCGATGAAGTTCATAGAGAGTTGGATACTCAAAAATTTTGCTAGCCAATTCTTCAAGGCTCCAAATGGCCTTATTTTCATTATGTTAGCTAGAGTGACATTGAACGTAGAGGTTTCGATAGGCAGGTTTCCCCAAGCCTAGAGCACACTATGGCTCAACACATTCACTCCTGCCCCAGTATCTACGATTCCCTTCCATATCATGTCTTCTAGGGCTAGGATAGGCAAGACTGTGTGCATCTTAGTGCCTTCCCAAAAGGCATTGACGTATAGTGACTTTTTCACTGAGTGTAATGTCAAACTAGGTATCTGCGTGGCTGCATCATGACCCTACAAGTCAGTGGCAGCATGCTCCATTGGTTCTTCCACCTAGTGTTTCAACTCCTGTCATAGCATGGGGTGCTACATGAGTAGGTCTCCTAAACTCAAAGTCACTAGTGTGGTCACTAACTTTGCGAGGAGGTTGCTGGTTGCTTGTCTCTCTCCTAGGTTTGTGCTTCTTGGTCATTGGTCTTGACTGACTAGTTGGCCCATAGCATCTAAACTTGGCTGCCTAGTGGCACTGCCTGTGGCATGGGTGTGTTTCGACCTTGGTCGTGCAGGCGAGATTGGCATACTCACGCTAGAGAGATCCTCAATCTCATCCTCTAAGATAGGCTCATCGTCCTTGAGGTGCTCTTGGGCTTCCCTTACCCACTCCTTGAGTTTGGCTATTGCCTGGAGTTGGCACCTAGGGTGAGGATACTCCCCTACCTTGGCACTCCATTTCTTTGTCATCTTTGGAGCGGTGGTCTCTGCCTCTGCATTTATGACCTTCTTGCCAATCACTAGCGTTGTCGTATCCTCAGTCTTAAGCATGACCTTTGCATCAGTCCTTTCCTCCTTCTCCTTTGGCTCTTCTTTCCTATTGAGGGTACATCTAAGTTGCTATGCCTTGGCAATGATATGCATGCTTGCTTCGTTTGTACTTTGGTCATGACATGTGGTAGGATGGGTGTGTCATCGCTGTCAAATTTCTTGACTCTAAACAGCCCCATAGGCACTGATGGCACGATTCGTTTTTACTCTGGTCATTACATGTAGTAGGATGGGTGTGTCCTTACTGTCAAATGTCTTGACTCCAAATAGCCCCATAGGGCACTGATGGCACGATTGCCGAGCTAGAGGGTGGCTTCCTTCTAAGGAAATCAACAAAGAGATGAGTGATGTCACACTCAACACATCTGAGGTCAGCTTTTTTCCTATTCACTTGTTTTTCTCTAAACAACATGATGAGATATGACCCGGGTGATTGCAAGTCCAACACGAGATTGGATCTTCGGTCCCATCCCTACGAATCCCCTGCCCCTACCTCTACCTAACACCATCATCGGTACTGGGGTCTATAGTCCATCAGGACTGGATTTCCCTCGTTATCATACGAGACGTAAGGGCTCACATAGCCTTCATCTTCATTAGGCTCCTCCACGTAATGGACTGGAGCATCGCTTGGTGGATGGGTATGCATGTCCGGTTGATCTCCATCCTAGGGATGGCTGGTTTTGCGTTGTTTGGTGCTAGGAGTGCTAGTTGGGCTCCTCTTTCAAAGAAATTTGGTAGCGTATTCCCTAGGTATGGTGGATTGTACTGCTAGACATAGGGGAATATCCTAGGCAACCTACAATGCATGGCATCATGGCCAAACCTACCACAATTCGCACAAGGCCTAAATCTAGGATCCTGACGCTCGGTTGGGAGGTGGTTGCTGCCATAATGCACACATTGGATGTGCGATCGCGTTGGTCTCCTTACCAATTCCTGCAACCGTGCTAGCTCCATTCTCACCTTGGCTAGCTCCCAACCTTGATCTACACTCTTCCGCTTATCCTGCATGCTAGGGGTTAATCCCTCGCTAGAGATTGTGGTCCTCTTTGAGGTCCTCTGACTGGAGTTATCACGGTTTGAACTTCGAGAGCTTCTCTCTCTCAATTGGTCATCCACCCTAGTTGCTTCATCAAGACCCTACCTAACACATCTCGCTGTAAGCTAGAGTTACTCGCTAAAGCCTTGTACAACTCCATACTGCGGATTCCGTTTATGAACACGGTGGATATAACTCTTTCATTGGGTCACTCATGCTCAGGGATTCTCTTGAAGAGGTTGTGCACATGAATGACGTAGTCTCTTATGTCTTCCTTGTCCTTTTGATTGACGTTCATCAGTTGGACTATGAGGTTGTCAGAGTATCTTGCTTCCAAGAATCTCTTAATGAAGAGATCTTTTAGTCATGCAAATTTTTCCCGCTCTGCCATGTCTAAGTTGGTGTACCACATCTTGCCTTTATTGCCTAAGCAAAGCCCAAATGCCTAGGAGCATTGTGCAAGGTCCATGAGACCGTTGGCCTCACAAAATTACTCGAACTGCTCTACGAAGCTATATGAATTGATACTAGGCTAGTACTTGTCCATCTGCTTAGCTACTGTAGGGATTTTTGATTGGCTCTTCATCCCTTGAGTAATTCCTAGGCCTGAGGGTAGTGAGGTCGCTAGTGTTGCTGCACTCTGTTCGGCAGTCGTGTTGTCCATGAGCTCTTGGTCACAAGCTCACTCATGCCAAACCATCTAATTGGATTGCAAATCTGAGGTTGTCTGTCCCTTCATTTGACTTGAATACACTTTACGAGAGAGTGTGAACACACTTGGGTGAACTAGTTTTTTTGTAAGCTAAGAGCTTAAGCTTGATTAAAAGAAGCATGCAATGATGAAATATGATGGAGGGGGGGAGAGGGGGCACCATTTTTTTGGCGACCTCTCAATCCATCAAGAAAATGAAAATTTACAATTATTTAAATCATTCTCCCTCCTCTTGGAGGTTGAGATGCTGATTTTCCATGCTCCTATATTTGCTCCAAACCGTGCATGATTTGATGCATTGAATGAAAAGATAGAAATTCGATCTTTCTCTTTCCTATTTCTCTTTCACCATAAATGTGGTGTGCATATATAAATTATATCATAAGTGGCCTTTCATTGAATTTTATGATGAATCTCTCGTTCTTATGATGAAAAAGTATCAGATATGATTGAATATGCTTGAATATGTCTGAAATTATAAAATAATTAGCAATTTTCAGAAATTAATGTAATAAAAATCAAAATCATAAAATTTGCAATGTGAGATTTAATAGAAAAATGATAATTTTATGGATTTTTATGGTTCAAATGGTGTTCTTTGGATTTATATTGAATATAATAGTGAATCACAATCTAGATAAGCTTCATAAATTTGAAAATTAAAAAAACTAGCAATTATTATTAAAATAAGTAGTAAAAATAATTAAAATAAAAATTGTTATGAAAAAATTTAGTTTAAGGATGAGAAAATTTATTGAAAATTAAAAAAAAGGTATGTAAGTAAATAATGGCTATAAAGCATGAGATTTCCCTCAGTTTATATGCATTTGTGTATTAAAGTTGTCATTTAGAGGATGTTTTTATGAGAAAAATATTGTGAATTATAGAAAATGCCCTACATAGTAATTTGTGTTAATTTGTTTGAGAACTATATGGCATTATACCTTGCATTTGCATTATTATACATAGTTCCAAGAAAGAGAAGGTATCTTGGATACATTGCAATTGGTTACTAAAACTACTGAGACCAATGATAAGAGTGTGAGAACCCTTGAGCTATAGGATAGTATGATATTATTTGGGAGACTCTTATGTGAGGAAAAAAATATATCTCCTAGCACATGTAGCTTGGAAAAATAACGGAAAATGTTAGAATTATGTTCTATGTTTGAGATGGTGCATTCTAGGGCCAATCCTTGGGGGTGTAGGAGAGTCGTAGGAGCCACGATTGGTTGGGGGATGCTCTTTATATGTGTGCAACGAGGTGTTATTCACATATGTGTGGGGTATACTCCCTTTATTGGAGTTGGGATGTGAAAAATCATTGGACTACAAATTGATACAAACGTGTGATTTATTTAGAATAGTGTATAGCCTCTAGACGCTCCTGGCTGCAAGGCCGTGAGGGTGGTTTAGTGAGTATAGGAACCCAACTAGAGCCCTAGAGCCAGTGTTAGGGCTGTTTTAGATCCTGGCAGAAGGTTCATGCCAAGAAGCCTTTGGCAAGAATATAGCCACTATAAAATCCTTCTAGATGAATCTGGCACTTAAAACTGAATTTGCACTAGTTGTAGGTCATATTGTAACCTTATCACAATGTTCCCATAAACAATAAGACTTACTATCCCTTTTTTTTTCTCACTATGATTGGTATATTCTAATGAAGACTTTCATGATTCAATAGAAATGATAGAAAATCTAATGAGGTCATGGTAGTTGTTGTCAAGGGCCCTTCCTCAATGGAAATCTCAATGGCCAAGGGGAGGATGTGTTGAGGGTGCCTAGGGATCCTAAATACATTCCCTTGAGAGACTTCCCATGGGAGATGGTACTTATTCCTATGAGAGATGGCAACTACCACTTGTAAAATGCTACTTGACTTGCTAAAGTATATGGGACTATAGCTTCTTCATACACTTGCATACTTACTTAAGTATATCACAAGATTTCCTTTGGTTGAATTTAAGGACACTCCCATACTTGGAGTGGGGTTATAATAGCACAAAATGGGAGGTCTTTAGGATGTCATGTGCCAGTAGCATGCAAGGTATGGAGGTGCCATATAGATGGGGGGAGGAAATCCAAGAATATGTTGAAACCCAAATTTAGGCAGCCCAATGTGGAAAGGTTGGAGAAGCAAGTTGAAGTCGAGGTTGAAAAGGGATCAGCAAGTACCTAGCTTTGCACATGATGATTTGTTTTTCCCTCTCAATATGGAGGCTCCTTGACGTATTTTGCTTTTGATTTTGTCAATTTTTTCATTCTTATAAATTTCATATATTAAAAAGTAATATAAAATAAACCAAAAAATGATAAAATAAAAAACTCATTTAGTTGCATGTATTTGAAAAGTTATTGGCCATCAAATTGTCTTTAAACTCACTTATATCTAAACACAAAGAAGAGCTAGTTATTTTGAGTGAGGATGATGCAAGTTAACTGCTAAAGAAAGGTAATGAGATTTTGGCAATGGTTTTCATTCATCTTGCATTTGTTGTAGGCTCATAGCCAATATTTTGTGAGAATTATGAGAGCAAGCTATCCTATTTTCTTGACGTGATGAAACCTATACTTGAGAAAGAGGATGTGCTTTTGTTAGAGTGACCCTTTTTTCTGAGACAGGTTGAAATTTGTCATGAGTAGATGAGGATAACTAAATTATGTAAATTTAATAATATTCATGTCAAAGTGCTATAATATCTTTTGGAAAAATGCTTGAAACATCTTTGTAGATTGCTCAACAAGTTAAAAGTGGAGGTTATCATCTCGATAGACATTAATACATGCTTAATTAAGTTTATTCAATAAGTCCATGGAGGATAAGAAGGCCATTACTCAATGATGGCCCCTAACAATGTTAAAGATTATATACAACATCATGGCAAAAGCTATGGCATATTGCATCGAATTTCTTTTTCGAAGGCTTCTTTGAGCATATCAATATGGTTTTGTATTTAGAAGAGAAATTCATGATGCAATTCTTAATCTAGTCCTCTCCATGGATCATGCTCTAAAATTGGGTAGTGAATTTTTTCTAATCAACATGGACGTTGACAAACCTTAGGATACATTAAGCATGTCTTTCATTGTCACGTTATTGGACTTGGATGAGGCTTTAGCAATATGGTGATTTTTTTCAAATGCTTCAACTATGGTGTATGTTAATGGGATACTTTCTTCTCTTTTTTCTCTTAGAAGATAAATTTGGCCAAGGATGTCTATTAGCCCCATTATTGTTTTCCTTAAATACATATCCTCTACCAAGGAATGACAAAGATGTTTAGCAATGTACTTTTACAAGGGTTTCCACTCCCTTTGATAACCAATGCTTTACATATTGGCCCTTCACCAATGATAATTCAAACATGGTTGCTACATAAAAGATTCAGTTGATATAATATGAAAAGTATATACCATTTTTCTATGCTTTTCAGCTTGATATTAAACCCATCAATTAATCAAGCTAAAATTGAGCTAGTCATTCTTGGTTGGGCTATTGTTTTAAGGTATTGAAACATAGGCAAGTCTTCAAGTGCCTTAGGTGCCCAGTTATAATGGAAAAATCAATGAAGTAAAGAGTAGACTGGATGAAAAATAAGGTGACGAAAAAAGTCAAGAAATGGAAATGTCTTCCATTAAGTTTTGCAAGTAATCTTCCCTTTCTTCTAGAGTTCTATCTCCTCTTTCTCCCTCCTCTCAAGTCCCTTCATTACACATGCTTGTCTTGAACAAGTTAGTTGTAGAAAATGCCCATAATATTGGATAAGAATGTCAAATTGACACATATGCGGGATATTCTATACAACCATGCTCCATATTTTATTAAACAATATGGATCTCTATCTATCTGGTCAACCCAAGGTATGGAAAAATCACATTATCAAGCAAGAACAAAATATTTCAGACACACAAGACATGGAGGTGGAAGACACAAAGGCAACAGTTTATTAGAGGTCTTTCAATGGTTCTATAGATAAATTTGGCATAAATTCAAGCTTAAAGATACAACCACATCAAGAAATACATCATCTTTAGCAAGGACTATACAAATTGTTACCCAAAGAAGAAAAGATAGATATTTAAATTCTTGCGCAAAGCAAAGATTTACAGAACGGTTACAAACCAAACAAAGAGTTGGGAAAAGATGGGTTTCAAGAAACCCTTAATCTTTGGCATCTTCTAGTCTGATTGTGTTACAGAAGAGTTCTTAGTTTCAGGCACCTCAACAGGGCCTTCAGAGGAGTTCTTGGTTTCAGGTAGCTCGACAGGGCCTCTAGAGGAATCTTTTGTTTCATCCCACTCAATAAGACCTCTGTATTTCAAAAACTCTTATTTTCGATAGCCTGGAAGAAGCTTCAAATTCTTACTATCTCCTACATAAGAGAGCAAATAGGAGCCAAGAACTCCAAAATATCCAGCTCTAGATCCACTATATCCAGGCATGAAGCCAAAAACTCTTATGGCTTCTTCATTCTCCACCAAAATGATCTTGTCCAAACCTCTGCTAAAAACTTGAGATCCAATTACCTTTGAGATAGCTCTCAAAGACATCATTTGTAGACTTGGAGAGCTTGACAATCTACTATGATATATTACAATTGTTTGATTGTTTAAGTTTCCAATATAATGGCCAAGGCTTTGATTTTTTCCAAGCTTCATTGGCCTAGAGCCCTTGGCCCTTCCAAGAAAGTTGTCCAGATCTTCAATCTCAATCTATAGAACAAACCACAACAGTACAAGATATAAGATATTTATCTATAATGCATAATAAAGTCTAACATAAACTCAATGGGTAATTTCGAATTATATTTCATACCTTAGGATGTTCGTCTTCTTCAAGAAGACTATCATCATAAAGATTTATTGAACTCTTGGGCTTCTCATCTGATGGAGACTTCAATCTCTCTTCATACCCTACATCATCAATATGAAGTTTCTTATGGACCTGCAAGAACTCTTCTTCTGTAGGTAGCCCCCCCCTTTTCGTATTCTATGATCTGATTAATACATGTATGTAAGGCTATAGAGCTATCTTGGAAATTCTCTCCCTCAACATCAAGACTTGCTAGTGGTTCTTGTTCATAACCTATAAAATTCATGTCATTTTTGCCCCAACCTGCAAGGATTGCTAAGCAATAATCTTCTCTAAGATCAAAAAGATGTTGAATATCATTTAGCAAGACATATCTCTTCTTGTTGATAAGATAAGTGGGAAATGTTGGAACACAGGCAAGAGGACCTTCTTCATCAACCTGTGCACTTGGCTCGACCTCCTTTTCTTCCACCATTGTGATATTGTCACTCTTGAATAAACCTACATCAAAACCTTGGACAAGTTGATTCCCAACATCTTCTTGGAACATCTCCTCCTTCTCTTCAACCTCCTTATCCATACTTGCAATATCCTCTAGCTTTCTCTGTTGGTCTATATCTGGAGAAGAATTTTCCATGTACTGAAGATACACAATAAATCCAACGTCCTTGTGGATCAGAAGGCATTGGTGTTGGTACATGTGGAAAGGGCAACATGTTTCTTTCTTTCTGAATTCCTCATCAATGAGGTTGAATCTGCCTAGCAAAGTTGACCTGGATGTATTGGTGGCTCCCATGACATCACTATAGTGAACAAATCCATTGACTTCCAAACCTTGCACATGTCTATCATAAAAACATCTGTACTCCTTAAGTTTATCTTCAAGATCCTCCAATAACTCCTTGAAATCAAAAGGAACATTGAAAATTTCCCTGATATAGCCAAACTTGGAAGAATTTCCAATGGTGTGTAAGAAATCAAAGAGCCTATCATCAGATGTCTTAATTATCTCCTCCTCATCCATTCCTTCCAGAGATAGCTTCCTCTTTGTCATCTTGACCAGGAAAATATTTATCCCTGAAAAAAAAGCAGAATAGAACCAATATCTAATAAAACAAGATGGAACCATGGAAAGAGGCCCAAAAATTGATTTTCCAAGACAAAAAAATCAAAAAATGAGAAAAAAATTTAGTTGACCGGTGAAACGCGAAAATTCAAGTGTCCAAGGCAAATGCCTGTGAAGAAATCGCGTTTCATCGGACACTACCTTGAAGACAAAAATTATTCCAATATCTCGCTGGTGAAACGCGATACTTCGCAAAATATCACTAACAGAGACATTGTTTCGTATTTCATTGGTCAAAAGATGCAAATCAAAAAGAGAAACATGAACTATAAATTAATTCTATGGAAACACAGAAATTGATGATAAAATCATTTTTGAAAAAACTATGCTGCTTTTAAAAGATAGAAAGCACATAACATCTGTAATTATTCAAGTGTTATAAAAAATTCTTTATATATTAATCAAATTTATTTTGTTAAAATACTTGTAATTTAAAAAAATTGTTACCTATCAAAGATTGTTGAACTGCTCTCCACACAGGAAGCAAGGACCTTGAAGGGAAGTCGAGATGAAATTTCGGCAGAAAAGAAGACAATGTCGGAGAAATGGCTTTGAAATGCTTTTATATTGACCGTTAAGCATGTGGTGATAGTTCCAACGAAAAATTTTGTGTAATAGTAGAAAAATACGTGTACACGTGTCTCACTTAACACACCGTATCAAACTCCTCAGAAGACGTGCGCACTCCCTTTTTCCAAAAATACATCACACGTGTGTTACATAACCCTTTTCCAAGTTAAAAAAATTTTCCGGTAAGCGAGAGTACGTCACACGTGTGTTATTAACACTTTGCCAAGAACATTGAGTCTATGCAAATTCACCGCCTTTGCCTTTCATCGCATTTCATTGCTACTCCACCTTTACCTTTGGTGTTCCTTCCAATCTCCAAGCATTTCACTGCTTCCCCAACAAAGGAAACCTTCAAGCATATTGTCGTCTTTAGGCTGAGATTGTGAAGAACAAGCTAAAAAGAAGGTATGGTTTCTGCATCTTGCTTTTCAATAACAGGCTCCATTCAATGCATTCTTTTGATACTTTTCCTTAATCCTTTATGTTATTATGAGCTTATGACTACTACAAAAGAATTTTTTCCACAGTGGGAGCATTCCTTAATGTTGTGGAGATTTAAGGAAATCTTCAAACTTCTTCCCTAATTCTGTGGATATTTTATGTAATCTTAAAAGCTTTCCTTAGATCAAAGCTCTTTTTTCTTGGTTTTGTCGATTTTTATGCTATTCATGAGTTGTCCGGTGAAACGCGAAAATAAGGTGCTTCAAGCAGGTCTCCTGGCTTAAATTCGTGTTTCACTGGACACAATGGACAGCAAGTCCGGTGAAATGAAAAAAGAAGCAGCTCCAATTAGGCGCCTTGCTTGACACTCGTGTTTCACTAGACACCTCGAGAAAAATTCAGCTGAAACGCGAAAACGCCATGCAGCATGGATACCTCTTGTCTGGGACTCGCGTTTCGCTGGACATGCTGGAGAAGAAGTAACATGTCTTTTTTTGGCAAATGGCTAGGACTAAGGCAACAGCAAAAAAAGAGAAGATTGATCCTAGGGATTTAGCATCAAAGATTCATCAGTCTTCAAAGCCTCAAAAGCTCTCTAGAAAGTCAAAGCCAAGGAGAAAGTTTTCTCAAAATGTCAGGTGCCTAAGGGAGATTAGGAAGGCAGTAAATGCTCTTGACAATGCAATTCCAAAGTTGTCTTTTCAGAGGCTTGTCAGGAAAATTTGTGACAGATATAGTTTGGATAGTTTCAGATGGACAAGAACAGCTCTTAATTATATACAAGAAGCCACAGAGGATTTTTTAGTTGAGTTTTTTCAAGATGCCTACATTTGTGCTGCTCATGCTCATAGACTCACACTCATGGACAAGGACATGGTAATTCTTAGGAGGCTAAGATATAGATTTTCAAAGGTCCTTGAGCCAATTCCCCTCACTGATATGAAGACATTTAATATCCTTAATGTGCCCCCAGCTAGGAGAAAGAAAGATGATTCTGGTCTCAGGTTTGAGGATGTCACCCATGAGAAGGATACAAGGCAACATGAAAAAGAGGAGAAAGCTAAAGAGGAACAAGCAGATAAATGGAGAGAGTATAGGAGGCAAAGGGTTGAAGAAAGGGAAACAGAGCAACTAGAGTCCTTTGAAAATGAGCTAGCCACCCTTCTTGAAGCAGCTAATCCAAAAGGATTCAGTGTGTTTTGTTTCTTACCTGGTGACTTAGGCAAAAGAACTGAGGTTATCTCCTTTGATGCTGCATGTGTTCAGATTTTTAAGGATAAAAGAAGAGAAGTAAATGACAGTATTATTCTTGTTGGCCTAAGGTATGTCCATCCATAATTACTTATACTTTTTGATATTTTTTTAACAATAAGATTTTTCTTATTTATACTCACTATTTCTATGCCTTTTCTAGGTGTATAATGCATGAGTTTCCTTTGGATATACAAAAAAGCACTGGCTCAATTTGATTGACTTCGATACTTTGGAGCTCCTTATAATTCCATATAATGAAAAGTAAGTGATTCAATATTCTATTAGAGTTTTTGAGATTTTATCCTACTAATTTGTTGAGATATGATTTCTTTTAGTTCTCATTAGAGCTTGATTGCAATAGACCTTATGGATAAGCAATGCTTTTTAATCAACTCTATGAAAGGAAGCCATGGAAATGCTAAATTGTAAGTTATATTATCCAAGGGCTCCTTGATATTTCAATTATTTTTTTTGTAAGTACTTTAAATTTCAACATATTTTATATACAGAGGTGCCAAAAGATTAATTGAAGAGCTAGAGAAAAGACCCCCTATGCCATCTGATTTTCTTGCAACAATGTAATATAGACAAGTTGCGATAAGTTATTCATTAAAATAATTGAAACATGAGTTTATTCTATGAGCTACCATTCGTCCTCTTTATAGTTTTACTTTGTGTTGGTGGTTGCAGTGTCCCCATCAAGATGATAGTCATTCTTGTGGCTGGAGGGTGATTGCAAATGCTAGAAGAATGGTTAACTTTGTTTATCTTAATGATGATAAACATGTAAAGGTAATATGAAAGATGCTAAACTTTAAGATAGATATTAATTGCAAATAGTCCATTGATGATAAAAATATAGTCTATTGTAAGAATAATAATGAACTAAAACTCTTTTTTCTATAAATGTGTGACAGTTTTCGAAGGATTGCTATACATCTGAGCATGTTTGGTACATCAGAGCAAAGCTCTTAAAGTATATAATGGTCAATTGTATACAACCAACAACAGAGATTGGTGGGGATTTGCACCATGAAGGAGATGCGGTGCCTATAACCACGGAAGGCAAATCCACAGCTTCAACACCTTCTATACCCAAGACATCAAAGAAAGGCAAAAGGACTCCTAGAAAGGATAGTTCTCCAAAAAAAGAAATAGCTTTGCCATATCGCTTTGTAAGCCTTCATATATAGAAATTTGCCCTTCAGCCCTTGTATATCTCATAGAGATGGCAAATAGACATCTGCTACAAAATTTGTACATATATTTTATATTGATAGTAAAGATATCTTTTCTTGAATGTCATTGCAGTGTATATTATTTTCTCTCCTTTTCGATATCTGCAAAAAATAAATTACAAATGTTTGTTAGTTACAAAGTGAGATCTTGATATACATCTAAATAGATATAATATGATGTGAAAACTTACTCATTTCTTATCAAGTTGGAATACAAAGGAGCATGGTAGTTCAATGTCTTCATTTTGTAAATCCATCCTCACTTGATGTAGCGTACATGATTTTCTGATCTTTAAGCTTGCAATAATATCCTCGTTGAACCAAATATCAAGATCCACTATAGGATCCTTGCTGAAATCTTTAAGATTCTGGTCTAAAGCGACTAGACTATTACCAACAAAATGCCATCGAATATAGTAAAATCTAAGGATAAAATTTTGAGTAGCAATCATATATTTACAAGCTATAGAGTCTTGATCTATCTTACATATAATTTTTCCTTCTGTCCTTGTATCCCATCCTTCATCAACAAATTGTATGATATGATCATATGTTAGTCTCTTCACTGAAAGCATGGTTTTTGTTATTCTTATCTCCATATTAGAGAAGAAATCAATAAATATATTAATAGGCATAAATAAAGTAACTTTTCTTAGCCTACTTGAGATATTAGATTTTAGTGCTTTTTGGATCTCAGAAAATATCTTCATCTATAGCCCTCACTAGTAGCTGGACTTGGCAAAGGCCACTCAAAGCTTGAAAAATCTGGCAAATGAAGGAGTTTTATTGATCCCCATTGGCAACGCTGCATAGGAATAACATAAGAATGGTCATAAAAGAATATTCCATTCTCTGCAAGCTCTGTCTTCTTTCTGTCTCTATACATTTCTTCTCTAATTGAACCATGCATAACATCAATAACATCAATAATAGATTCCACTGGTTGCCATTCCTCAAGATTAGAGGGATAGACATCTACAAGACAAACAAATATTATAATGGAAAAACCTAAACCATTTTTAAGAAAGGAAAAACTTTAAGAATCAAATTCTTACAATTTGGTCTATGCATTGGAAGCTTTGAAGATCTAGGTTTCAAACACAGCTCTCTATGCATGAACACATGTTGCACTAGTACCTCTTTGATGCTATTCTTATTTGCTCCAAGCTTAAAATCTCGGATTCTGCCCTTCCAAACAGAGATAAATAAGCTCTCATGTCTTTGCCTTTTTCCACGTTTTGCTTGCTGCATGGTGATCCAACTACCTTTGCTAATGATAGTAGGAATCCATCTTCCATCAGTTTGGAATGAGTTAAACACTGATATGGATGTGATTTGGGAGCTTGGACGCCTTGTTGAAGGTCGAATTTCTATATCCATGCTAGAAGAGAGAGATACATGCATATATATATATATATATATATATATAGAGAGAGAGAGAGAGAGGACTAGGCTACCATAACGGAGGGAAAAGCAATAGAGGAATAAAAGAAAGGAGGGAAAAAACTGAGCGCCATGCTTTTCACCAATTTGAATTTCAATTACATCAGCCATTATCATTAATCTAGAAACATCATTAAATAAAAGTAGCCAAGACTCTATGCCATTAATGCAAAAGATGTCATAATCACGAATATAAGAGACTAAAGATACATAATAAAAATAAAAATTTGTAATATATTCATATTTATATATTTTTGTAAAATGATTTTTTAATTTTTTTAAATAGAAGTTCCGTTACGGAGGCTTTGCTCTTATTGGTCTAGAGCACTCTCTCTCCACATCCTAAAAGGCATTTTTGAGACCTCAAAACTCCCCTAATGCTCTATTGATTCTTATGGGGAAAATCTGCAATGACCAAATAATTGTATTGATAATTGGAAAAGGATTTTCGATTGATTAGACCTTTTTTACCTTAGTTCTTGAAGGGTTCTTTACTACAATACCCTATGGGTAGCAAGCATTCACTGTTAAGGCCTATGTATTGAATGTCTATGTATGCTTTGGGAATACTACATTGATGTATTCATGCTTGGAATTGGTTACTATGCCCAAATATGTGTAGAGCTCTAGGCTTTGGTTTTGAGCTTTAGTGGTCACATAATTGAAATAGCTCCTTGCTTTGAAGCTTTACTAGTTATGAACTTGAAGGCTTATTGTGGCTACATGCTGTGGATGTGTTGTTATGTGGCATTGGACACCCAAATGCTATGAGGCATATGTATTGGGCCTTGCTTTTCTCTTGGACATTTTGATTTTCTTCCATGGGAGAAATTTGATCTTTTCGTTGCAAATCTTGGAATCTTGAGTTAGTAGGAAACTCTTACTTGCTTGTGTGCTTAGCTAGTTATGGTCTACATTGCTTATGCAAGCAGTATTGATGATTATGGGATGATTCGACAATAGGAATCCACTATGGCAAGAGTAGAATGGTTGTATGCTGGCTCATACACTCCACATGTTCCTTCTCTTGCTTACAGAAGAAGTGAACAGGAAGAACATTGATGCAACCTATACTCTTCATGCAATGTTAATTAGAGATAGACATAATGGTAGAGGGAATAATAACAATGATAGAGGCTCACAACCCAAGAAGAGAAAGTCTAAGTCCCATGGACAATCATGTAGTAAGTCCTATGGTCCTAAGTCCTCTTCCACTTGTCATTATTGTGAGTAGCAAGGTCGAATGAACAAGAAGAACATTGATGCAACCTATACTTCTCATGCAATGTCAATTAGAGATAGACATAATGGTAGAGGGAATAATAACAATGGTAGAGACTCACAACCCAACAAGAGCAAGTCTAAGTCCCATGGACAATCATGCAGTACGTCTTATGGTCCTAAGTCCTCTTCCACTTGTCATTATTGTGAGTAGCAAGGTCGAATAAGGTCACAGTGCCATAAGATGCATAATGATTGCACGAAAAAGGCAAAGTGAAAGTGCAAGGTAATTCCAATTCTTCTAATGATCACATCATTGTTCTTAAGTCCAATGTTAAGATAGAAGAGATAAATTCCTTGGAGTATAGCTCAAATGATTACATCTTGGAGTATAGCTCAAATGATTACATCATTTATGCTTCTTTACTTGATGCTACTCAGTTGCTTGATGTTTAGTTTGTCTACTCTCAGTGTTGCTTCTTGATTTAAGGGATTCCTTCTAGGTTACCCCTCATCATCATTGGTTTTATATCTATCACACTATTATAGGCTCAATTAGACTAGGTGATAATCGTCTATGTGATATTGTTGGCCTAGGTGATGTGAGGTTGTAGTTTGGTATTAGTGCTCCATTTGTGTTGTATGGTATATGCCATGTCTTGACAGAGGCCTTATCTCAACTAGATAGTTGGATGGTGATAGGAATCATGTCTCTTTTGGTGATTCTACATGGAATATTACACGTGGCAATCTCATTTTTGCTAGAGGTGCCAAGATTGGAAACTTGTATCCCTTACTTGTATCTGCATCTCTTGATCATATTTTGGTTGTGATCAATCTTCCACATATATCTCTTTGGCATTACTTTATTGGGGAATATGTTCCTTAAAGGAATGAAATTCCTCACTCATTTGTAGTATTTATCACCTCTTGAATAATTGTGTTTTGTCTCATGTAATAATTGTTTATAAGTATACAAACTTGTAACTCACATAAAAAGTCTAGTTCTATGCACATGGGTGAACCATTGGATTTTATGCATTTAGATATTTATTATCCCATGCCCTATTAGTCATTAGGTGTTGCAAAGTTTTTTTTATATTTATTGATGAATATTCATATAATATATGGGCCTATCCTATTAAGCAAAATTCATAGGTGTTATCCAAATTTTTACACTTTCTTCCTATGGTTGATATCCAATCTAGGCACAGGCTGAAATGCCTACAATCTAATAATGGGGGTGACTATGTCTCTAAGGAATTTGAGTAGTTTTGTGATGAGAGAGGTATTGAGTATCAGTTGACTATCCCTTACACTCCACCCAAAATGTGTTACGGAGCATATTGATAGGACTATTTTCAACAATATACTTAGTCAGAAAATCTTACCATAGTAATTTTTGGCTAAGGTAATTACTACCATAGTTCATCTAATTAATAGATCCCTATGCACTACTCTTGATAGTAGAGTTGTAGAGGATATATAGTCTAGTAAATTTCCCTCATATGCACACTTGTGAGTCTTTAGATTTGAGGCCTTCTACCATATTACCAAACATAAATGCAACAAGTTGGATCCAATGTCTATCAAATGCATCTTTCTTGGATATGAGAATGCATATGAGATGAGCTATTGCCTTTGGGATCCATAGGTTTGGAAAGTTATCCATAGCCATGATGTTGTATTCCATAAGAAAATGATGCATATAAGACTAGAGCAAGTAGTTGAGATACACAAGGTAATCTTTTTGGAGGAGGCTCTTGTTAAAGTCTAGTTAGTCATAGAGTACATAGTTGAGATACCTAGGGTAATATTTTTAGAGGAGCCTTGTGTTACAATTCCAACCAGTCCCAATTAGAAAACCTACAATAGTTCGGGAATATAGTGGTCTAAGATCCACCTATTGTGCAAGATCATGATACTAGAGAGAGAGAGGATAGACAATACAAGCCACACATATAGCTTAGAGATGCTCTATTAAAGCCCCACGTCCTTGTGATCATTTTAAGCCCTCTATACATTATGTCATGGTGATATATTTTGGTGAGTCCCTCACTTATGAGGAGGCTAATGCATAGATGTGATAGTCACTCTTGGGAGAGGGCCTGGGGAGTCCACCTTATAGAACATGTAAGATACCACATGAGTTCAAAAGAAAGGGTATTATATTTACTAAAATTTACAATATTATATTTACAAAATGGATTTTTAAATTATAATTTGAAAGAAATCTGTAAGTTTAGTAAAGTAAAAGGGGTCATTTTAAGTCCTTATAGCATGTAAAGAAAGGGTATTTCTTAATATCATTTGAATGCATATTATATAGATGATTTCTTATAGGTGGACTCCCCAAGGGAGAGGGCAATGCATTCTTAGTTGTTTTACTCACTACAAAAAAAAACATATGTGAAATTTGGTTTTCTTACCAACTGATAAACATATATTGCCATGTACGTGGGTGTATAAGTTGAAGATCACCTTCTTATCACCCTAAGACAACATACACATAACATTTAGTTGCCAAGGGTTTTAAAAACGAAAAGGGAATTAAATTTGATGAGATATTTCCCCTTTGTGGTCAAGATGACTATTCTTTGCTTAGTATTGGCCTTGGTTACACAAATGGAGCTAAACTTGTACTAGATGGATATTAAGATGGCTTTCTTAGATGGGGATAAATACGAGGATATCTATATGTAGAACCCTAAGGGATTTGAGAAAAAGGGTAGGAAAAAGCTAGTGTGCAAGTTGAGAAAGAGTCTTTATGGACTTAAGAATGCACCTAGGGAATGGTATCATAAATTTGATGCCTCTATGCATTCACATAGTTTTTTTCACAATGATATGGATCTATGTTGTTACACAAAGAATGTCACTGATAACAGCCTTATCATTTTGGTGCTATATGTTGATGACATACTAATTGCTAGTAGTGCTCATGATGAGCTAGATGCTTTGAAGACTTAGCTCGAGAAGAGCTATGAGATAAAAGACATGGGGTATGCCTCTCATATACTTGGTGTGCACATTATGTGGAATCACTTTAATAGACTTATCCACTTATCTTAGAGGGAGAACATTCACATAAAGGTCTTGGGAGGATACATATGCAAGGTCGTAACCTTCTCATGTAAATATTAGTTAGACAAATAGTTCCCAGTCACAGATGATGAGAAGGCCAAGATAGCCATAATCCCATATGCATCTGTAGCTAGCAACTTGATGTATGCCATGATATCCACTAGACCTGACATAGAATTTGTAGTGGGGAGTTGTGGCTCATTATATGGCAACACTTGGTAGACGACATTGGAACATTGTGAAGAGTATCATGAGATACCTTAAGGACACTGACAGTATGTGCATTTGTTATGGTGGCTATGATACTGAAATTGTAGATTACATAGACTCTGATTATGTAAGACATGTAGACAATAGGAAATCCACCTCTAGCTATGTCTTCACCTTTGCTAGAGGTGTTGTTTATTGGATGTCCATAGTGTAGAAATGCATCACCTCATTTACTACTAAGACCGAGTACATTGCAGCCACTCAGGTTTGCAAGGAGGCCTTATGGTTAGGCCATCTAGTTGTAGACCTTGATATGATTGTGAAGTCTACATTGCCTTCAAACTCTATGAGTGCCATTCAGTTGGCATGTAATCTGGTCTTTCATGTGAAGACCAATCATATTGAGGTCAATTATCACTTTATCATCAGAGAGGTGATTGAGGACAAGCAGATAGAGCTTGTCAAGACCTCATTGATGAGAATCCTACAGATCAATTCACTAAAAGTCTTTCAATGTAATGTTATGCCTTCCTTAGGAAGGACATAGGATGAGATGATGTCTATTCCTCATCCTAGTGTACTTATAAGTGCATCTTGTACTTTGTCACTTTTTTCTTATTTTCTTCACACTTGGTACATTTTCCTTTATGTGGAGGTTGTTGGGAGTTAAAGGCTGCTTCTGCCTAGCTCTCTACATTTACTTGTACTTACTAATCATACATATATACAATGCAAGTGGTAGCTACCGGTTAGCTACCTACATTTACTTGTATTTCTGCCCACACACTTGCACACTAAAGATAATGACATTATCACTTTTTTTTCCCTTTCTATGATAATAGAATAAGGGAAGGCACATCACACATTGTGGGCCTTGGAATTCCTACATAGCTCTCTCTTACTTGAACCTCCATAGCTATTGCTTCTCTCTTGCTTTCACGTGTGCTTTTATTCTTCCTCCGCCTTTCACATAGTTCAATAAGGGGTTGCTAAGACATAATAATATCCTTTTATTCTTGCTCCACTTTTCATATAGTTCAATAAGGGGTTGCTAAGATATAATAATATCCGTGTTAATTCTTTTTGCAACAACATTTTGTTCGTCAACCCTTGGTAAACTCTCTTTCTTTTATTTGAGAGTTACCCTCAACTCTCATAACCTACTAAACTTTTGCATACACTAGTTTATCAAAAATCTATGAACAATGGTTTCCAAATCGAAAACACAATCTAGTGCAAAAGTTCCATAATTCAAAAAATTGTCCTCTTTGATACATATGTTGCTAGCATCCTATGTTGGGTGCATTGGACCCAATTATTCATCCTGAAATGCATCATTGGTCCTCCTCCAATGATCTAGCTTCCTATCCAATCTTCTAAGCTTTTTTTTGCACATGTTCAACACACTCTCCCCAAACTTTGCCGATGTAATTTCATGTCTTGTTGGATCTTTTTTTGGAACATCGCACCTCTCAAAAGCGTAACACCTAGTAAACTTGGTGGATCTTTTTTTGGAACATTGCACCTCTCAAATGCACATCACCTAGTGAACTTGGATGTAATCTCCCCCAGGAAGGTAGATCATAGTGAAATTTATGGAAAATATGTCTACAATCATTTAAAAACCAGGCTATGAGTGGTTAAGATAGATCTTCGTATTCTTCTGGTATCTATATTTAAAAATTGTAAGCCTCTAATAATTTGAAAGATCACAATCTGATTACTCCCTAGCAACCTTCCCCTCTAAGTTCAAGCCATACTCCTCATGTAATTCTTTTGATGTAGGGCAAAATTTTATGCATATTGGATACTTATCTATTCTATTTTTTTCCTACAATACAACAAGTTAAAACACTTGATTTATCAAAAATAAAACAAAGAGGCTCACATGCATGCCAAATTTTCCAAAAAGAACCAAAAGAGAAAAACTAAAAATCGCTATAATTTTTATACAATTAAACCATGCTTTCACCCAATAACACCTCGAATACCAATATCCATTACATCTAGCATGCACAAGTATTGCACATGACTATGCAATTGTTGATAGTGCATGTGAGTGCACAATCTCTTATGCACATCTTGGGTGCACTTTCCTCATACATTGCACATGTGTGTACCAATGCAATAGTGCACTTGTGCAATCCCTTGAACCTAGTCTTGTACACTCTCCCTTATATCTTGTTGTACAATAACTAGTGCACACAACCCTTTGGGCACTTTGCACATAGCATATACCTACATCCATCCCTTAGTGCACTTACCTTCCACCACCTTAGCACACATATCCTAGTGTACACCTTTGTGCACAATTCACCTAGAATTTTAGTGCACTTCTAGTACACACATCCCCCAATACCATAGTGTATTGTGCATATGTACCCATCCACCTTGCATATCCTCACACATCATAGCATATATGTGCACTTGTGCACTTTGCATATCCCCACATATCATAGTGCATATATACACTAGTGCACATGTGTACTAGTATGCCATCCTACACTTAGTCTAGTAAAGTCTTCGTTGTGCACAACCTTGGGTATACACCTTTGCACTTTACCCCATACCCTTGCACTCCATAATCTATCTATGCACTTGACCACATCACATCACCCATTCCATTGTACACTGGTGCACACATGCACTACTATGCCCCTAGTACACTAGTACCCCGCACACTTGTATACACCTTTTATATTAGTACACCACTCCTACATACCATCACTCCTCCTAAACATATAAACTAGTGCACACTTTGTGTGCACCTATACACTTAACCATCTCACAACTCACCCACATAAGTACACCTTAGTGTATGTACACTACACTAGTGTACTAACATATTAGTGCAAATCCTTAGTGCACTATCCTTGCACATATGCATACGTAACATGTACATACATACACATATGCAATAGTGCATGACAATCCCATGCGCTTGCCCCATTACATACTCATATGCACACAATCCTTACACACCCACCTTTGCATATCACTCTATCATGCACGTATAGGCACACTTGACTCACACATCAACTGATATCCAGTCTGGTGCATGTAGACTACTACACACATGCACATTTGGGTAATAAAGCTAAAATCCATAAAGCGCTTCAAATGGTGACATGCCAATACTCATAGGATGAGTGTTATTATAACACAATTCAACAATATGTAACCAATGATCACACAAAGCTTGAGTGTCATGGAAAAAATGATGAAGATAGACTTCCAACCATTTATTGACACGCTCCGTTTGGCCATTGGTTTGGGGATGATATGCCATGGTAGGAGTCAAATTTTTTCCCATAGAAGTGAATAAGCTTCTCCAAAAACTTTCCATGAACTTAGTATCACGATCGGATCCTATCTCAATGGCATACCATGAAGCTTAAAAACACATTCCATGAACTGTTCAACCACTTGCTTTGCTGTAAATTGAGCCTTGGTAGGGATAAAATGAGCTGATTTAGTCAACCAGTCCACCACCACATAAATGCTATTCCACCCATGCTTTGTTGTAGGTAAGTTCACAATAAAATCCATTGTAATATCAATCCACTTGCCTTGAGGAATAGGAAGTGGCAAAAGTAAACCACCAGGTAGAAGAGAGGAATCTTTATTTTGTTGACACAGAAGACATTGCATAACATAATCCTTAACATCCCTCCAAATGCCCTTCCGATAGAAACTCTTATGGACATTGTCAAATGTTTTGAACAACCCATGGTGTCCCGCTAAGGGTGAAGAGTGCATCTCATGCAAGATACGGTCTTTGAAAGAAGATTGTGGTGTCAAGAATACTCTACCACGATACCTTAAAAGATTGTTGTGCCATTTGAAATTTGGATACTCTTCTCCTTTGCCTTGCTGAAATTCTTTCATCATCTTTGATGCTTTGTCATCAAGCAAATGCTCCTCTTGAATATCATGTATCCAATCCTTATGCACGGTTGAAATGGTAGAAATGGAACACGCCCACATTCTTGATAAGGCATCAGCCACCACATTGTCTTTTCCAACCATATAAGATATTTCAAAGTCATATGTAGCTAACCATCTTCATTGCTTGGGAGATAAATTTGGTTGTGAAAGAAAATGTTTCAGCACACGATGATCGCTTTTGACCTTGAAATGGCTACCATAAATGTAATGATGCCACTTTTTGATAGCATGCAATATTGCTAACATCTCTTGCTCATAAACATGTAATTGACGCTCCTTGTCATCAAGCTTCCGACTCTCATAAGCTATGACTCCATGATCTTGACATAAAACAGTCCCAATTCCTCTTCCACTAGCATCCACACATATGATAAAATCCTTAAAGAAATCCGGACATACAAGGATGGGTGCTGAAATTAGAAGAGATTTCAGCTTATTGAAACTTTGATCAGCGATGGAGTCCCAAAAGAAAGCTTCATTTTTTAGCCTATCCGTCAATGGAGCCACCACATGAGCATAATTCTTGATGAACCTTCTATAGAAGGATGACAACCCAAGGAATCCTCTCAAAGAGGTAGCATTCCTAGGAGTAGGCCATTCTTTGATACATTTTACCTTATTGGGGTCCACTCTAATCCCTTGTTCTCCCACAACATGACCTAAATATTCAACTTCATCTTCCATAAAAGAACACTTCGTCATCTTGGCAAAGAGTGTGTGTCTTCGTAAAGTGTCAAAGACCTCTCTCATATGCTTCAAATGCCCATCCTTGGATTTACTATAGATTAAGATATCATCAAAGAAAACAAGGACTGTCTTGACCAAGAAGGGCTACAATATTTTATTCATGAGGGCTTGAAAAGTAGCGGGTGCATTGGAAAGTCCAAATGGCATAACCAAGAAGTGATATAACCCTCTTTCAGTCCTAAAGGCTGTTTTGAACTCATCTCCTTCCTTCATTCAAATTTGATGCCATAACCCGATCGAAGATCTATTTTGGTGAAGACCTTTGCATATTTAAGCTCATCTACAAGATCATCAATTTAACCCATTTGTAGCAATTCTTTGACTTGATGCTCCACTTCTTCCCTTTCAAACTTGGACAAGCGATATGGACGTTTGTTGATGGGCTTTGTATTAGGTAACAAGTCAATAGGATGGTCAACCTCTCGATTTGGAGGTAAAGATGATGGTGGTTGAAATAAATCCTTGTATTCCTCCAATAACTCTTCTGATTTTGGATCCCTTTCCTTTGAAGAAGAAGATGCTGATTTGTTGATTGTCCTTCATCTACTTTTGCAAGCAAAAGAGTGAAGATACATGACATTGCATTGATTTCTTTTCACAATTTCATCATGGAGATGAGTTCTATTTGTTTGTGGTCTATGCCTTTCAAGTCTATGTGTTTTCCTTGCCAATTAAATTCCATTTGCATTTGCTCCAAGTCCAAGGTAAAATTTCCGAGTGTTTTTAGCCAATTACAACCAATGACAATGTCAATAGACCCCATATCCAAAGTGATCAAATCTACTTTTATTGTGCAAGAGTGCGATAACTTAATTGAAGTACATGCATACACTTCTTTACTAGACTCATATGCACCGTTGGCAACTTGTATCTGCAAGGAGAGTCCATATCAATGGGTAGCAACTTCAGCCCATTCAAAGATTTGGTGTTGACGAAGCTATGAGTCCTGCCTGTATCCACTAGAATATGTGCAAACTTGCCATTAATGAAACCTTTGAGTCTAAGTGTATTTTCCCCTTTGCAACCGGTCCATGCATCATGTGAGATGGTATACAAGGATACATGAAAATCATGATTACCACCTAGATCAAAAGGAAATCCATCCATGGGATCATAGAATTCTTTGTTGGTGGCATGCTCTTCTTCATGAATCTCTTCAACCATAGGATATGCATCAACATGCAGTAAATTTCCCTCTTGATCTTCTTCTTCTTCAACTTCCACTTCCTGAGTGATCACCATGTTGATTTTTGAGTTCTTAGCTTTACACTTCAACTTATGATCTTGTGACCACTTCTCCCCACACTTGAAGCATAATCCTTTTGCATGCATTTCCGAAGCTTGTTGTGAGGAAGGAAGTTGCTGTTAGAACTGTTTTGGGGCAGTTTAGGAGCATTTTCAGCTCTTGAAAAAGTACTTCTTGGCTTAGCCACATTTCTAAAAGTTTTTCCTTATTTTTGTACAAAATTTTCACTCTGTTTAGAGGCATAAATAGTGGGAAATATTGGCACTTTGCTGTTATAATTGTTTGGACTGTTGTAACCTCTATTTTCTTGTCTAAAAGAGTCTCTTGATTGGTTGAAAACCTACCCATACTTTGTAGGTTGATTGGAAACATTGTTGCCCATACTTCTTTGCTGAAAATTTCTTGCATCTCTTTTGTACTTCAAAGAGTATCTTTCAGCCAATTGTATGGCCTCATGTAATGTTTTTGATTGTTGAGCTCCTACCTCCGATGATAGGGCAGGGTCAAGACCAAAAATGTATTTGTTCAGCTTAGTAAAATCTAAAATACATTCAACATACATGGAAAGTTTCAAGTAGACATTGAAATAGTCTCTAACGGACATTTCTCTTTGAGCGCATGTATACCATCTTCTTTGAAGCCTTTCTTTTTTCCAAAGGACTTTTTCCAAAGGAAAAAGAAAGACATCAATCATCGCTTGCTTGAACTCCTCCCAAGAGTCAAAATGTTGCCCAATCTTTTGCATGAAATGCCACCAACTATGGGCATAACCTTCAAGATGAAGAGCCACGAAATAAATTTTGGCTTCTTCACTTCTAGGGTAAAGGGTGAAGTAAAATTCAAGCTTATTGATCCACTCCTCCTATTCTGAAGGTAAAGCATTATCTCCTTTGAAATTAGTGATATTGATCTTCTCTTTATATTCTTTTTCATTGTAAGATGGCTACCCATGAGATTGTTATCTCTGTGAATCTTTATTCCATGAATTTTATCTAAAAGTAGGTGGCCCAAAACCATGAGATGAAGGTTGTCCATTTGAAACACGCTCTTGGTTTGGGATGTCATGGGCTGATTCTCGCTCATCATGCCTTCCACCTTCATGAACTTGATTGTTAATTACATTTCCTTTTTGTGCATTTGAGGGCTGATGATAAAAATTCTTGTAGAAGGGGTCACATCCATGATAATCATTGTCCCATTGAGTGTTGTCATGTTCCCCTTCATGTCTATGATTATCCTTTGGACTGCTAAACTAAGGCCTTGGGATATAAATACCATGAATTTGTGAAGGATGATGGTTGCCCCTCACTCTAGATGGCTCTCCCCTTTCAAAAGTGTGCATTATTGGCTAAGACTTTTCTTTGCTTGGATGGGAAGGATTACCAACAAAGGGAATTGCACGGTAGTTTTCAATATTTTGAGGTTCTCTTTCTGGTTTTCTTTCGATTTCCTTGATGGCTGAGATGAGCTCTTGGAATAAGGATTTATTACTTTGCTACAATTTAGAGATTCCTTGGTTTACCTGTGCCATCCCTTACAACAAACCTTGATTCATATGGGTTAAACCTTCATTCAAAGCCTTCAAATCCTTAGAAAGGCCTTCATTGACATGTCCCAGCTCTTTTGACAGTAGGAGATAAGCATTCCCTGCATGCTCTTCATGTATGTCTTGTTGTCCTTGATGTGTGCTATAAGCAATCCCAATGCTTAATTCTTCATCTACTTGATCAACATTATGGGCTTCAGTTGCGTAATTTTGATCCTCTTTGAAGTCTCTGACACCATCATTCAATGCCTCAATAATAGGGTCTTTATTCTTATTCCTGGCCATTAGGAAACAGTGATGTGAAAGGGAAGTGGAACCCAGGAGGAAGAATCTTGGCGGTGAGAGCTATGGCGGATGGAGAGCAAGAGCCAAGAGAGAGAGAGACTCAAAAATGGAAACTCCAACCACCACAATGTGTGGTCGGACCTTCCTTTACTCAAATTGTCAGTAAAATAATAAAGAATAAGTGACTATGACAGTGTGCAGTGGCAAGTACTTTCACTATGGTAATACAAGGGCGGCTAGGCTGAGGCGCCTTTACCCCCAACAACCTCCCACTTAAAGGTGAATCTGCCCCAGTGAGAGAGAAAAAAGAAAAGATGGTACAACTTGTACACATGTACAATAGGATGAGGAAAAATATTTCATCTCATCCAATGCCCATCAATCTCCTGAGGAAGGCAAAGCGCTCAGTAGTGAGGCTCTTCGTGAGCAAGTCTGTAGGATTCTGCTCAGTCTGAATCTTGACAAGGTCAATAGAATTGTCCTCAATGACCTCGTGCATGAAGTGATACCTCACCTCAATATGTTTCGCCTTCGCATGGAAGACCAGATTCTTGGCCAACTGAATGGCACTCATAGAATCCGAATGCAGTGTAGGCATAGCATCTGTCATACCAAGGTCAGCAATCAAACGTTCTAACCAAATAGCCTCCTTGAAAGCCTCTGTGTGGCTGAAATATAATTGGCCTCTGTAGTAGAAAGGGCCATACACTTCTGTGCCCTGGACATCCAAGAGATAGCTCCCCCAGCATGAGTGAACATATAGCCAGAAGTGGACTTCCTACTATTTGCATGTTCTGCATAATCAGAGTCAGTGTACCCCATGACTCCTGTATCCTGGCTACCATAACAAAGGCACATATCTGTTGTGCCCTTCAGGTACCTCATGATACCCTTCACGGCCTCCCAATGTTTCTTGCCAGGTGTAGCCATATAACGTGCCACAACCCCAACTACAAAAGCTATATCTGGACGGATGGCTATCATGGCATACATAAGACTTCCCACGGTTGAGGCATAGGGAATCTTGGCCATCTCGGCCCTATGCTCATCTGTCTGTGGACAATCAGCATGTGAAACCTTCACATGAGAAGGTAATGGGCAACCAATAGGCTTATCATCGTGCATACAGAAGTGCTCAAGGACTTTATGAATGTACTCCTTCTGTGATAGATAGAGTAGTCCCTAAGACCTATCGCATGTAATGCACATACCAAGTATATAAGAGACATGCCTCATATCTTTCATCTCAAAGCTCTTCTTGAGCCGAGCCTTAAGAGCATCTAGCTCCTCATGAGTTGTCCCTGCTAAAAGCATGTCATCCACATAGAGTATCAAAATCAGTAAAGAACCGTCACGGGCTTTCTTCGTGTATAAGCACAGATCCATGGCACTACGGTTGTAGTCCTGTGACTGCATGAATGCATCAAACTTATGGTACCATTCCCTAGGTGCTTGCTTCAAGCCATATAGACTCTTCTTTAGCTTGCACACTAGGTGTTCCCTGTCAGGGTCTGCAAAGCCCTTAGGCTGCTCCATGTAAATCTCATCATGCAAGTCCTCATGTAAAAAAGCCATCTTGACATCCATCTAGTACAAGTCCAGGTCAAGCTGTGCAACCAAGACCAAGACTAAGTGTACGGTGGTCATCTTGACCACAGGAGAAAAGACTTCATCAAAGTCAACACCATGCTCCTACTTAAAACCTTTAGCAACCAATCGAGCCTTGTATGCCGGCTTGGGGTGTCCAGGGGTACTTTTGAGCTTATACACTCACTTGTATGGCAAACCCTTCTTACCCTGAGGCAAGGAAATCAGATCCCAAGTCTGATTCTTATGCAATGAGTCAAGCGCAGAGTGCATAGCCCTCTCCCAAGAGTGACAATCACCCCTGTGCATAGCCTCATCATAAGTGAGGGGCTCTCCTACATCTATAACTAGTACATAATCCATAGAGGGTGCAAAACGGTCAGGAGGTCGTCTATCTCTAGTAGAACGCCTCAAACCAGGCTCTACTACCTGACCAACATCCTATCTAACATCAGCATGTCTAACATTTGGGCCATGAGCATCAGGTGATGGTGCATGTTGTCTAGCTGGCTGTTGAGCGGGCTGAACGAGAGTAGGTGGCTCCTCTTGAAAGATAACTATGCGTACCTCAACCACTTTCTTAGGATGCATATGCATTTTGTCCTCATAAAAGATGATATCATGGTTGCGGATCAATTTCGCTCCGCCTTCAAATCCCATAGATGGTAACCCATCTCTCCTGCATCTCCATAGCCAATGAAAATGCATTTGAAACTTTTAGGATCCAATTGTCCTTAGGCACATGGCAGAATGCCTCACATCCAAAGACACACAAATGATCATAAGAGGGGGGCTTGCCTGCCCATACCTCCTTTGCAACCTGAAAGTCAATGCCATTGCTAGGTGACCTATTAATGAGATGCATTGTAGTAGTAACTGCCTCAGCCCAAAAGTATTGCGGTAAGCCAGCCTGGCTAAGCATGCTACAGACCCTTTCCTGAATGGTCCTATTCATGCATTCCATACCATTCTGGGGAGGGGTGTAAGGGGCGGGCGGTCAACTGATGCTTAATACCCCGATCATCACAAAACTACTCAAAAGCATGTGATACATACTCACCCCCATTATCTGACCTTAGGCATTTTAGCCTTTTCCCAGAGTGGTTCTCTGCCAATGCAAGCCAATGCTAAAATGTATCTAAGACATCGGATTTTCTCTTTATGGGATAAGCCCAAACCTTACATGAGTAATCATCTATGAAAGTAACAAAGAACTTTGCCCCACCAAGTGATTGACATGGCATGGACCCACATACATCTGAGTGCACAAAAGCTAAGGGCTCACCCATGCATTTCTTACTAGACTCTTTATGTGTATTTCTAGTTTGCCTACCATACAAACAATGATCACAAGAATCAAAATGCAAAGAGTCAAAAGGCGGAAGATACTGCAAAGCACATAACATTTTCATTCCTTTAAGAGACATATGCCCCAAACAAGCATGCCAAAGGGATACATGGGGAATAGAACCCACAGACAAAACATGATCCAATGTATCTCCAGATACAAGTAAGGGATAGAGGCTGCCAGACTTGGCACCTCTTACAAGCACAAGCCTGCCATGAGTAATCTTCCATGCAGAGTCTCCAAAAGACACAAAATACCCTGTATCATCAAGCTATCCAGTTGACATAAGGCTACGAGTCAACGAAGGTACATGGCGAACATCATGAAAACAAAAGAACTGCCAGAAGGAAACTACAAAGCCTAACATCTCCAATGCCCACAATGTCAAGAGACCTGTCATCACCAAGTTGCACAGAACTAGACATGGTACAGTAGGCATGAAACCAATCTCGATAGCATGTCACATGAAAGGATGCACCCGAATCCAAGAGCCAACATTGCGCATACATAGAATGTATCTCAGAAGCCTGTAAGGCATCACATGAAGAAGCTACAAGTATGTAATCATCATCTGAATCAGTGGCGTGCATGACACTAACCTTTTCTATCTTCACACTGGACTTTGTAGATACAATACTGCACTCAAAAGACTTTTCCTACACTTTTTCTTTTTCCTTTTCCTTGCATTTATCATCGCGTATTTTATGGCACTATGGCCTA
Organism: Lygodium microphyllum; assembly: GCF_053477565.2. Classification (NCBI taxonomy): domain Eukaryota; kingdom Viridiplantae; phylum Streptophyta; class Polypodiopsida; order Schizaeales; family Lygodiaceae; genus Lygodium; species Lygodium microphyllum. Next base: position 64,852,633 of record NC_141138.1, read on the forward strand.
ATATGTCCTATTTTTCCACAATAATGATAGGTAAGATCAGACTTCCATCCCATGAGACTTACTGCAACCATGTGACTTGGACTTGGACTTTTGAGAGTCCCTGCCCTTATGATCATTATCATGCCTACCATGTCTACCACCTCTATCGGTCAATGCATGTGAAGAGCGGGAAGCATCATTGTTTCTCTTGTTGATTTCCTCAGTCAATAAAGCACTCTCAACATCTTTGATTTTCAGCCCATTAAGCTTGTTCGTACATATGGCAGTATGAAAAACATCACCTAATTCGGGCAAGGTGCCAAGTAGAAATATGGGTGCAAGTTGTCTTTGAACTCAATACCCTGTGGCAACAGACTCTTCATGATAGCATGAAACTGACTGAAATGAGATGAAAGGGAGGTCCCCTCCTTCATGCAAAGGTCCATTAATTGCTTCAGCCAATACATCTGTGATGCAGGACTCTGCTGCGCATAAAGCTCCTGAATCTTCTCCCATAAATCCCATGCACTCTGAATCTCATCTTCAACAACATTATGATGGACTTCTTTTGAGAGTGACAATATAATGGTTGACTTGCATAGCTCATCAACTTCCATCCAAACATCATCATCCATATCCTTGCGTTTAACACCCTTGAAATGCAAGGGTTTAATTTGCAACTTCTGCACCAAAACTTGTCGTATTTGGGACTTCCAATACCCATAGTTGGTACCATCCAACTTGGCAATGTTAAAGAGAGCTGTGTCTTTTAGATGACCAACCATACTGTCCCAAATCAAAGCAAAAAAGTAAAATTGCAAGTTGTTGTAATTAGTAGAAAATGCACTAAAATCACTACTAAAACTGGCTAAAAGAGTGGATATCACCAAGAGAAGCATCTATCCACCAAATATAACCAAGATAACATCAAATAGTAAGCATTACCCTCATAGAAGTGCTCAAAATCTGCAGATTTCAGCTTGCTGTAATAAATGACAACAATATGTAAAAATGTCCCAAAATGAAGCAATCATTAATACATATGTCACTGCAACTGCCAAGCAGCAAGATATATCCAACAGTGAGTGTCCATGGGCAAAAAGGTACCAAGAACTATCAAACCAATCACCTATCATGCGAAAGACATCTCATAGGTCTAGAAGTCATGCATGTAATGGGTCTCGGGGTAAGAGAAGAGACCAAGCATACACACAATTGATAGAGCAAGAAGCTCAATGCATAACCATCCAAGATGCATACAAGACTAACAAACCTGTGACAGAGATAGGTGCCTACCCCAATAGGTGTATCAAATCAGCCCACTACAGACTAACTGCAGACATAAAGCTCTCAAGAGAGCAAATGCATGTAACTGTCCCACAAGCTCAAGCTCAAGTGTAAGTAAGTCTCTATGTACCTTCGAATATACCAAGAGACTCCCACTAGAAGTAAAGTCAGATGCAAATAGAGCAAGAAACGCTCTAATACAGGGAGTGCATAGCATCAGACATGCCAAATCCCAATAAGATACATCCGGAGCATAAATCCCAAGCTATCTCAGACCCGTAAAGCATAAGCCTGAAAGGATTCAAAGAACATGTAGCTGTCAATCAAATGTAATGCCTAGTAGGTCCAAAATGCTCAAATACATCTGAAGACGAAGCTCCAAGTAACTGTCAAGCATGGGCAAACCAAGTGGCATCCATATCTGACCAAAGCATTAATGCAAGAAGCCTAAATGTCAAGCACTGACAATAGGCATAAACCGGTCCAAAGCATGCCAACTGAAGCCAAATGCCAGTGATGATGACCAAGGCAGAGCCTATTCCAAGATCAAAAGCATTCTCGAACCAAGAAGAAGCATTTGACAGTCTCCAAATACATCGGTATGATCATTCAAACCTCCAGTAAGCACCCCATATCCATGAACCAATTCATACACCAAGTAAATGAGCTTCAACCCACTGTATTACAACAAGCAATTTACTATTAAATGAATCTCAAATGGTGCTCAAATCTACTCCAAATCAATCCCAAAGCATAGACATAGCATCCCATAACATCTAGGCATCACTGGGTATCGATAGGCATCAAATGGGCAATGCCAAAAAGCATCAAATAGTAAATGTCAAGTGTTGCCCTGTTTTGACAGTCCTGGGACTATGTATATAGTAAGGGGTGAAGGGGGAAGCGCTCGAATCGATCACCGAGAGCCAAGCACTAATGCCAAGGAGTCCAATAATGATCGGGAAGGTTGCCAAGAGTGCCGAGAAGCTGAGGAAGAGCAGGAAAATGCCAGGAGCATGTTAGCCCAACCCCCTAAAAATGTGCCAAAATTTACGTTGGTTGTTCCTAGGGGCTGGGGAGTCTTCAACAGTCCTCGAGGGCACTTGGCAATGTCAAGGGGATTCCAATGCAGCCCGGGAAGAAGCCAATGAAGGTGCCATGGCTATCATTGAAGCTTGGGTTGAAGCTCTTCAAATTCGGACTGAAGAGAATGCTGGGCAAGATCCAATGTCTTTGCTTTGATACCAATTGAAAGGGAAGTAGAACCCAGGAGAAAGAAGCTTGGTGGTGAGAGTTATGGCGGATGGAGAGCAAGAGCTAAGAGAGAGAGAGACTCAAAGGTGGGAACTCCAACCACCACAATGTGTGGCTGCGCCTTCCTTTATTCAAACAGTCACTAAAAGAATAAAGAATAAGTGACTGTGACGGGTACCCACCACCTGCAGTGTGCAGTGGCAGGTGCACTGTCAATGTAGTAATACACGGGCAACTAGGTAGAGGCGCCTTTACCTCCAACATGATGCAGAAGTAGACAGTTTGTCACTTAACCCCTTGTTTCTCTCGGAATATGGCACCAATCCCAATAATTAATAGCTTTATGGAAATCTTATTATATGGGGATATACAAGATTTAGTAATATCTCAGCTTTCAATAAGGTATATGGGTAGAATGAACTCCAACACTGTATTCCAAACAGTCTGTTTAGATGCAGTCCACTAGACCCCCTGTCAGTAAATTGGTCATAACTTTTTCTCCTAATGTTGGATCAACCAATTTTTTTGTTCAATTTGAAGCTTAGGATCCCCTCTTCAAATCAAGCTATTAAGATCCCAAATCAAATCATGATAGAATTTTATGTGATAGGAACTGTGTACCTGTCCAGAGAATTCCTACAACCTGTTAACACCCTATGGAAACCCTGTTTGACCCTGTAGGAATACCTTGAGTGAAGGAAACCCTTGTAAACCACCGTAGCAACAAGGAGAGGGTTATGGGGCACCTATAGGGCTCAAGAACAACTTGTAGATGAGTATATACATGTTTTTTTATCTGTCAAACACCTGTAGGTGTCCTGAAAATAGGAGATGCTCTGCCCCTCTTCCAATGGTTCACCAATCACTTATGAAACCCTGATTATTTCTTATCAATATTGTACTTCTGCCAAACTTTGATAAAGGAAAATGTACCTGCACCTAAATTTGAAAATAGCATGGGCTCCGAGAAAAGAGGGGTGTGCAAAGTTCTGCCTCAAGCCAGGTTGTGCACCCCTTCAGGGTCTTAATCGAGAAGGGAGGGTCACCTCTCTTTTGTCTTCCCAACTCGCCTGGCATCCACTTTTCCTCACGAGAACCAACATGGCAAGTACTTTCTAATGGCTAATCAAACAAGGATGCTATGCATTGATTGAAAAGCCTTTGAACTTTTAATGAAATGCAAGTGGATATTGGGAAATGACTAAATTGAAAAGGGCTGTGGATAGGGCATTACCCTTTTGCAGTGACTCATTGCTTTTCCCACTTACCATTTTCATCATTGTTTCAGTCCTATAGCATCAATGCTCAACCATCCAACAAAAATCCAAGTCAACTTGGCACTTAGTAGTATTTATGCAATCAATTGAGCTTCAACATTTGAATGGGCAGAAAAGAACTCATCAAGCAATCATAATTAGTCATGGGTTGAATTCTAGATGCCTTCAATAGGAACTAAGAGGTTCTAGTACACTTAATCTCTCTTACGAACAAAAGGACTGATTCAACAATTGGATAAAAGAGAGACTAAGCTGAAAGTACTAGAATTACCTCTTTAGTGCTAATGAAAAGTAGTGGATGAATCCAATCAATCAACCTTCAGCATAAGACATCATCAATAGACCAAGATTTTAGATCAATAAGACCAATCTTCAAGAAGGATTTGTCCAATGTGATTGCTCCCAAGTAATCTTCAGCTCCTGATTAATAAGATTTCTCCAATGAAATCAAAAGAAGTCAATGATTTGATAGAAATCCACAATAGCTTGTTGGTGAAGATCCTTTGAGCTTTGATGCATGTAATTTCTCATTAGAATCATGGATTCCATGCATTTTTAGACATTGCCATGTTCAAGAGGCTGAAAATGCTTCCAAATAAAGAATTTCTTCAATGTAAGCCAAATCGTTGAAAAATACCTTCAATTGAAACTTCCCGAAATTGTAGACAACAAAAGCCCCATGAAATTGAAGAAGATAATCCAAGAATTGGATTCTTGAAGCTTACTGCCCTATTTTGACTCCATAGCCACCATATTTTGAAGCTTCACATCCAAAAAGGCTTCAATGTCAGTCCCTTGAGTGTTGGAAAAGCTCCATGATACTTGTTAGAGTAAAAGCCCTTTGATTCTTTGAAGAAATTTCAAAAAAATCACAGTTTTCCTGAATTTTCCATAGCTAGGGTTTGAGAGCTCAAGAATGCTCAAGAGGATGGGCTTCAATTGAGTATACTAGATTGGAGACTCAGAAATTGATGATTATAGATTGTACAAGCCATAGATGATGCCATTTGCTGGTTTTAAGTTTATTGGAATAAATTAGTTACTAATAACTAGATTCCAATTGATTCATCGTCTTATTCTGATGAATTTATGTTTTATGAGAAAAGATTGTGTGTCACTGTTCATTTTAGATAATTTATGTTTTATCAGAAAAGATTGTGTATCACTGTTCAATTTAGATAATTTGTGTTGCATGAAATTCATTGTCCTCCATATCAAGGCCATAGAGGTATTATTTCCACTTTAAGGACATTGGTTGAAGATTTTTACTGGCCACAAATAGAATATGATATTTCTAACTTTATTTCTGAGTGTTTAATTTGCCAAAGAGTCAAGCGATACCATGGTAAGCAATACGGTTTGTTAATACCTTTAGCAATTCTTGAACGTCCATGGGAACATATTTCAATGGATTTTATAATTGGTTTGCCTAATACACAAGCTAATCATGATATGATTTGGACTATAGTAGATCGATTTAGCAAACAAGCATATTTTCTACCATGCAAGAAAACATTAACTGCATCTCAAGCTACACAATTATTTTTGAAGACTATTTTTCCTAACCATGGTTTGCCAAAAGTTATTATTTCTGATCGTGATTCTAGATTCTATAACAATTTTTGGACTACTTTGTTTGCTAATTTAGATACTAAGATTGATTTCTCATCTGCATTCCATCCTAAAACCAATGGGCAAACAAAAGCTACTAACAGTACAATTTTAGATCTTTTGCGTATATACACAATTTTAAAACCACAAACATGGGATATACACTTACATCTACTTCAATTTACATACAATAATACACCACATACAGCTATACAAAAAGCATCTTTTGAAATCATTTATAGACATAGATTGCATATACCTGTTACATCATTGTCAAAGAAAGTTAAAGCTGCTGATGATATTGCCAATACGCATGGTACTATTTTTGCTCAAGTTAAAAACATGATTGCGAAAGCTTAGCAATCATACACTAAACAAGTAAATAAAAAAACAAAAACAATGAGTTTCAATATTGATGATTATGTTTAGTTATGCATTGAAAAGAGAAGATTATAAAGTGTTGAGAAACATCCTGTTGTTAAATTAGCACCTAGATTTTATGGACCTTTCAAAATAATTCACAAGATTAATAACAATGCATTTAAATTAGAACTACCCCAACACTGGACGATAAATAATACTTTTCATATCAGTTTGTTACGACCTTTTAGAGGCCAATTACTTATCCACCATATCTATGAAAACCCTCCTTTATTAGAAGAAGCAACTGAAATCCTTGAACCTGAAACTATTCTAGACACTGACTTTATGACCACTAGAACTGGTTGTAGATATTCCAGATATTTAGTTAAGTTTAAAAATCATCATGTTGAAGAGAGGCCCAATGGATGCACGCCCACGACCTAAGTGCTTACCCCTCACTGCTCGCTCCACATTGAGCTAATAGCAATTGAGGACAATTGCTATCCCACCATGGGGATATGATGCCATGAGGCATATTCCATGTTGGATTCTGTGAGGTTTTTAAGTGGATTCTGTAAAACTATATTTATTTGCCAAGGCTCGTACACAAGGTGGATTCCTTGTGTGAGAAGTTGACGGGAACGCCTATCCTTTTTGGGCATCATATTAATTTAATGTGCACATGGGTGATTCCATAGCAGGTGATTCTGTAAAATACATATTTAAATTAATGGACATTTATGAGTTTAGAGTGCACTCAAATTAAATTAAGGTTAGGATAGAGTTTCAACCTATTTAATTATTTTGTAGCTAAAGACTGCTAGATATTCACTTTTGTGAGTTTTATCTTATTATTTTTTAACAATTGTGAATGCTTCACTTGATGTGTAGAGTAAGCAGTGGTGGCATTGGGAAGCACTGGTGGGCGATGACATGTATTTAGATTATCTAGAAGAATTATTTTTTATGGACGCGTATCTTATCACTAAAGGCATGGCATCAATATTTATTTAGGTGCGCTTATTTATTAAAGTGCTTGAAAAATATTTATTATTTTGTATGCGCATGTGTACTTGGTTTACATATTTCATTATTTGACATTGTATTTGGGCATAACACGATTTTTGGACACCCAAATGCTTTACTTTTTATTTGGGCAAAAACAAACACAAAAGCCAAAAGCATGCTAATTGTAAAGTGGGCTATTTTTGAGCTTGGAGATTAATAAATCTATAAATACATGCCTTGTGAAGCGCTCACACAAGGCATGGGGGGAGATTGCACCCAATTGGTCTTCTTATCTCTTGTCATGCAAAATCTCTTTTTGTCTTTATGAAGCTTTTGTAGTGTTCTTTATTCTTGGGGACCTTCCGGCATTCACTACGCGTGCAAACATCATCCGATTTGCACACCATTCATCTCCCCTAATGAACAAAGACCTTGGTTCTAGTAAGCCGATTAATATGGAAAACACCCCTATATGTGATCTCATCAACAAAGTCATTGAACTAGTCAACTTAGAGATTACAAGCATGGTACCCAGTACAATGGATAGAACCAAAACTTGAGAGGAACCACTAATAATTTTTCAGTCTACCATTGATACTTTTCAACACGTTGCCAACTTCAATATCTCAAACATGATTCGTGACGCCATGGAAAAAAAACTCATAAAGGCACAAACATTCTTAATTGATTGATGGGCATCAACAATGATACCAGACAACAACTTGCAAACATGCAAGCTAAAATGGATAGTTTCGAAGGATGCTACTGAATACTAAAGCTACATGATCCTTGCAAGATTTGTTATCAAATCTCGTGTAGTGACGCTTGCTTGATCCACACACATGCTTCAAGTAGGAACTCACATAACTTAAACTCTCTTAACCAAGATGAGGAATATACAATAGGACTAAGGATCAAGTAAATATCCCTCTTGTGCCTAAGAGATTAGATAAGTATAGGGCTGAGGACAACCCTTATTGCTTCATTGAATAGTTCGAGTAGGTTTGCAAAGTGGAGAACCTTATGGATAATGCTAAAAATAGGTGCAAGCTTCAAACTAATTTATGCCTAGGAGAAAAGGGATAAACTTGGCTCACTAGGCTTGATGCATTGAAAAATCCTCATTCATGTTGCTCAAAGATTTCTTCATTTAAATGCTTCATGGAAGTTGGTTACGATGACAACCTTATCATTTGACTGATGAATAACAACAAGAAGAGGAGAGCATGCAAGACCATATCTCGAATGAAGGTGAGAAGCCTTTGTAAGTAAATCCTAGTCACAAAAAGATCCACTACTAAGGTAGTGACTAAAGAATTCATCAAGGCCTTCTGAGACAAAGGGATCCATATGACCATGATTCTTTTTGGGGACAATGGTAATTTAAATGATTGGTTTGTCAAATATTGGTCTAGTGATGGAGAAGATGTGGAACTTCCATAATGAGGTAATGTACATGTAAGTGCACAATGCATGTAGAGTTTTAGTTAGGTTTTGCTATCTTGTATCCTAGTCAAGCGCTTAACCAAGAAAGATGTGGCTTTAAAGCTTGTTTGGAAGCTCTTGGAAGCAGTTTGACCTACTCAGTTAGGTGATTTTATCCAAGTTAGGATATACTTTATTAATACACCAACTGGATTTTGTTTAAAGACTTTGCGTCACAGTTTCAAGAAGCTTAAGGAAACATATTGTTATAAGCAGAGCAAATCCTATATTATCATGCGTGAAGCACGTTGCTTGGTTTTTTTTTTTTTGCAAACAAAGAGAAGCAACCACTACTTCCTTGTCCACTTCACAATTATGCCAATCAAGCGAAGCAGAGGTAGTGGCTAACTAGTAGTCCTTAACCTCAAGCAAGGAGAGGCCACGTTTGAAGATATAGCGTAAGATACCATATCACTATTTAGAAAGTAAGGCCAAAACCAATTTTTCATTTTTCAAAGTTTGAGACCTTAATAGGTGCAACCATGAATCACTACTAATGAGGCTATATTGCCTACTACAAAAGCCAACAAGAACAATGGCCGCTTTTAGAATGCGCCAGATGGGCTATTGTCAGGCCTTGCTTGGTTTCGAAAGACATCACAGGGTAGACTGTGGAACTTTGTTTAGCGGCCGCTGTTCTGGTCGGATCCTCGAGGCCCTGGTGGCTGCAGAAATGAACAAACGATGAGTACCTTGAAAATCATCATTACTTACCTAAGCTCAAGGACCAGTGTTCGTCAAATATCAATTGCGGCTAAGTATCATGAGAGGCGCAATATATCGACCTTACCGGGGTGACCGCACGGTACTGATGCCGGGTGCTGAAGGGTCCATCTGGGTTATAAGCTAATCCCATGGACAAGCCACATAAGTATGGTTGATCATGGGCAGCATACTTGTTGAAAAGGGAATTAGATGATATTAATTAGGTTAAGAAGCCCTTAATGAGACACGCATATATACAAACATACACACACGTATGAATGATTACCTGCATGAGGAGGAGGAGGCGGCGGCGGCGGCGGCTGAGTGAATCGCGCATTTGCAGCAGCAGTAGTGGATGTAGCTGCTGAGAGCATATTATTGAGAAGGAGAGCCAGTAATAGAAGTGTCCACAGCCGACTCATCGTGTTTCCTTCGCTCATGATTGTATATTGATTTTGTATGTAGGAGCGTCTAAATAGGAAGAGTCTGTCCCATCAAATTTCCAGGCTTGGACGTCGTCGCAACTCGCCCCGGCCTCTTGGGTTAACTGACTCTCTCTCTCTCTCTCTCTCTCTCTCTCGTATTCTAATTTCTCGCCTCCAAAAGTCCAGTCAGGCCTTGAACCTTGGAAGTCACCTTGCGTTCAAACTCCGTCTCCAGGCAAGTCTCTCCGAATCGATTGTCTTCTCTTTGGAAAAGTCCAGTCAAGCTTACAAGCTTCCTTGAATGTCATCATCCTTTGAATAATTCAAAACAATGTTTCTAAGTGTTGTTTTGACTAATTTTCACAAACTTCCAATAATCCAACTCTTGTACCTAGTGGCACGACTGGCAAGGGAGATATACTTGTAGCCACAATCTTTTAATTGTTTTTCCTAAACTCTTATGGCAGCTTCAATACTTTTTTGTATTTTATGTTCTAGCAATCCTTAGACCCTTGATTTTGAAGGCTTTGGGATGAATGCTTGTGTAGCAAGACATGGGTGATACTCATAGAGTTTGAAGGCTTCATTGTTACACGAGCAGTGATCAAGACAAGTCTCTCTCAAAACCCGATAATGAGCTGTTAAGGATTACTGCCGAATAGTGTAATTGACTTTTTTGATAAACAACACAAACATAGAAAATTTAAAATTATGCAAACACTGCACAAGCCACACACAAAAACAGACTACCAACTATGCCTCTTGTCGCTCAAAAACAACAAAAACACAATCTAGGTGGAGCATCACACACGTAGTGTAATGTTTGAAAACACACGAAAATAAAAAACAATTGTACTCAATTCTCATACCTAAAAAAAACTTGATACACCATTTGGCTCTGCAACTACTATCAAGTTCTCGATTACTTCGTTGACACGGCAAGATTCCACTTCCACTTGCACACGTGAGACCCTCCACTCTCCTCTCACAAATTACAAACTTGAATGCAAGGAGTAGGGCCATGCCCTTTTGCACCTCCTTCTTACATCTTTATATGGTTTTTCTCCCCTCTCCATACGTTGTGTTTTTTCAAATGTTTTTAAGCTTTTTGCTTTCCATCGTTTTAATCTTTTTTATAAACTTAAAAACTTAAGCATTTTAAAAAAAATCAAAAGTCTTAAAATGTCCTGAATAGCCTTAAGGCTATTAAATCTAGCTTTTTTAAACACCGTCATGCGTTTCAAAAAATGTTGCCACCCTTCTTCTATCAAAGATTGTTGCCAACACTGCCCGAAACCGCTTATTGTTTAAGCATTTCAAGCCGAACACTAATGGCTACCTCTCACATAGCCAATACGCTATCTATCTCTACGAGTATAGTGAGCTTATCTCCATGCCCAATCAAGTTGCCTCCTCTCCCGAGCACTTCGGTAGCTCTACGATCCAAGTGCAAGCTTTAAGCAAGTTCGATCCTCAAGCTCCACACTCCAGGTTCCATTGCCGCAAGCAAAACAAGAGAAGAGAAGAGAAGAAAAGAAGAGAGGAGAAGATGGAGAGCTTCTCCACCACGATCCCTTACCCTCACACACTTACTCTCACACTCCCTCTCTCAAGCACAAGCTCAAGCAAGCAAGCAAGAAGAAGAAGAAGAGAGCTACTTTTAGCCACACAAAAGAATGAGCTTCTCATTTACTTTTCAACTTTATATACAAAACCTTAAATCCCTTTTGTGCGGTCAACCCCTTATCCCCTTTTTTATATGGCCCTAGGCTTTTTTTCCCATTATCCTCGTATCTTCCTAGCTTCCTTCCTACCGCCCATCTACCTTTTCAATTTGCACGGGTGAGAGCTAGCGCTCTTAAAATAAGGTTCTCACTCTTAAAATAGATCATGGTGTGCCTTGCGCTCTTTTACAAAAGTATTGACTTGTACTTTTTCTTGTGCGTGTTTCTCCTTAATTTAGGACCTTTTTACACTTCTTGTGTTTTCATATTTTTCTTGGCGCGCTTTCATCTCCTGTTTCACTTTTGCCTTGTCCTTGTCTTCTACTTCAGATTTTTTGGATTTTTCTCCTTGTTCATCTGAGGTTAACATTACCCCCTTCCTAAACGAGTGTCGGTCCCATGGCACTCACCGTCGTAGGTAGCAGGCTTTGGCATACATGGAAGACATGGCTGAAAGGGACTGTTGTGATTTGCGGTGGAGGAGTTGTGGTGGTGGTGCAGATGAAGGTTGTTGGTGGTAGGATTGGATGGTGATAGGGTTGTTTTTTGTTGGGAGTTGCACTCATGGCTGTCATGGGTGTCGGTGTTCTAAGGATTTTGCATGTGACGATTCTTTGGTGGGCTTGCATGATGATAAAGAATAAGAATTCAAAGTTGAGTATTGATGAAGGGCTAACAACACTTTCGTTGGAGTCTTCAATACCTGCAATTGAAAACCTCTCATATGTGGTCTCACCCTGGGGGTAGTGCTAGTCTTGTTATCATGCACAAGACATAGGTTGATTAGTTTGGGAGACAGGTCAAACTCTAAGCAAGCTGAGAGTATTGTCCTACACTTGAGAACCCAAATTGTATATAGATTGTATTGCAAATATTACGTGAGTGCACATGCATACTTAGATAGTACGTAGTTACGAGATTGTTAGATGGGTTCCTCGTAGAATTGCGTGGATGAAGCGATGGTTCAATGGGGTGGAAAAGATTTTTGATATTGAGAAAAAGTACACTTGAAGGCTTCTTGAGACATCATTTGTGATTTTGATAACATGACGTAGCACACTTGAGCTCATTGATGCCTCAGCTTTTTGTAGCTAGTGGCTACTTGTAGTGGTTAAAGAGTAGAGTGTACTTTCCATGGTCTTCCATGCCTTAGCTTTTTGTAGCTAGTGGCTACTTATAGTGGTTAAAGAGTAGAGTGTACTTTCCATGGTCTTCCATGCCTTGCTTACCACTCTTGATTACAATGGCACTGAGATGGAGTGCAAGAAAAGAATTGTGCAAATGGTTTAGGGTGACAGGTCTAACCATAAGCGAGACAAGCTGCCTAGATATGTCATGCCCTTGATGTGTCCTAAACAGTTGTGGGGAATGTGTAAAGGGCTACGGGACTAGGGATGGAGCTAGCCGACTAAGGTCACCGACCAAGGTCACTGGACGTACCCAATTTGAGGATCCCTAGGTGTTGTGCTGTGATTGTAAGTGCTTTTTTTTCTTTTCTTTTTGTTTTCTCTCTTTTTTTCTCTCTCTTTTTCCTCGCTCTCCTTTTTTTTTTATAAAATAAATACAGTCAATGCAATACATTGAGGCAATCAGCCTTTCATTTGGACTGAGAAATGTCGAGATCCAAAGGCTATGAAAAATGGATATTACAAGGATGATTGTGTTACTAGCCTCGATACTAGAGAAACAGTTGTTAAAACAGAGAGATATACTTGAGATTTTGCAAACCTCTTTGTAACATGTGAGACATCGGTACAATTGAGGTGGCAACTGCAGTGAGCCAGATGTAGAGTTTGGCCAAGAAATAGAGAGTAGCCAATGACTATGCTTTGGGCCATGCTCAAGTGCAATGTGTGCTTTATTTGCAAGGGTAATTTTCTCTTTCAGCCACAATGGGGCTTCCATCATGGCTCTTTCTTCTTGGTATTTCTGTTGCTTTTTCTGTAATGGCTCTTTGTGGGATTGGTGTTCTTGTGGTGACTTGGGCATTGAATGCTTTTGCACAAAGACGCATGTCGTCCTACATCCACTTGACAACTTGTGAGAGTACATGCAAGTCATATGCTTCAATCATAATAAGCAGGTGCAGCTCAAAAAGACATCACTTATCTGAATTCCATAGTGTTGACTTTTATGCATATCACCTGTGCTTGATTATCATTGGTTGTGTGTGTGCTGGCTTTACTTTTTTAGGTATTATCTATACATAGTCACAAAACACATTTTTCATTTATATACACGTTTATAAATCCATGTCACTTTGTGAGAAAAAAAACCAATTGTAGAACTTAGGATTGTATTGGAGTGTGGTATATGCATCTAGTACTCGTGGCAGTCTACCCAATAACAACAGATATTTTGCAACATTGAGTAGCATGGTACCTTGTCTGAGTCTATTGGCAACATATAGCTCCTCCTCGCTGAGAATTTTATCAATCAAAGAGTTCTCTTGGCTAGCCCGGCTAAGTTCATACCGGGAAAAGTAGTTAGTACTCGAAAGGAAGTTGGCACCACATAGGTTGGGTCTCTTTGAGACTGCCATTCGGCCAATTACTCCTCTGAGACTATCATAATCTAGGCTCCAAGTTCATCCATTGTAGTGCGTTTTCAAACCAACATTTTTCAAATTGACTTCGACCCTCTGATTGTCGCTTTAGTTTCTCTATCTCAAAGAGGTTTGGTTGGCAAAGCACTTCATTGAATGTTATAGTTAAGCATAGTTCGTTGGCTTCCTCGTCAAAGTTGAGTTGCATGTGTTCATATAGGAGTTTGTCATAGTGCTCGTTAAGATATTCTTGCTCTTCCCAGGATAGCGGATATAGCAAGTATTCCTCAAGCTACTCCCTAGGGAATGTGCCCATGTCTACAAGGACGTAGACACATGCAAATAATTTAAGTTTAGCATCCAACTCAGTCAAGCACTCTGTAACACTTCTATGTTCAATGAGGGCTTGCTCGATTGTTATCTCATGCAAGGTTATGGGAGTTTCCCTAGGCTTTGGCATAGATGGGGGTTCAGGTCTAGATGAGCAAGATTGGTTACTACTAGGATTGCTCCTGTCCTCGGGGTTTCCATGTTTCTCTTGAGGATTTACTCCTATTGTGCCATGGTTCTCCTCAAATGTGACTGGTATAGTTTTGTCACCCTGTGGTGATAGTATTGTATCCACTCTTGATTGGTCAATGTAAGTTTGTCGGTGGATTGAGTGTTGCAAGAAACCATTGATGGTAATGGTTGCTTTGACTTATCAGAGCACACATATGTGTCTGAGGTTTCACCACTGTTAGGAGAGATGGCAATGGGTTCATGCGAGGGTGGACTCAATACTTTATTCCTAAGCTCTTCAACACTGTTGGTCACAATCTTCTTGGTGTCTATAGCCACTTGCAACTACCGCTGTTTTGATTGTTTTTTCCTCTTTTCTTGGGCAATTGAGGTATATCCTTTAAACATTCATGACCCTACACTAGGTTAGTCATTGATGTGCTTGGCTAGGTCTCACCATTCTCTTTTTTTGGCATATCCTTATGGGACATAGCCACGGCTTGCTGAATAGCCTCACTAGGTTGTGAGGGTATAATTTCCTCTCTTTGTGGGGAGTCTAGCTCTTTAGCTAATTCCCCTATGTTTAGCTCCTCATCCGATTGCATTCGCAGTTACTCCTGGTCGGGCGTTTTCTCTAGACTCTTGTCCTTACCCATTGGAACATACCTCCATTGCTCCTTATCAGAGTAGGTGTTGTGTTTAGAGCTTTTTTTCTCTTGCTCGGGAGGTTTGAGTAACTCTAGTGTAGAACTGAGAGATGGTTTAAGGTTCCTTCATGTAGGCTTGGATGAAACCAGTTGAAGAAGTCAGGGTTGTATTGATGGGAAGCATAGATATCTAGGATTGCACGGTCTTGAGTGAGGTAGACATATGTGCTCACATCAAGTACCATGCTCCCTACTCCTAGCCTACTAGCCATGTGTAGATATTTTTCTAGAAGCAGTTTATCATACAAGGGATATTTTTGGACAGTGTCAGAAAGCTAAACCTTATGGACCACTGCCAACACTCGTAATGAGGTTGGGGGAATGTCTTGGCAATGTACGTGGGGTCATGTATTAATGTCCAAAGGGCTTTCCTTTGCTCAACCAATTTTGGCTGCCAAACTTTGATTAGAGTACCATTTCTGCACAAAGTCACCTTGTCCTTTCCCTTTTCATTTGATTACTTCGAGCTTTTCCTTGTTTGTCATACATTGAGCAGTATAGAGTGAGGGTATCAAGTGTAATTCTCTAGCTGTGGCTTTTGGGATGTCCTTTATGACTTCTTCAATGACAATTACATAGCAAGAGCAAACATGTTATTGCTCATCCTAAGTCAGAGGTTCGGCTATGAGCTTTGTGTGCTCTAGTGTTAGCCTTCCAATGTCCACATGGACATATGCATGTGTGATGGCTCTTAGCTTGTGATCAAGCTTCATCAGGCACTTCATCTTTGGCTTATTGGTTAGATGCGGCATCTCCTTGGCCAAATATTCGAGAGATTTCTCCTCAAGCCTAGGCTTTAGGTGCTTTGGAAGTGCTGGAGGTATCAAGGATATTGTTTGTGACACCTCTTCCACATGTGAATTGCTAAGGACACGTTCCGCAAGGGGCATCATCACGGCCAAAGACTATGACTATTGTGATTCTTGATTGGAAGTAGTAGCGGCTAGTTCAGTGGACTAGCCACTATTGGTAGACTGTGTCGCCAAGTCCTTAAGCAGATTAGAAGTGGTCGTGTCTTCTATTGCCCTTTGTACATTCACTTGTGTAGATTGAGCATCAGTTGAGCTAGTCACGGTGCATTGCACAGGCATATCATTAGGCTGAGAGCTAAGGGTGGTGGCATGATCCACATCTTAGACATTTGGAAGCTCAGATGAAGATAGAGATTGGGATTGAGCAGCTACACTTGATGACTGCTATTGTGCTTTCTGTGTCCTCTTAGGGAAAGAGGGTGTAGGAGATTTAGGACTCCTAGGTGGACTTGGCACCTGGCTGGAAGATTTTCTCGTTGCTATTTGACGATTCTGTCGTTTTCTTTGTTGAGCAATCAACCTTATCATGAGCAACATTGCGCATGTGGTGCTCATCATCCTCTTGGATAGTCAAACACTCCTTGGACACTAGCGGTCTTTGTGCATACCCGACGGTTACTTCTGATATCTGCTTGTTAAGCACGCTAGGCTAAAGCTCTACCTTTTGAGCAATTATGTTTGGTTTCTTGATTTCAATCATGAGGGGCTCACTCACTCCAATGTTGTTGACTCGAGGCTTGGATTTTCATTTAGATTTTCTCCTTCGCTTCTTTGCTTTTGATATAATCTGGCCTTTAGCTAATAGAGGTGGTTTAGCAAGGGGCTTTGGTATCCAAATCCATCGGTTACCTGGGTAATACCCTTGAGCACGTAGCAATGCTTTGGATATCCATCGCAGTGTTGTGCTAGCTCTCCATCGATACCTTCATCTATAAGGCTTGGGCTTCTTTTGTGGTCTTCTACAATATTTTTAAGTCCAAAGCCTGTCCTTGGCATTGTTTCCTAACCTTCTTGTTTCAATCATGGCCTCACTCATTGGTTCTCCCTGTTCAACATGCGCTTGTATCAACTTTTCGACAAGTCCTTGATCTTGTTCAACATGCGCTTGTATCAACTCTTTCAACAAGTCCTTGATCTTGTTACTAGGCTTGCCTGGCATGTCAAAACATTCCTTGTCTTTTCCTTGAGGTTTGATGAGGTCACCCTTACTAAAGGTTGTGATTATCCTCACACTTGGTAGTGTCAAGTGTATCCTCTGTGCTACACAATCAACCTTACACTTTGACACCCTTTTGAAGGGTCGTCCTAGGAGGGCTTTCTTTCCACAATTAGCACTATTTGGAGAAACATGGAATAGGATAGGCAAGCTTTAAATTTCAATAGTTACAAGGGTTTTGCACTTCCCTATAAGTGCTTGTGGGTGTCCCCCATAAGGATTAAGAGTTGCATCAATTGATGTGAGCTCTGGTTAGCCTAGTAGGGTCTATGCTTCATAGGTCAAGATATTAAAATTAGCTCCTTCATTTATGAGAGCATCAACCCAATGCTCTCTTTTTGCGGTGAGTTTGACCCTAAGATAAGCAGGTGGTACTATGTCTTCATCTTTCGGGTCTTGGCTTATAAATTTAAGCCTTCTAATACATGCCTTTGAGTCCCCAACTGCACAACCAGATGTGGATTCTCCATTGATGTCTTGGGTCGCCTGTGCAATGTCGTTTAAGGTGCATCTATTCTCAGGAATGTCATGTCTAGTCATCCTCACAGTTGTAGCTTGATGTTGTTGCATTCCGCTTTGACTAGATACAGTCCGAATGCAACATATACATGTTTTTGTGGTATAGCCTTTTTTTGCCATTGTTGGCTAGATTGGCCCATTGAGGTTTTAGGGTCTCTATTCAAGTATGGTCTTTTGGTTGCTATTTTGCAAGTGAGAGTCTATACTTATGCAGAGCCATCACTATACTAGGATCTAATTTGGAGGACCTATCATGGTGCACGTTTTCTCTCCAACCTACTGGGGGAGGTGCGGAGGGGGCACGGGGGTCTGGGGGGGGAAGAAAAGTTATCCCCAGCCCGCAGGGCCGTTACACTAAATACCATGTGCGATTTGAAGGACCGTTCGTAGTCAAGTTTTCAACTATTTGCTCTAGATTTCAACTCAGTTATAGATCTATGATGTGATTTCGACTCTATGTGACCTCTGGATTGGTTTCAGGGCTTAGATGTGTCAAATCTGTATTCTATTCACCTATCTGATTTTGATAATTTTCTATCTGATTCTCAGAGGTTCAATTCTCAAGAGTCCGATTATTAAAATTGGACGTCCAATTCTGGGTTGGTTCAATCGGTTGATCGGACTAGTCCGAGTCCCACTGGTCCGATTATGGGTTGGTATGATTTTCGTGTGTCTAATTTTCGTGCATCCGATTCTGGGAGTCGAGATGTACGATTTGATAGGTGTCTGATTTGGAGTATCTAATTCTAGATGGTCCAATTTTTGTGTCCAATTATGGAATGTCTGATTTTGGTTTGGTCCAATTTTCATGCATCCAATTCTGGGAATTGAACGTCCAATTATGGGGTGTTCAATTTTCAAATTTGAATAGGTTATGCCCAATCCAACAGGATGGGTTGGTCCGAGTCCGAAAATTGGACCGTTCGATTTTGGGAAGTGAACCGTTCGATTCTAGGAATTGGACCATCCGAGTTCAATTCTAGGAATCGAACCCCATCTGAGTTCGATTCTGGGAATCAAACTCTAGTAACAATGTCTAATTTCTGCGAATGAGTTTCCAGGGATGACAAAAATCACTCAATTCTAACAATTTTGGTCATGAGGGATCACACAAACTTTCAGAACGTAAGAATAGACCCTAATGAAGGATTGTATATACCTAGAATAGCAAATAAACTCCAAAATACAAATCAGCAAACAAATCAAACCCTCTTGCCGTGTTGACAGCATAAACCCCAATGCTTATTTTCCTTTTTTTTCTTTGTTTTTCCCTATTCTAATGCATCCAAATCACAAAGAAAATACCTACACTACTCCAATATGCTTTTCCAAATCCAAAAAACCAAAAACTTACTTGTTAAGGAGATTGAATACCTCTTCAAACTCTCTTGCTTCCTATCTATCTACCTCAAGCATCAGTTCAGGGATGAAACCCTTACTTCCACGCTCTATTTCAAGTGCTCAAGCTTAAATCCGTTGGTCCTGACAACGGAACCAAAATGTAGAGATGGAGCTCAAGCTCAATCACCAAGACGCACACAAACCGCTTATTGTTCAAGCGTTTCAAGCCAAGCACTAATGGCTACCTCTCACATAGCCAATGCGCTATCTATCTCTACGAGTATAGTGAGCTTACCTCCATGCCTAATTGAGTTACCTCCTCTCCTGAGCACTCCAGTAGCTCCAAGTGCAAGCTTCAAGCAAGCTCGATCCTCAAGCTCCACGCTCCAAGCTCCATTGCCATGAGCAAGAGAAGAGAAGAGAAGAGAAGAAGAGAGTAGAAGATGGAGAGCTTCTCCATCATGGTCCCTCACCCTCACACACTCACTCCCTCATACTCACACTTCCTCTCTCAAGCACAAGCTCAAGCAAGCAAGCAAGAAGAAGAAGAAGAAGGAGAAGGAGAAGAGAGCTACTTTTGGCCACATACAAGAATGAGCTTCTCATTCACTTTTCAACTTTATATACAAAACTCTAAATCCCTTTTGGGCGGTCATCCCCTTATCCCCTTTTTTACATGGCCAGCCATGGCCTAGGCTTGTTTTTCCATTGTCCTCCTAGCTTCCTTCTTACCGCCCATCTACCTTTGCACTTTGAGTGGGTGAGAGCCTGGTGCTCTTAAAATAAATCATGGTGCGCCTTCCACTCTTTTATAAAAGTATTGACTTGCACTTTTTCTTGTGCGTCTTTCTCCTTGATTTAAGACTTTTTTGCACTTCTTGTGTTTCCATATTTTTCTTGGCGTGCCTTCGTCTTCCGTTTCACTTTTTCCTTGGACTTGTCTTCTGCTTTAGATTTTTTCCACCTTGTTCGTTTGAGGGTTAATAGTGAACTAGCCCATTGAATTTGCCAACAGACCACCATGTCTCGCCAAATCTCTTCATATCGATACTTTTAACTATCATCCACTTCATCAACCCATATGACAATAAGCCTTCAATTCAAATGACCATTAGCTCCTTCCTCATGTGATCTCCCCTTATTTACGTCTAGATGGCCTATCATAAGCCCTCTCCTTGTTAAAAATTGATCCCAAACATAGCACTAGAAGCTCTCATGTTTTAGCACGTTGACCCACTCTCTTCATCACCAGTGCAACAAACACGAACTACTACCTTGCTACACATTCACCAAACTAGCATGTCGTCTCCTTCACAATGGCTCACCACATCCCAAAATAACATCCCTAGACATTGCAAGTAGTGTCTCCTTGATTGTAGAAATAGAGGGTATTTGAAAGCCGATCCAGAAGTGAAGGAGCTGCAAATAGTCTAGCATCCTAACTTGCCGCAATGTGTATACAACTTTCACAATCTCATTCACTGTCAAGCCAAATTTCCCTTTGTCACTTGATGTTGCACCCCAATGGCCAATATGCCTAGTGTTTAATTTTTCTCAGTAACATGCCTCGCTCCCAAAGCTTGACTAGCTTTGATTAGCATGTTTCAGCTCTTTCGTCTATTCAAGGACAATGATTGCAATAATGGTAAGATTCCTTACTAAGAAAACACTTTCAACATACGCCTAATCCTTGTATGCATTGCATATCACCAATGCATCTTTGCTTTGCATCAATTTGCCAATCATAATTTAAAGTTCAGGCTTGGATTCTTTTCTAGCACTAACCCAAAGTGCTGACCAAAATTCACAATGTCTTCCAAAAGAAATTGATCATGGTTGCATGCCTTGGAAGCATTTCTCATAATCATACTTAGCCCTTGCAACATCAAAGCAGTGCTAAAGTTGATGAACATGATGCTGAAGAACGTCAGGAAACCTTATTACCATAGGTAGTTGCACATTTCTCCTCTTCAGTGCTTCCACTAGTTCTATAAGATCAAGTTCATCTAGCCCTTGAAAAATAGTAGTAACATCAATTTTTTGCTTGTGACCTCAACTTATTGCTAATGTAGCATTAGCCACATTGCAAAACTCATGTCCAAGAACCATTAAGAACCTCCATAAGCACACCTTCTCCGCTTGCAAGAACAATAGTATTTTCCATTCCAATTACAAGATACTTGATTGAGTCTCTTATGTATTCAAACCAACCTAGGATTTTCTTCATCATTCTTCCCTTGCATTCTTCATAAACTCCAATATGGTGTACACATCCTTGGAGTCTTCAAAATGGATATTCTCTTCATATGAACGTGTTTTTTCATGTAATGTGTCCTAGCAAGAATATGCTTGAAATAGAACTTCATTCCCATCTATTCATGATTTGAGAAGAGGTGTGAATTGGATATATGTAATGCAAACAAACAAGCAATGTTCCACATGAAGAAAATGGATGCACTGGAAAATTATGCCTAGCCTATCTACACGTGCTCGTGCATCATGCAAAATGCAAACACAGTTTCTTGATTATATAAGATCCTTATTCTCGCCTCTCAACACTCAGCAAGAAAATATTCTACTCTACTCCACCCACCCAAAATGTCACTATCACTTGAAAAAACGATGGTCCTCAGGATATTGACCAAGAAAAATAACCATCTCACAATTGGTGGCGTCCTTCAGAACCCTCAAACTCACCCAACTACCTTTCCACTCCACTAGAGGATAGTGATGAAAATCCCAATTTTCCTACATGCAAGAAATAGTGCATGCTCATTGAAGGTGCTCTCTCAAGTGCACGTGGTGCAACTAAGATTTAGTGCATATAGCTGCAGTGGGCCTCATGCCATGCAAGTACTCACCGATGGTGCAAAACGTGTACAAACCCAACCCAAGGCATGGAAGTATTTGATAAATTCGGGAGACGACTCTCGAGTGTAGTGCATTAGACAAGTGCAACTTGAAGTGCTTTAGAACCCATAATCCTTGTGATGTGCAAGAGTCTCGGTAAGAAAACATACTCGTTCCACGATATTCAACAACCATCAACAAACTCCAACTCCAACCTATCTAAAAAAATACCAAACTCGACCAAGGCTATCAAGTTTCCACCCAAAAATATCCAAACAAAATGACAAAACAATTCGTAATCTAGACAAACACAAAAATCCAACTACAAAATGACAATATAAACAGTCACGCAAACATCTAAGCTATAAAAAATCAAACCTATCTACAATTTTTCTAGGGGGTTTTAATTTTCATGAAAACGCTTGACATATTTAGCCCTCCCCCTAGTTTGTAAACATTCATGTGTAACACTTTCTTTCATAGAACGATGCAACTTTTATGAGCCAATCAAATATCGAATCCAACACTCCATCCCTGAGTTCTTCAAACTCAAAAATAAAAAAAATTAATGACACATTATTCTCAAACAACTCCTTAGTGAATGAACACCCAAAAGTCATCCACAAATTTTTCTTTAAAATCCTCAAATTTTTCAAATCCAAAGTTCTCACAAAATATCTCATCATCCCTAACAATCCACATACCCCTTCCATCCTCCCAAGAGGATACCATAACAAATATTGGGTTTGAAAATGAGGTTATAACCCTTTCTATGTTACCAAAATCAAACATTCTAGGAAAAACTAGAAAATTATCTTCCAGCACCATAAAATATCCAAACACACCAATATTCACATCAAACTAAAACTCATCATGACAAGAATTATCAAAACAAGAAACCTCTCCAAGACACCCATCCAAACTACTCATCTCCTCAACAAAACAAGACTCCAAATCTTCAACTCCACAAGCAAAATGGTCAACCTTTTCCATAGCATTCTCACAAACAATCTTAATAAATTTTCACAAACAAAATCCTTACGCAACAATTTAAGATCATTGTCCTCACCCACATACCCAATTGTCCAATCCTCTTCAACTTTAACTTCACAATTCATTTCAAACTCTTTCCCCTTAATGTTAGATCTCGCTTCCCTCAATTTTTCAATCCTTTCCATACGCCTTACTCAAATTCCCTCTCACATCTTCATCAATGTCACTCTCCAGGTCCTCAAAACCCAAATCAAAACCATCACAACCATCATCACAAACTCTAGGAGAACTCAAAGAAACCACAAGACTATCAAATGAAGTTTTCTCTTCATCATCGATGCCTAAATCAACCAAAGAATCATCTACACAACTATCAAGAAGCATCAGGTTAGGTCCCAAACATGGGCTCAAATTATCCAAGGCCCCAAAAGGATTAATAGTAACCTTTGCACAAGGAGAAGCCAAGGAGGTTAAACAGGTCTTTGCAGTCCAAGTAGAAGCAAGGAAATGGAAATTCAAACTCAACTTCTTAATCATTCCCATGGACAATTTTGAAGTCATCTTAGGTCTGGAATTCTATGACAAGTATATCATTGCAATGTTTGGGAAGGGAGTTAATGAGATAATGTTGGACATGCAAGGAGAGGTCGTTAGCAAACCCTATGAGAGAATGCAACTTCCAAGTAGGACATCAATCAAAGTGCAGTACAAATTTCAACAAACTTATCAGGAAATAATTTCGAATACTCAACTTCATTAATCAATCTTACAGATTCTAAGCCCTCCCCTTCATGGTCTTCTAACAAACTCAAAAAATCCTCCTCAATTCTCTTTTTCTCTCTTTCAAGATTAACAATAGATGACACTTCCTTATCAGAATCACTTTCTGAACTCTCATCCTCACTATCATCTTCCTCATTAGAGCTATTACTCTCCTCCTCTTCTTCTTCTTCACTGTCATCTTCATTCACCAGTTCCTTTCTCGAAGACATATCAAATTTCTTTGCTACTCCCTTTTGGTCATAAATTTTTATGATTCTTTTTTTCCAATCGTGTATTTCTCTTGCTTTCCTAAGCCAAGGTCTACTCAATATAAGCAGAAAAGCTCCCAACACTAGCGGCATAACATGACAATCAATTTTCATAAACACTCCATAAACCTTCACTTTTAAATTTTGAATGATACTTAAGCATCTCAGTTTAGCATGATTAGCAAGCCTAATTCAAAACTTAGATCCTTTGATAATTCAAAGTTTAAACTACTCAACACAAGCTTGAGTAATCACATTGATTTATGCTCCTCCATCAATATATGCTTCACCTATATTTTGATTCTTATGCCAAAGCATCCACAAAAGGACAAATATCAGACAATTCTTCAAAACTCTAAAATCTCAAAATTCCTTTCTTTTTTTCCTTAAATTTTGTATTTACTAATTCCTTCCATTGTCCTCTTATCATAGGGCACAACTCCATCAATTGGGCAAAATATATATTAGCTTTCTTACCCATCATATCCCTTTAAGGTCATAGTCACTCTCTCCTTTCCCCAAATGAATATCAACGTCATGATAATGTTTTCTGGGTGCTCTCAATTTATTTTCTTCTCTCTTCTCTCCTCTCTTTGTTTTTCTACCTCTTTCCTTACGAGCTTTACTAGTTTTAAGTTAATCTCTCTCAACATCTCTCCTTTTTATTGCAAGCATTACATCAATAGTTTTCTTTTTCACATTTTGATTTTCTAGAAGAATTAAATTAATGGCACTTTTTTCTTTCTCCTCTTCAGTCAACCTAGGATCTTGATTTGTAGAGTCATTTTTTATCTCTATCCCAAAATCATTTTGTCTATTAGGCAAGTTTTGAGGTAAAGGATACATATCTCCTCTTGCTCTAGGTGGATAAGGACAATTTGTGCTTACATAACCTAACTCTCCACAAGAAAAACATGTTACCATTGGTCTTCGAAAATATCCTATCCCATTTTCTCTACCACTTCCTAGATTTTCCTCATTGGTTTTGTCCAACAGATCCTCCAATTCCTCTTCCCCAAGGTCTTCCTCTCAAAGCTCCTAATCTCATGTTTTGTAATTGACTTGACAATTGATCCTCAACCTTTGGTGCTAACTGTGCATTTTGTCTTATTAAAATTTGAAAATTTTGTCCATCCCCTTGCCAATTTTGGTCTCTATTTTTAACATTAGGTGTTCTAAATGATTCTCTTTTTTTAATTTTCTCTCTTTTTCTATAGCAATTAGTATAGCTTCCTCAAAAGTACTTGATTCCTTAATTTCAAATTTTGCCCTCACCTCTCCTTGTAATTTTTCATTAATATTTTTAATGCTCTCTCTCTAGGGCCCGAAGATACGTTTCAATAATCCCAAAGTCTAGTATACTCCAAGGTAAAAATTTCTATGGTCTAGTCTTCTTTTTTTTGGAAAGTTTCTATTTTTCTCCAAAGGTCCTGGGATGTTTCAGTTTTCTTAAAACGGTCAAGAAACTCCTGTTTGGTTGTTTCATATTCCATAGGTACATGAGGATTTCTCATTTTGAGAATTTTCTCATAATCCTCTGACCAATCATGACCTTCATCCAACAATTGAAATTTTAGAATTTGTAAGTTTAAGGTTTGGGTCACTTATTCCTTGGATAATACATCCAAGCTCCAATTTTTCGAGGAATCGCTGAGGATCGTCTCCCTTCTTTCCACAAAATTCAGGAAAAGAATTGGCCATCAGAAAACAATCTCAAACAAGTAATCAATATACAAATCACACACAAAGTCAACTTTTTTTGGCACTCCTCAAGCGGGGGTACCAAAAAAGAGACGTTACGCAAGCCGTGATCGAGACAAGTCTCTCTCAACACAACCTAATAACAAGACATTAAGGAGTACCAGATAGGGTAATTGACTAAGCAACACAAACATAGAAATTTTAAAATTGTACAAATACCACACAAGCAACACGTGACCAATCAAGGTATAGCATCACACACCTAGTGTAATGTTCGAAAACACACACTTTAAAAACAAAAAACAATTGTATTGAATTCTCATACCTAAAAAAAAACTTGATAGACCTCTTGGCTCTTCAGTTACTATCAAGTTCTCGATTACTGCATTGGCACAACAAGATTCCACTTGCACACGTGCAACCCTCCACTCTTCTCCCACAAATTACAAACTTGAATGCAAGGAGTAGGGCCAGGCCCTTTACACCTCTTTCTTCCACCTTTATATAGTTTTTCTCCCCTCTCCATACATTGTGTTTTTCCAAACGTTTTAAGCTTTTTTCTTTCCATCATTTTAAGATTTTCAATAAGCTTAAAGACTTAAGTATTTTGGAAAAAATCAAAAGCCTTAAAGGCTTTGAATACCCTTAAGGCTATTAAATCTAGCTTTTTTCAACATTGCCCTGCATTTCAAGAAATGTTGCCACCCTTCCGCCATCAAAGATTGTTGCCAACACTGCCCAAAATCCAATGTCACCTTTTTGTGCATTTTCATAATGCTATTGAACAGGCCTGCTAAATTTACCAACAAACCGCTACCTCTTGTTGAATCTTTGCATATCAATGTTTTTCACTATCATCTACTTCGTCAGCCCATATGACAATAAGCCTTCAGTTCAAATGACCATTAGCTCCTTTCTCATACACCCAACCTCAAATAAGCATGTGATCTCCCCTTCTTTACGTCTAGAAAGGCATATCATAAGACCTCTCCTCGTTAAAAATGGCTCCCAAAGACAACGATAGAAGCTCTCCTGTTTCAGCATGTTGACCCGCTCTCTTCATCGCCAGTATAACAAATATGAACTCTTTCCCTACTACACATTCACCAAATTGATGTGTCGTCTCCTTCACAATGGCTCACTACCTCCCAAAACAACGCCCCTAGACATCAGAAGTAGTGCCTCCTTGATTGTAGAAATAGAGAGTATTTGAGAGCCAATATAGAAGTGAAGGAGTTGCAAATAGTCCAATATTCTAACTTGCTGCAATGTGTACACAATTTTCACAATCTCATTCACTGTCAGGCCAAATTTCTCTTCGTCACTTGATGTTGCATCTAACAATGGCTGCTATGTCTAGTGTTTAATTTTTCTCAATAATAAGCCTCACTCCCAAAGCTTGACTAGCTTTGATTAGTAGGTTCAGCACTTTCGTCTACCAACCCAAGGCATAGAAGTATTTGATAAATTTAGGAGACGACCCCCGAGTGCAGTGCATCACACAAGTGCAATGTGAAGTGCTTGTAAACCCATAATCCATGTGATGTGCAGTAAGAGTCTCGGCAAGAAAACATACTTGGTCCATGATATTCAACAACGATCAACAAACTCTAGCTCCAACCTCTACACAAAAATACCAAACTCAACTGAGGCTATGAAGTTTCCACACAAAAATATCCAAACAAAATGGCAAAACAATTCCTAAGCTAGAGAAACACAAAAAATCCAACTGCAAAACGACAACATAAATAGTCACACAAATATCTAAGCTATCAAAAATCAAACCTATCTACAGTTTCTTTAGGGGGTTTCTGTTATTGCGAAAACACTTGACATCATTTCTTAGGAGACGAGTGTATATAGCTATTATTAATAACATGCATATAGCTTCATAATAATTTTATATTAATGTGGAACTTGATGCTACTAGCTTTGTTTGGTCTCTCATATGAAATCGTGGAAACATTTAGAGGAGATGAGTGTGAAGTGATGATACAAGACTATGTGAAAATGATTAGATGGACATTATGATTTTGGAACCAGGATGGATAGTTAAAGAGATAGTGTCCAAAGTAAAGACACTTGGTAGTGATGGTTGTATAACTAATATAGACAAGAATGCTCTAGTCACACCTAAGAGATGATTAGGAGACTATATTTTATGAAATACACCATGTACTTTAT
Source organism: Lygodium microphyllum (assembly GCF_053477565.2). Lineage (NCBI taxonomy): Eukaryota > Viridiplantae > Streptophyta > Polypodiopsida > Schizaeales > Lygodiaceae > Lygodium > Lygodium microphyllum. Next base: position 64,880,151 of record NC_141138.1, read on the forward strand.
CCTTTATGCCAAATAAATCCTTTCTAGTAGATCTATTTAGGATGGCCTGTCATTCCATCATAGAAAGAGCTAGAAATCCTGAGTAATCACCACATATTTATACATTTTTTACCACCAATACTTCTCTTTGATCTTGGCAAATGTGCCCCAAACTCCTCTATGTCCAATCCATATGCTTTCATGAAACTCCTGCATCACCTATTGTTGAGAAGCCCTATCTCCCAATGCATGTACTAGAGCTCCTCTCTTTTTCTTTGCATGCTTCCATAAATATCCATCTTTCAAGAAAAACCCATAATATTTTCTTTTAATCCTTTTGAATTCAGCTTGAGACTACTCAACCTTCTTTATCACGAGGTTGAGATATTTGCCTATTTTTAGCCAATCATTCTTATACAACTCTTTCAAAAATTGTATTCTCCCATAAACATAACACTAATTATGCTTTCTCTCTATTGCCCATCTCTTCTCCATGGCTCTAAGTTCTTTTCTTACTATTAAAATCCATGTTACAACAGCTGTACCTGTACTAACATCAGCTACATACTCATTACCTGCTTTCATAAAGCATTTTCAGCACCTATCACATCGTCCTCTTCATCTTTCATCAGCTCCTCTTCATCTTCAAACCTTGCTCATGAAAGCATGTCAGTCAAGGGTTTTCTCTACCTGCAATATGTTGAAAATCAGGGTTAAGTAACTTTATATATGTAATCCCCCGTAACATGGCAATACCAAGAGTTGAGCAATTTACTATCATGCCTAATACAAGTAGACAATCAGTCTCTACCACTACATGGGGTCCCATAAAATACTCCCTATCACACTTAAGGGCTATCACTACATCCCAAAGCTCTTTTTGACTTGGGAATACTGCTATTGTCGTTCATTAAGAACCTTTGCTCCAAACTGAATGGCATACCTATTCCCATCAGCATCATCCTGATCCACTACCCAACCAATGCCAATTGGGCTTGTATCCATGGTGAGAATAATAGGCTTCTCATTCTCATAATTTTCTCTCTTTAGTGTTGGGGCTAAAATCAATAAGCTCTTTAACTTCTAAACTACCTTTGTATGATGTTTACCCCACCAAAACTTTTTCCCTTTTCTCAAGAGCTGATATAAACTTTTAGCCACATGAGCAAAATGAAAAATCCAAGAAAGACACACGCACCCAAAAAATTTCTTACCTCAAATATATTTTAACATGTCTCTTGTAGCCTGCTTATGGCATCAATCTTTACTGGTGAGGGCTTTCTTCCATATGATCCACACATGTGCCCAACAACAAATACTTTCTCCACTCCAAAAACTGACTTTTCTCGTAACAAAGTTAAATGCACTTCTTCAAGATGGCTCAAAATCCTGTCACAATTAGCAATATGATCAGCCACAAATCTTCTATATCCATGCTCATTCAACTCTTCATTCTTCTCATAGATATCACATGCTTTGATCAGCACATCATCAAGAAAGGGTAAGGTCAATTGAGGAATATCACATTCTTCTCATAGATATCACATGCTTTGATCGGCACATCATCAAGAAAGGGTAAGGTCAACTGAGGAATATACTCCCTCAAAACTTTATGCATAGCATTCATCATATGCACCACTAAATTGGTTCCATGTGGAAGCGTACACATCCTAACCAATCCAAGTGGTGTCTTCATGGTAGTGATATCTCGTCTTTCTAATGCAAGCTGGAACTGACCATATCCTGAATATAAATCTCCTATTTCTAATGCAAGCTGGAACTGACCATATCCTGAATATAAATCGCCCATAGAGTAAATTTCCTTGCCTACAAATGCTTCTGTAAATTCATCCATTATCAAGCTTGATCCAACATTCCTTATAGTGACTTTATTAATTGGTTGTAAATCTTGTATAAACCTCAAAGCACCATTCTTCTTTGGAACAGTAAACCACCGATTCAAATATGGAGCTAAAGAGGGCTCCAAAATCCGCATCTTGATCTTCTCATTCAAAAGCTCCAACAGCTTAGGTAAATATGCTAGAGGTACTAGAATAGGCTTTAAATTTCATGGCACACAAAGTACTGTAAAGATCACCATAGGTGCAACTATGGTTAGATCAACACATCCAATTTTATCTAGCTGAAACGCAAAGGCTTTCCCATGCCTTGCCAACATTTGCAAGAAACAAGCTCTTTCTACAAGCAAAAGAAAGCTTGTATCGCCAATTTTTAACTTTTGTAAAGTTTCAACTATAAATTTATGTCCTAATCCATGTGGATCTCGCAAACTAGGCTGTTAAAACACCTTTTCAGTCAACCCATCACTTTTAGGTGGTAAAGGAAAATCCACATTCTTAACCTTCTTTGCAACTGTTTTGTACTTTGTATCCACCCTTACTTCACCCTTGTTTTGCAGCCCATAACATTCATGCTCAGCAAACTCCTGAATGACTTTACCATTAATTGCTCCAAAAATTTCAGCGACTGTATCAACATCAAACAGCCCTAAAAATAGCATTGAAATACCTTCATTTGCAGCCATCAAACCATATGTCTTCAGCTCTTTTTCAGCCCATCCTACATATTTTTTTAAAGCCCTGAACATGGCTGAAATATTTTTAAAATTGCCAAGACTACATGCTCTCCATTCCTGCAATCCAGACACAAACACAGTTTTTTCCTTTCTTTGAGGCATAATTATCTTCCTAGAGGCACTGCCATAGCCTCGACTTACAACAGTGCTATGTAAAAAACCCTTAAACTCTCGTGCATTAGGTGGCATGGAATTATCCCATAGCCTATCCCGATTGCAGGGATGATTCACACAAACAATGAGAAATTGTACTACCTTTATATTGTCTTTACTCCGAACTCGAGCATATGAAGAACCATCATCCAAGGATTTTGTTTCTAGCCTTGATTCTAAAATATAGGACTGCCCCAAAATCAATGGGATAACTACATGAATCCTACAGAAAAAAATTGATATTCATCCCTAACATCTCCAATAGTCACGGGCACATTTGGACAACCTGCATATAGATCCCCTGATGAATTGTTTGTTGCCCACATGCGTCATCCTAGATCTATATCAATTGGCCAACCTCCATTCTCATACAAGCTTTGTGCCATAACATTGATTTCGGAACCATGATCCAAGAGAGCTATGTAGGGTGTCTCTCTTTCTCCCACTTTTGTCTATGTTGTAGCATGAGCCCAATGCATTCGTGAATAATGATTGCTTGGATTAAGGTGAGCATTTTCTTCTTCATGTACTTGTTGATGGACATCCACATTATACATAGCCTTCTCTCTATGTTTATTACTGCCCATAAGACCAATTTTAGCCACAAGCTTGTTGTATGCACTCCCATCTAACCCATTTTCAATATCAACTTACTCCAAATTAGCATTACATGTATCATCATATTCCTTCTACAGTTGTTTCTCTATGTCTCTGTCAACCTGTATCAATGCTTGTAAAACTTCACCATCAAACTATCTTTTTTGTTTCAGCATATCAATGATTGCATCATGAAATTCACTCTTTGCGACTCCAAGAACTTTGCCAAGTGTGAATTCCACTCTAGTGCCAAGTATACGATCTTCCAAGACCTTTTTAAGGTTTGTGGCAATCTCAAGATTCGATCGTAACTTGTAACTAAGCTACTTGCCCCTTTTCTTCCCTTCTTGTTTCTTCTCCTGAGATGCATCCTCCATAACATGCTTAGGTATGGTTTTTTCAGTCTCTTTATGTTGCTCCATTTTACTTTGTGTTATGCATTTAGATGGGTCTAAATAGAAAGGACTAGTAGTGTCCTCATCTCTTCTTCTCTTTTCTTCCACAAGAGCTTCTTGATTATGAACCTCAGCCAAATAAGCATAGGCTAAAAATGAATCCACTGGTGCACTACATCTTGTTCTCCCTCGTATACTCTGACTTGCATTAGCCAATTCTCAGACTTTGTTGTTTTGCCATTTTCCATGAAATCTAATGCTTGCATCCAAATGCAATATTTTGCTTCAGTCATGCCTCCTTTATGAGCTTCATCAGTCCTTTCAATTCTCAACCCATATGTGGATACATCTATGGCACCAAATGATGTCCTTGCAACCTATTTTGCATACCATCATTATCAAAATTTGGCTCTATTGGAAGACCAATTTCTGTTGCATGTATTTTACCATCTTTCCAAAAGACTAGCCTTTTTGCTTTTGCTTCACGGTAGGCTGTACAGTCTCACTTTTCATACTGTAAATTGTCACACCAAATGCATCTCCTCTTGTATCCTTCCTTATATGGTCTTTGGGATGTTGCCCGAGCCTTCTCTTATACCTTAACATCCAACTTTTTAACCTGTGCATAGATTTCTGTTCAAATTCAATCTCAAATCATGCATGCCTTTGATTAACTCATCCACAACATCACCTTTAAGAGCCGGCCCAAAGGTATAGCCGGTTGTTCTGCCATAGCTACATGCACCTTTGTTGCAATTTCAATTCCCCTTCTGTAAGCACTGGCAGGTGTGGTGCATGTACCCCATCTTGATGTCACTTGTTTTCTCTTTACCAACATATGCATTGCCTCAGTTACATTAGACCAATCTGATTTCAACCCCTTTTCAGAAGAGGCATCTTCTAAACTATCAGTCAACTTCTCCTACAAGATAGGATCTGCAACCTTCATAAAAAACTCAATTTTGTGACTCTCCAATGATTGCTGCTCAACATTGGCATCCAACTGCGCATATCGACTTTCAAATTCACGAAGCAAAGCTGTATAGCAACCAACCCTTTATTGGGATTTTCAATCCAATCTGTAAATGTCTTTTTAGTTACCAATCCTGCATTTTCCAAGAAAAACTCTTCTCTCAAAGCTTTCTTAAAACTTGCCTAATTACCATCTCTTCTATATAACTCATCAATCCAATCATACAATGCATGCATGGCCAAACGGGAGAAATATCGACTCCATGCATATTGCGGTACCCCATGAAATAACATCTTTTCTTCATACAATCGGATGAAGGCTAAAACATTCTAACCCTTAAACTGCTTCAATTCTTATCCCATTGCCTTGCAATGCATTCACAATTAAGGAATCAATTCTTTTTGCTTCTTGCCAAGTTTGCATCTGCTGTTGTAACAACAACCGTTGTTGTTGTTGCTGTAACAAAGCAATCATATGTTGTAAAGCATCACCACTACTTGAACCCACAGAATCCCCCATCTTTACACACCTATTTTCTATCGACTTTCACGTCAGGTTTACCACCACTGTCGAAGCATTTGTGGTTGAAAGTCTACCACAAGGGTAAGAGACAATAGGTAAAGGGAGATTCAAGGAGAGGAGTAGATAGAAGAGAAGGGGTTTAAAGAAATAGAAGATGTAGAAGAATAATCATAGAGATGAAGCCTATCAATTTATTTTTGTATCTTGAGAAGATAAATCTCTTATAGAAAAAAACATGCATAAAACAATAACTTCCTCTCTACTGCTTAGACCGCCAATCTAATGCTTCCATTGGAAAGGGGGGTAAAATTTCGGGACACCTGGCCAAAATTCTCCCATATCACTCCTCCTAGTTCGAAGTGACATTCATTGTCTAAAATCTGTGATCGTGTATAACGCAATTTCGCCAATCCTTCTTTTTGCATAAAATTCCCCAAAAATGGCTAAAAGTCACTTACTTTCTTTTACATGTCACCCTATTCTAGAATTTGACTATAGTTTTTTGATATTTACAAGAGATAATATCTAAAATATCAAAAATTATCTAAACTTGTCCAAATTTCTAGTATTTTTGAACCATCCACACTATGGACACTGACATTAATGACTAATATGGCATTGGCTCTCTAGATCAATAAGAAAGCCGAATGACAATGCCCTCTAGAGTTTTTCACACTGTGATCGTGTAGCAGCATAAGAGCGTGTATGTGGATGATGGGGGGTTGCCACCCCCTTTCTTTATGCACACCTTGATAGCTTCTAATGAGCCTTAGTATGTAGAAAAAAAGAAGGGTGGCAACCCCCCCATCATTTGAGTGCATGTGGATGATGGGAGCACTGTCATCCCCTTTTTTTCTACACACTAAGGTTTATTAAAAGCTATCAAGGTGTGTAGAAAAAAAGGAGAATGGCAATCCCCCCAATGCGGGGGTTGCCACCCCCCCTTTTTTTCTAAACATTAAGGTTCATTAAAAGCTATCAAGGTGTGTCTGAGTGCATGCAGATGATGGGGGGGTTGTCGCCCCCCTTTTTTTCTACACACTTAGGCTCTCTAGAAGCTATCAAGATGTGTAGAAAAAAGGGTGGTGGTAGCCCCCCATTATCCGAGTGCACTCGGATAATGGGGGGGCTGACACTCCCCTTTTTCTCTATACACTAAGGCTCATTAGAAGCTATCAAGGTGTGTAGAAAAAAAGGGGGTGGCAGCTCCCCCATCATCCGAGTGCACTTGGATGATGGGGGGGCTACCAACCCCCTTTTTTTCTACATACCTAATGAACCTTAGTGTGTAGAAAAAAAGGGAAGTGGTAGCTCCCCCATCATCAGAGTGTGCTGGGACAATGGGGGGGCTACCACCCCCCTTTTTTTCTACACACTAAGGTTTTTCCTAGCAAGATATAATACTCTTGAGGTTTTTCCTAAGGGGATCAACAACCTCCCCTTGAGGTTTTTCCTAAGGGGATATAATACCCAAAATTGTGAGCATGTTGTTATCATCCATCCATAGAGTTTGTTCCATGTGAGTTCTATCAATTGTAAGGACATAGTAAAAGATTATAAGATATAAGACCATGGGAAAGAAAATGTATAATATGTGCAAACTTGACATCGTAGACTTTCTTGAACTGCTCTACAAAACTATATGGGTCATTACGCGGCCAATATTGTCTAGCTACTTTCGCGATTGTGGGAATTTTTGACTGGCTCTTGGAGCCCTTGCTAACTTTGAACCTGCGAGGAATGAGGCTGTTAGGGTTGTTGCACTTTGATCTACAAATGTATTGTCTATGAGCCACTTCATGAGAAGTCCGCTCAGCGTCAAGTCTGCCTAAAGTGCTCTCTCCCTTTTCACATTAGGTCCTGTGCAATTCCTATTGGCTAGAGCTCAAATGTGTTGGACTTCTTGCATCTCAATGTCCTGGTGCAACTTCCTAGTTCAGTGCTTGTGGTTGTAAGGTGCTATCTTCTATAGTGATTGTTGTGCTAATCTCCTCTCCTCCTCAAGGTTTGCTATGATGTCTTTCGATGGCCTACTGTTTTCGCACCAAATATGCATGGGAGTTCACGAAAGTCGCTTGTCCACAGGGATGCTATTCGAGATGGGAGCAAGATCCCTTCAAAGCATGCTATCACCTAAGTAGCATTAGGCCTTTAGCTTTAGAGATAGGCCATCAGTATAAGATGACGTCCACTTGCAAAGAATTTGACAACGTAATACAATCCGATAAACTCTTAGGCTTTCATCACAATGAACTCAAGCTAATCAATTCCTCTTTATGTGCTTTAGGAAATCATGTCTTGGACAAGCATATCAAATTTTGTACAAGAAAGTTACTCAAAGCTCATCCTTATGATCATAGGTAATCACGGTCTTTTGTGCTTCTTGGTTGATAATGAGAACACATGGAACACAATCAATTTGCATGCATAGCAACTATGTACTCTTCATTTGTCAAAAGCACAAACTACCAGAGATTATACAGATGAGTATCTTCCTCTAGTTGCCCACGATTTGCCAACATCTATCTTCTTTCATGCAGTGCTTTGTCCTCCAAAAATCACGTAGCTTTCTCTATGCAAGATGGCTAATATTAGCTTTGCTTTACCAAAGCTTTACAACCTTTCTCCAATCTGGCCTTTCCCCCATACTTTCAATCCGCCACCCAATGACTCAAGCAAACACATTAGTCCTCCACCCTTGTAGCATGAGTTAGAGCTTAAGATCTATATAGCTTTAGAAGTAAATGACATATTCTTGAAGACCAGTGAATCATTACTTTGATTCCACTAGCTTGGTAAATCCTAGAAGTAGTCTTACAAATAGGTGTTTTTGTTGATCCCTATGAATTCCTTTGAGGATGAAACTGACTTGATGTTGATCTTAGCTTTTCTTCTCTTAGAATGCTAACTCTAAGCACTATAAATGTATTGCTATCCAATCCAAAGTTTGCTTCGAAGTAGGAAAATTTAGTGAAGCATAAAAATCAAGCATTTGTCTCAATAGAGTTTCTTTAAACATGTAGCAACCTATGATTCTAATGTTACCCTTGGAGCCATCATTGAATCATAAACATGCTGCAAAGAAAAACTCAATTCAAAAAACTTATGCAAAATACGACAAACAAAAAGACATAAAATTCCTAATAACACTAACTAATGAGTCCAAATTCTTGGCAAAAAATCCACCCTCAGGTTCGCAGTGGTAGACGCACAGCGTCATGACATCGGCCCCCTCCAAACCTACACATCCTCTGGCATGTGCCAACTTGTTTACCACTTACAGCATTGTTTCCACCAGGATCATATGGGTAATCATCTGGGTAATATGACAAGTAGGTAAGTTGACGTAGGTTATCACAGCATCCTCCTAAATCAAATGGATGAATCAAAGTAGATATGTTTTCGTAGATCATCACAGCATCCAATGGCTTGATCTTCTCTCCTCCTGCAAAAATCTCCTCCATAGCATCCAACTCAAAACATCTCACATATTTTTTAAGTAAAAAATCTTCATTCCCAATCTTCATCTCTTTCAATATCTTGATTGAAAACATGTGTCCAATACCTCTGTAGGATCTCGTAAAGGAGGCTGCATAGCTGCTCTCTTAACCGTCTCATCACTGTCCAAAGGTAGCGGTCCTGCAAAAACTGGTTTGACCTTCTTGTCTATTGTTTTATATTTTGTTTAAACTCGGGCTTCTTTGCTACAACCTGAAAATTTCAGCCCTTATTGTAAATTCCCTAGTAAACACAAATTTTGTTGTGTATAAACAACACCACCTCTTTTGGCTTATAAAAATCATCCATATCTTTTTCGAACTGCATATTAATAGCCCAACACTGAGGCTCACATATTACTTTAGTTGTAAATCCTCTTTGCTATACTGTGAATCAGCACCCTGTAAATCTTTTTTGCTGAAATATTTAAGCAAAGAACACTTTTTGTTGAGAATTCTCAGCACCCAAATTTTCTTGCAGCATGAAATCAGCAATTTTTCAATACATCACCAGAGACTAGACCTGTAAGAAATATGACAGCTCTTGATTTTCAGTTTTCACCAATGTTGAAAGATCCTCCATAGTATCCAATCATGATAGCGCATCATAGAGACCATCTACCTTGTCTTCATCCTGTAAAAGACTTGCAAGCTTCAATTCTTTTTCTTTTCTCTTCAAGTATTGTTTGGCAACTCTAGGCATGTCCATAATATGCTGAAAACACAAAGTGCTTTCAACAAACACACCATAAACTCGTGAGGAAAAACTATCGCAACTAGGAGGCGAGAGCTTTCCCTATCTCATATCATTGTCATCTCACAAGATAGTGGTACTTAAAAAAAATCTAGCTCTCCTGCTAGAAGAGGGGAATCCCTCAAAGAATCCTTATTCCCCTGATGGTTGACACAAACTATCACAAACTGGACAACGCTCTTTTCATCCTTGATTTGGATCCACACATAAGTAGACCCATTGTCCAAAACCCTAGTCTCCATTCGAGACTCAGCAATGAATGGTTGCTCCAAAATGATAGGATAGGAATGAGAGTTTTGCATAAAGAAATGATAAGTCTCATCCACATCTCCAATAGAAATCTTTAAGTTCGGACAAGTAGCATACAAATCTCTTGCAGTGTTGTTGACTGCATGCATGCGCCAACCATGATCCATATCAACTAGCCATCTATCACTATCATACAATCCACACACTATGACATTAATCTCAAAGCCATGATCCAAAAGAATAACACAAGGGGTCTCTACCTCATCAAGCTTGACTACTGTCTCCGTAGTCGCACAAGCGCATTGATTGTGAGAAAAATGGCTACGAGACACCAATCTAGGTGTGTCATCACTCTCTGCATACTATATGGGATGAAGTAAAGGTTGAAGAGTCTTCCCCGATTGTATGTATAAAGCTCCATTTATAGATTCCTCAGTAATCATCTCATCAGAATCAATCTCCTCAATCTGCAAGCCATAGATAATAGCCTCAACAATTGCTAAAGCCTCTCGATGAATCATATCATGTGTCGGCTCTCCAATAATCTATCATTTTCTTTTAATAATATCAATGATAACATCATGCTCCAAGAATGAATTCAATTTTGCAGTTAAGAATTTGATGCTCAAGCATCTTCTTCAAGTTCATAGTCATCTCAACGTCAGAAAGCAGCTTGAGTCCTAGTTGCTTTTTTGGCTTTGGATCGAAGGCTGTGAAACTGAATCACTCCTCCTAGTCACCCTCTTTAAACCTTCAGGCTGATCATCATCCCTTTTTCACTTCTCCTCAACAAGTGCTTCGAATCCTTGAGATTTCACAATATAGGCTTAGATAGAAAAGGCATTAACTCGATCATCCCATCTAGTCCCTTTCTTAATCTCATCACCTATGGGCCGAAAGTTCAGATGTTGAAGCTTTCCCCCTTTTTCTCTGCATGCAGTACATAGGACCATAAAGGAGATTTTTCCTTCGGCAAAACTGCTCTAACTCAAGGCCATAGGCAGAAGTTTTTCTTGCCACCTCTTGCATCACATAAGAAGAGCGCAAAAGAGACTCCTCTAACAATTTCTTCATACCACCCTTATCGAATTTTGGTTTGATCGGCTACTCAATATCTCCAAAACATATCATCTTGTCTTTCTAGACTATCAATTTCAACCTTTTTGCCTCTTCAAAATCTTGGCAGTCCTTTCGCTCATGATCTGAACTATCACACCACATGCAACAATAGACATGATCACTCCTAGAATAATTTGCCAGAGTAGAAGAAGTTGGGGCCGAAATTGGAGCTAGACAAAGCAGTCGCGCTGCTCCATTCAAGTCATCTTGATTTGTAGGCCTTTTAAGTTCTTTGAAATCTCCTCCACCATATCTTTGACACTCAGTTTTGCAAATGGCTTGACAACCACAACACGAATATGCATAGGCATAGAAATAGGCTGAGAATTAGTAGAAGTAGTGGATGGTGTAACAGGAGTAGGAGAAGTCATAGTAGGAGAAGACATTACTGGTAGTGACTGCATCCTGTTCTCCAAGCGAGCCTTCCCTGATTAGCATTAATAGCTAATAATTTTCATGCAATTAAAAATATATTTAAAAAATCAAGAGTCATAAATCTGACATTTTTCTCGAATTGATAAGGACCGTAGCCACCCTTCACGAAAAGTACAATGTGAATAAGACTTATGGGCCATATTAATCACCAGTATTAATGTGTATAGTTTGAATGGTCCAAAAATATTAGATTCTTGGGGGGGGGGGGAGAAAACTATTATATTTTAGATACTATCCTAAAAAGATAGAACTAAAAGTCATTTAAAAGAAAAGACAAGTGATGTTTTAGTTAGTTTTGGAGGTTTTATAAAAAGAACAATAAAAAAAAGTGACTGGCAAAATCTTGCGTGCCGCGATTGCAATCTACAGGCAGTAGACAACACTTTGAACAGAGAAAAGAAGGAGTGAACTAAGAGATTTCTAACTCCCCTTTTGGAGCCAATGCAACCATCTGATTTATGATCTGAGCATTAGATCACTGAGTCTTCTAAGAGCCCCTCCACTCTTGTTCTCAAACTTATCCCCTCCTCTCTAATTCATTATAAATATGAGGCATGTGGAGGCACAAGGGAGCATAAGGAGACCCCGAAAGGCTGCAAGAGAGAGGGAGAGAGAGAGTATACCCCTCCAAGAGATTGTGTGAGAGAGAGAGAGAGAAGAGTTACCCCAAGAGGCTGCACAATTTCCCTCTATCTCGATCCTCGATTTAACCATCTTCTCTTACGCTCTCCCATCTCGAATCTATTCCACCTTCTTAATCTCTTGAGTCTACTTGCAGATGATGGCCTCCAAGCAAAGAATTTTGCGTGCAGATGACAATCCTACAACCAGCAACAGAGCTTCGGGCGAAGGCATCATTGTCAATCCAATTGCGGTATCGATCATAAGTAATGTATTTTCAAATTGATAGATGCTTGTTTTAATGCTCACAAGAGATACATTAGGCTCCGTACCTTGTGGTGCTAGAATAGGTCATTGAAAAGGATAAATCGCATCTGAAATATTCAAAGATGAAGTTTGTGAAGTGCTTGTATCAAAGGGAGTTAAATTGCACCTAGTTGCTATGTGATGAATCTATGCATAGCATAACCAACATATGGGACACTAAAGTATTGAGCATCGATGAGTCTTTGATTAATCTTTACCGAGGATAATATTATTTAAAGTTCGCAAATGCATATACACGGTACATACATGGAGAGATTATGTAAACTTTACATCGATGACATGCGACTCTTTGCCTTAGGAGAAAGGAAGATAAAGCCAAGAAAAAAAATGTTGCATAGTAGGAAAATGCTAAAAGATAATTGTCACTTAGAGAAGAGGTATAAATGCTCTTGCTAGATTGATTAATTTGCATTGGAATGATACGACTTACATCATGTATAGTATTGGAACCTTTAGCATATGCCTTAGGCTAAAGGAGGAAATATTAAGTAAATTCTACTCTTTGGACCCAAGGGGGAGAGTGAATATGCGATGGAATTATTGTCGCGTCTATTATTGTATTGTTTGGGAAAAATACAATTAGTTTTGTTGGTTGATTGAACAACACCCTAAATGTTTTTCTTTCAATCAAGGGATTGTTGCATTGTGATTTGGATAAATATTCCAAGGCTTGTGTTGATGGCAAATGCATGGTAGGGGTCTGTAATGACAAGTTGCCATGGGAATAAAGGAATGTTTTTCTAGAATATGATATTAGGGCTGATTGCTTTGATTGTTCTTGAATTTTAATTGGATTAATTAAGGAAGGATATTTTGCACGCGTGGATCATCTCCAAGATCACATCGCAGATTATCCCGAGAGGACATTGCTCGATTCACAGGCTGATGGTCGAATGGTGAAAAGGCCAACCACAGAAATGGCATCTCACTCCTAGATCGCTTGTGGGTCAGATGAAGCTCTGAACACCCCTTGCCTGTCCAGAATGGAGTTGGAGATCCCCGTGAGCCCAACGTCTGGGATGTTGGAAGATCTTATTCTAGATAAAGGATGGAAATTTCGGTGCCATGAGATTTGGACCGAGTACTTTTGTTGGACAGAAGGGATACATAATTCTCTTGTATGGGTAGGAGACAAAGATTAACTTAAAGATAAGTTAAAGAACTTGTTTGATAAAAGGAGTGCTTGTTTTGTTTTTGTGTATGTGTTGTAAATTATGTGAACGAACTCTATGCCCTAAAAGGCTTAATTAATAAAGCTGATTTTAAATGTCGCACATAAATGTGGTAGGACCTAATTAGACAACTAAAGCTATCGAGAAAAGTGCGGTGGATGTGACTTGGGTCCATCCTAAGGAAGGGTAGTCCCAGTTAGCTGGGAACTTTTCTCAGAAGACGTAATAACAAAACTGTGAAGACCTAAAGTCAGTAGAGTTAGAATCCTGATTTATGCTGTTTTAGGGAAGCAGAATGGGACTATGCCTTATGGCCAGAGAGGTTGAGCTTCGCATCCCTCTCGTTTCCCATTCTCCATGAACTAAGTGCAACATAGATCAGCTTCAAGTCTGTTGTTCCTACGCAAAGTGGTTCATCTAGAGCTCGACGCTAGCTACTTCCTAGAGACTGGGCTGATAGGAAAGAAACCCTGACTTCAAGTCGGTCCTAAGTGGGAACGGCCGGATACTTCCACTTCGGGGCAAACTCAGGAAGACCTAGATCGCAAACCATATGACATTCCTTGCGAGTGCCAGGTGGCACTTTCTAGACTCCCCTCCCGATGGCCTGCTAAGACGTGTCCCACAAGTGGACAAGCGCACACGTTACAATACTACAAACATAGTTTTAATAAGCTTGTCTTGGGAGGGTTTCCCAAGCCTTCCTTCCATGAACTAGCATAAAAGAGCTCATCAATTATCTTCATAGTTAGAGCTAGTTTTAAAAATATACAATATTTACCATTTTGTTTTCAGCATAAATCAATGTTTGGAATGTATACGCACATTGTTTATTAAAATAAACTAAGTAATGGGGACATTATAGCATGCAACCTTGTGTTTAGTGTTTGTTGAAGATAATGCCATTATAGGTTGCTTCTTACTGATCCAAGAGAAAACTCATGATCCAGTGACTAAGGACTTGCCTAATTTATAGGTGATACCATAATCTATTGTACCCTTTAAGTACTTTACCACCCACACCCCTACTCTCCCTCCTTCTCAACTATAGGAGTTGGATTCTTCTAATCAAAGATATGCTTTGCCCACTTGGGAAGTGGTCTCCCTTGTAGTGCTAAAGTAGGTTATTGCAATCGAGAAACTTCATCATTAGAGGGATCCTCCTCCTCCTTCTTTACAGAATATTTAGCATTTGATATAGGTGCAAAAGGTGGGTTACTTCTTCTTCTAATGATAACATAGAGGACCCATTCTTCTCCGTTGCCTTTGGCTATTCCACAAACACCACATTATGGATAGCAATTTCCTTCTTAACCTCATAGTCATACAGTCAATACGCTTTAGATTCCTAGTTATAACCAAGAAAGATACATTTCTTGCTCTTAGCTTCTAGCTTGGTCCTTTTTTTAATCTGGAATATGAACATAACACTCACATCTAAATTTTCTAAAATATGCAACGGAGGTTTTCTTATCAAAGCTTGAGGTATTTTCCCTTTCAATTCCTTAGTGTAGAAATTGTTGAGGATGTATACTATTGTATTGACTACTTCACCCCAAAACAAGTTTGGCAATCCTTTTCCCTTTAGCATATACATCATGCCATCTCCATGATAGTACTGTTGTGTTACTCCATGATACCATTTTATTGAGATATGTAGGTTAGCATGAATTGGCGGTTGATGCCATTCTCCTTTAAGTAATCAACAAACTCATGGAAGTGATCTCTCCTTCTCTATTACCAACAAAATTATTTACCTTATTTCCACTTTTGTTCTCCACAAGCTTATACCATTGTGTGAACTTGCCAAAACTTTCAAGCTTATCTCAAAGAAAATACACTTCCATCTTTCTACTAGAGTTGTCAATCAGTAGTATAAGATATAAAGATCCTTTCAAACTTGAGTAGTCATCTTATCACGAAGATCAACATGCACCATCTCAAGAGGATTCTGGACTCAATAGCTGCTCTATTTTTGAAATTGCCTCCTTGTTGCTTGCCTATCAAATAAGCTACACATGCTTACTTCATTTGACAAAATTAAGTAAGTGTGCAACCGTCAAAGTCTTCTACATTTCTTTGAGCACAATAAAGCTTATATGGACAAATTTCTTATACCAAAGCTTATAAGCATATTCCCCAATTGTGGCTATAAGAGCTATGAGGTCACATAAGTTGTCTCATCTCACTCCTTTACCGATAACATTACCAACACCATCAAGAATCTTTACTCCTATATTGTCAAATACAATTTGAGACCCCGACATGTAATTGAGGCTATGGATAATAAGTTTTTCTTGATCTAAGGTACATGCAATACATTTGAAAGGTTCTTAGACTCTCCATTTAATGTCAAACATGAAACATACATGTTCCTTCAACTACACATTTTGCATTGTTCTTGATCATCAGAGTGATGGGTCCTCTTAGAGGCCTTATAGAGTTATATAATTCTTTCTTGCTAGTCATGCGATGAGATGCTCCAATATCTAGCACCCAACATCTATCTATCTTTAAAGTTTGAGTTGAGGAACAAACCTCCTCAATTGCTATCAATAGCTTTAATTCAACTTCTCTACAATATCACAAAGTCTTTGCTATTGGAAGAATACCTTATAGAACCATTCTTTTCATCATTCTCTTTCTTTTTGCATTCTTGTATCATGTAACCACTCTAATGAAGCATTTCCACCATTGCTTTCATTATGACTATTTACCGCATCTCCTCCTCTAATAACATGGCATTATGACTTTGAAAAGTAAGAGCAAGAGTTCTCACCTATGTATTCAATGCAATCATTGGGCCATCATACTTTGGGGGAAAAACTCAAATGCATCTCTAGCCATCTCCTCAATTGTCTTTGCTATCCCAATTGCTACCATTTAGTCATGTAGATTCTTAATCGGTGTAGTGGAGTCATCTATTACTTCTCCGCCATCAAAAAGGTTTTCTGATGTAAGATGATTCTCCAGGTTTTGAATGTTAGTTTGGTTTCTTGTCTCATACTAACATCTCAATGGATCCCAAGCTTGGCTAATTTTGGATATATGTTGAATGAGAGCGAGAATAGAATCAGATATACTAGTAACGGTGGCATAAAGCGCATCTATGTTTCTTTATTTCTAGGAATGAAGAAGAGTTGGATCATGTGGAATTTGGTTGTTAGGATTGCTTTAATCTAGTGTTGCAATTGGTTCACCATCAATCCCCAAAATTGTATCTAACAGCTCCTTGAATCTAAGATGGTGTTGATCTTAAACTTCCATACGGCATAGTCTATTCAATCCAATTTGCCTTCCGTAAAGGTGAGTGGAAAATTTTGTAAGGTTTGCATTGATGTAGCTACATTGCTACTTCCTCCACTACTATTACCACTACCACTAGTTGACATCACTTCTAACAAATTCAATAATGAAAATTTGAAAATTTCTTGTATATTGTTGTTATTTAATACACGTGGATCTCTGATACCATGTAACAAAATAGAGCACAATAGAAGATAACAATGAACATAAGTATAAGAGAGAATAGGAGGATATTAAGAAAATATTTTTCTCTTTTACCAAACTCTTACAATAGATGGCTAAAGGCTATATCCACGTGTGGTCCTACGGGCTACAATGGTGGTCTAGAAAGATGGTGGACGGTGGATAGAAGGTATGTGACAAATCTCACCATATGATCAACATCTATATTATATTTATATACACAACAACCTCATAAATAGATCAACATAGTAGGTAAGAGAAAGGTAGATCCATAAAGTGGACGATACATGCATCCATAAAGTGGGTGGTAGGTGGATCCATAAAGTGGATGATAGGTGGATTCATAAAGTAGATGGTAGATGGATCCATAAAGTGGATGGCAGGTGAGGAAAATGTGGATTCATAAATTAGGATCCATTAAAGTGAGAGGGAGGTGGATGGATAAGGTTCCTCCAACAAGGTTCCACTTAATTCACCACTCACATGTTTCACCATAACTCTCCACCCACATGATCCATATGGCCCACAATCCACCACCACACAAGATAATTTCCAGGAATATTTTCTAAGTCCCCATCACTCATTACTCAATGTATACCATTAATTTTTTCCCACTTGATGCAATGGCCAATTCCAAATAGGTCATCTCATAACTACCTACTCTTCAAGGTTGGACCCCTTCTAGTGTCTAAATTGGTATTCTTGCCCCAATGCCCAATGCCCATCATGGCTTCTCCTCATTTGGGGGCCTTACAACATTTGGAACTTGAATCATAGGTAGGTGACTTAAGAGGTGGGAATTTGACTATGATTTCCAAAAACCATTTGCAATTAGAAAGGACAACTCTCCAAGTAGGTGACTTGAGATGTGGGCATTTGACTTGAGAGGTGGCCGACTTCCAACAACCATTTTCAATTAGAAAGGACAAGTCTCTAGGTTTTGAAAGTGTATTGGCCACCTCACAACTCTTTATTTTGAGTTTCAAACCCTGAGTAAAAAAAAAGCCTCCCATTTTAACATTTCCACTATATCTCTTGATAGATGGAATCTTTCCATCCAACAGTTTAGATTTTCTAAACAAGGTTGATCCCCTCTCATTCTTGTGAGAAATTCACCTCTTTTGGAATATTTTTGCAAGTGTCTTGTATATATATCAATGTATTCTAATAATAAAATCTACTATGTTAAAAAGTTCATGTAAAATACATTGATATATATACAAGACACTTGCATTAAGAGCAAAGAAACTATCAACTTTTCAATATGCAAGACACTCATGTTAGGAATAATGTTTCAAAAAAACTATCAACTTCTCAATAACTCCAAACTGTGTTTCTAAGTGTTGTTTTGATTAACTTTCACAAACTTCCAATAATCCAATTCTTTTACTTGGAACCGATATCTAATAATAATATTGTATTAAATGTTTAAATATCTACATCATGATTACAACACTTTATTCAAAAAACTAGAGGCCACCCTAAAGGTAGGGTAATTCTTAGCAAGATAATCCAATACAAAAATAGCTTCATTCAGGGAAAAACGTCATTTTTAAATATAGATTCTTCTTATCCCCATGCTCTAATAGCATCCCAAAGTTTCTTCAATTCATCATCCATATCACCCTATCTCTAAGAAGAACCGATTTCCACATGATGCACTCATGCAAACCATCAAGATTCATGATATTTACAAACTTAACCCATAATGTTTTGACTTTCTATAGCTCTATGACACATGAAGAGTTTATTTCCTCTTTTCCTTACAAAAAAGAGAAAGTGGAGACACCACCCTAGAATTGTTCAATGCCTCTTTTTGTAGGAAGCTTCTTGGCTACTACATGCAAGAGAAGAACATTGAGCTTAAAGAAGACAGAGTAACAAAATAAGCCTCTTTTAGCATCCTTTTCCAAGTATTAAGTGTACCTATAGGCTCAAAAGATCTCCTACATCTTCACCAACCACCTATTGTTAGGTTCATCAAATCCCTTCCTCTCATTCTTTTTCCCATTGCTTCAAGGAGCTTTTATTATTGACAATGTTAGAAGTGAGTGAGTCAACATAGCTAGGCCAATCGACCTTTAGTAGCTTAGAGCCTCCTCAAGTGCCAAATTAAACTAAAGATCCAAACCTTGCATATATTTAACTTTATTATAGGTAATACTATGTATCTTTTTTTTGTTGTGTGAGAGAGGGAGAGCTTAGGATCAAGGAGGGAACCACAATCTTCCCCCCTTTGTTACCTAACCATTGTAAAAATACAGATCGCATCAGAAGATAACAACAAACACAAGCATAAGAGAGAATAAGAGAGAATTTGTAAAGCATATTTTTATCTTTTACCAAAATAATACAATTGATGGTTGAAAGCTATGTCCACTCTTGCCCTCCCATGAGCTTCAATGGTGATCTAGAGAAATGTTAGATAGAGGCTAGTGAGTGTAGAAGGCATGTGACAACTCTAACCATATGCTCAATAGCTATGTTTTGTAAAATATAGACAACAACCTCATAAAGAGGGAAATATGGTAGAGAAAGATAGATCCATAAAATGAACAATAGGTGCATCCATAAAGTGGATGATATAGGTGGATCCATAAAGTAGATGGTAGGTGGATCCATAAATTGGATGGTAGGTGAGAAAAAGGTGGATCCATAAAGTAGGATCCATTGAAGTGAGATGAAGGTGGATGAATAAGGTTGTTGGAGAGAATGATATTAAGTATCCTCCATCCATATGTAGGATATTAATTATCCTCCAACAAGATTCCCCTCAACTCACCACTCACTTGGTTCACCTTAACTTGCAATCCACATGATCCATCTAATTCACTGGGGCCACCACATGAGGATATTTCCAAGAATATTCTTCAAATCTAGGTAATTCATCACTTAGTGTATACCATTAATTCTTTACCACTTGATTCAATGGTCAAGTCTATGTAGACTATCTCATAACCATATGGTCTTCAAGGTTAGACTCATTCTAGTGTCTAAACTAGGAATCTTGTTAATGCCCAATGCCCATCATGGCTTCTCCTCATTTGGGGGCCTTATAACATTTGGAACTTGGATCATATGTGGGTGATTTGAAAGGTACTAACTTCCAACATCTCCCCACAATGTCCACCTAAATGTGAACTACTTGTTTGGCCCAACACCAAGTTGATGGAAATGCATGGCTAGCTAATCACTCCTAAGAGCCTTGGTAAACATGTCAACACAATTTTCCTCTTTAGAACAATTCCATCTCCACTTCTCCATCCTCAATGAGATCCTATACATAGTGATACTAAATCTATAAATGCTTTGTGCAAGCATGAAACACAAGGTTCCTTACAATCTTAATGCAACTTTGATTGTCACTTCATGATTGTTGCCTCTTTGGTTGGAACTCCCATGTTAAGACTGAGTTGACATCACACCTTAGAGTTATGTATTAGGAGTTTAGAAGTCAAGTTAAGCCTTAGGGTAAGTCAGATATGAAGGGGTGTAAGTTTTTGGAATGAATAGTCATAAGTAAGGGATGTGAGGAGTTATCAATCCCCGAATGTAACTGTTCAAGTCAGAGTGCATATGCGGGTGTAGATCATGTCTGCGCGTCTGTCTGTAAGCAGAAACTGAAGATATGAAGAACAGTTCAGAGTCAGATATTGTTTCCCTGTCTTGAAGTGGTAAACTGTTTTCAATATTCATGTTATTTATTGCTGAAATGAAGTCCGATGGTTCTGTAAAGGTGTACTGTAATGATGGAATGTGTGTATGAAAGTTATATGAAGTCAGTGCAGTCAGAAAGTAAGTCAGTTGGATTCAGAAATGTCAGGTAGAGTAGTTTTTCAGGGAGTAAATTGCAGGCAGTAAATTAGCCTGTAACATCCCATGTCTCCTAGAAATCCTCATTAGCCAAATTTCTCCATAAGAAGCAAAATATGTTGCCTTGTATTCAACTTTTCTTGAAGATAATGCCACTATAGGTTGCTTCTTATTGACCTAAGAGAAAACGGTTGATCCACATGAGAAGCAATATCCAATCACTGATTTCTTGGAATCAATATAGCAAGCCCAATCTAAATCACAATGTCCAACTAAGATCTTGCCTAATTTATAGGTGATACCATAATCTACTGTTCCTTTTAAGTACTTTACCACCCATATCCCTACTCTCCAATGGTTCTCTCGGAGGTCATTTGAGAACCTACTAAGAACTCCAATTGCATAACTAAGATCTAGCCTCATATTGCGTAGAAAAATAAGCATCCCACAAACTTTCAGTACTGGCTAATATCCATAGGTGGTAATGCATCTTTATATGAGAGTTTTGCATTTATTTCCATTGGTGAAACCATTTCTTGCACTTAGTCATCACGAATGCCTTCAAAATTTTTCGAGCATACCTTCATTGAGAAATGAAGTTTTTTCCAAGTTCTTAAAATACCTCAATACTTGAGAAAAAATGCATAAGCTCCAGGTCTATCATTCTAAATTCAGAACTTAGAATCTCCCTAGTGTTCTAAATCATATGCTCATGGTCTTGTATGATGGATGAAGTCATCTACATATAAACCAATGATTACATAATTTCCATCCTATATAAACACATACAAGTTAGCATAAGAAGCACTTTTGGTCAACTCAATCCTTTTGAAAAATACATTTATCATTTGATAAATGCCCTTGGGGCTTGTTTCAACTCATAAAATTCTTTCTAAGTTTGCAAAGCCTCATTTTCTTGAGTGGGCACCTCAAATCCTAGTGGCTAGCTCACATACACCTCCTCCTTGAGGTCTCCATTCAAGATGTAGATTTCACATCCATCTAAAATATTGGCTACTTCTTATGAGCAGCTAAGGCTAGTACCACATGACTAGTAGCCATTCTAGTTATAGGTGCAAATGTTTCCTAAAAACCAAATCCTTCTTCAGATATATATTGGTTGAAACAACTCATGGACCTTCATATAAAGGAAGGGACTAGTGTGTTCGCACATTTGAATGAGTTTCACTCTATTTTTAGCTATAGTTGACTTCACAAGGCATTGATTTTAAGGATAACCTTCCTTCTTGTTCTTACTTATGACACTTCTTGAGTCATGGAATACTTTCTATACTACCATGTATGCCAATATACCTAAAGATGGTTTAAAACTCCAAGATGTTGAGGGTACCTTACTCACAAAAGGAGATAAATAGAAAAAATGTGGATGCACCCTGTACTTCTCATACATTGATTATTAGGGGCAAAGTATGATAGTAAGAGCAGTAATGAGCACTATGGTGGAGACTCATAGAGGCCTTAGTCTCATGGGAAATGTCACAGTAAGTCCCATGATCGTAAGGCTTCTCTTACATGTCATTAATATGGGAAGCACAGTCATATTAAACCACAGTGCCATAAGATACGTAATGCTAAGGGCAAGGAGAAAGGCAAAGGCAAAGTGTATAATAAGTTTGACGATCGTAGCATTGTTCCTAGTAAGTCCAATGTAAAATTTGAGGAGATAAATGCCTTGGATTCTGAGTCTCATGATGATTATATATTGGCAACTTCTTCTCTTTATGCTAGTCAGTTGGTTGATGCCTCATCTACTTTTTCTCAATGTTGGTTGCTTGATTCGAGGGCTTCTTTTCATGTTATCACACGTAAGGATTGGTTTCATTTCTATCACAACATGACAGGTTCTGTGACACTAGGAAATGACTTGAAATTGGATATTATTAGTATCGCTAATAGGCTACAATTTGCTTCACGCAACAGCACTTTTGTTTTGCATGATGTATGCCATATTCTAGCTTTGATCAGAACCCTACTCTAGACAATTGGATGATGAAAGGTATCGTGTATCCTTTTGTTCCATGTGGAAGATTACCTGTGGATATCTTGTATTTTCTTAAGGTGCCAAGGTTGGCAGCCTCTATCCCTTGCTTGTATCTGGATCTATTGACTATGTTTTGGCTCTATTTGACATACCACATGTATCTTTATGGCATACTCACCTTGGATACATGTCATTAAAAGAAATGAAAATGTTTTCTCATTTGCAATATCTTTAGTCCCTTGACTACAAATGTTTTGATTTATGTGATCATTGTCTTTATGGGTGGCCAGCTGGCATGCAATTTTTATAAGAAGTCTGGTATTACACACATGGGTGAGCCTATGGCTCTTGTTCATTCTGACCTATGTGGTCTCATGCCTTGTCAATCATTGGGTAGTACTTGTGACTTTCATTTATGATTATTCGGATAAGATCTAGCCATATCCCATAAAATAGAAATCAGATGTAGTGGCTACCTTTCAACATAGACTTGCTATTATTGAGAACCAATTTGGGTATAGGCTAAAATTTCTAATGTCAAATAATGGGGGTAAATATGTTCCTAAAGAATTTAAGAAATCTTGCAATGAGCAAGGTATTAAGCATCAATTGACCACCCCTTACATCCACCCCAAAATGGTGTTACAATGTGCATGAACAAGATGATTCAAGAGAGAGTCCATAGTATGCTTAGCTAGACAAGCTTACCGTAGCATTTTTAGACTAAGGTAGTTGCTATTGCCATACACTTGACAAATAGATCCCCATATCTACTAGTAGTTGTCAAGTTACAAAGGAGGTATGGTCTAGAAAACCTCCATCATATTCTCATTTGCGTGTCTTTGGATGTAATGCTTTTTACCATATTCCCCATGACAAATGCCCTAAGCTAGATCCTAAATTGGTGAAATATATATTTCTTGGTTATGGGGATATAGATGAGATGGGATATTGCCTATGGGATCCACATGCTAGAAATGTCATCTGTAGCCATAATATTTTTCATGGGAAAAATATGCATAAGCATCTTGAGTAAGTAGTTGAGGTATGCATAGTGATATTTCAGGAGGAGCCTCTTATTATCATACAGCTAGCTAGGCAACTTGCAACTAATATTCCAATGGCCCATGATCATGATATTTGACAAGTTGTGTAAGCCCCTAGCTTATGTTCCATTAGAGATGGACATCAACCTAATCAATTTGCATTCTCCATGGATTATGTTATGGTGACAGATGTCGATGAGCCTCTTATATATAATGAGGCCATGCATAGAGATTATGGTCACTCTTGGAGAGAGCCATGCAGTCAAAGTATGACTCATTGCAGAAAAATCATACGTTGGATTTGGTTCCTTTGCCTAATGAAAACCATGCTAGTGGGTATACAAGTTAAGGAGTACCCATGGACACTCCAAGCTGGCATACAAGGTGAGATTGACTACAAATGGTTTTAAGCATGAGTCTTCTCTCTTGTGGTGAGGATGACTACCACTAGGCTTGGTATTGGCTTTGGTTACATAGCTACATCTAGATCTTTATTAGATGAATGTAAAGTTGATTTTCTTACATGGGGACCTTCTTGATGAGATCTATATGTAGCAGCCTAAGGGCTTTGAATAAATAGGTAAGGAATACCTAGTGTGCAAATTGAGAAGGAA
Organism: Lygodium microphyllum; assembly: GCF_053477565.2. Classification (NCBI taxonomy): domain Eukaryota; kingdom Viridiplantae; phylum Streptophyta; class Polypodiopsida; order Schizaeales; family Lygodiaceae; genus Lygodium; species Lygodium microphyllum. Next base: position 64,904,504 of record NC_141138.1, read on the forward strand.
CCTTTATGGCTTTATGTAGGCACCTAGAAAATGGTACCACAAGTTTGAAAGTTTCATGCATTCACAAAGGATATACATGTAGTGATATGGATTTGTATCTCTACACGTAGAGGACTCGTGATGGAAGCCTTATTATCTTAGTACTTTATGTGGATGATATATTGATTGTTGGGAGAGCTCATGATGAGCTAGATGCCTTGAAAAGTCGGCTCAAGAAGAGCTTTGAGATGAAGAACATGGGACATGTCTCACATATTCTTAGTATGTACATCATGTATGATCACTTTGAGCGGTTTCTTTACTTATCACAAGACTACATAAAGAAGGTATTTGAGCACTTCCATATGCAGGGTGTTAAGTCTATTGGTTGTCCTTTACCTTCCCATGTGAAGGTTAGTCATGCAAATTGTCTCTAGTGAGATGAGAAGAAGTCTGATATGGCCAAGATCCCTTATGTATCTGTAGTGGCTAGTTTGATGTATGTCATGATAGCCACTCTTCCAGATATAGCATTTGCAGTGGGAGTTGTGGCAAACTGTCAAGTGTTTTGCAAAAACCAAAAACCCCTAGAAAAACATTAGTTTGATAGGATTCTTTGCATGATTGTTTGTTTTGTTGATTTGAAGTTGAATTTTTGGTGTTTATCCAGCTTAGAAATTGTTTTTGTCATTTTATTTGGATTTTTGGAAACTTGGTAGTTTTGATTGAGATTGGTTTAATTTGGACAAGTTAGAGCTAGAGTTTCTGGGTAGCTATTGATCATTGTGAATAGGTATATTTTCTTGCTAATACTCTTTCACATCATAGGGATTATGGATTCATGAGCACTTCATGTTGCACTTGTCGAATACACTACACTCGAGGGTCATCTCCTGATTTTAACAAATACTTCCATGCCAAGGGTTGGATTGATGCATTTTTTTGTACCATCATTTAGCACTAGCATGGCATGATGCCCTCTCGCTTACTATAGCTATATGTAGTAAATCTTTGTTGCACACACACTTGAGAGAGCACCTATCATTGTGCATTCACCATTTTGAAAAGATAGAAAGCCAGTTTTTTGAATTCGTGACGAACGAGAGTTGGGATTGTCATCGCCAAGTTAGGAACCTCTGGTTGAGTGGAAAGATGGTTCGATGAGTTTCAGGGTCATGAAGGACACCGTGAGTTGTGAGATGGGTTGTTTTTGTGGTCAACATCTTGAGGACCATTATTTTTCTTGAGGGATTGTGAGACTTTGGGAGGATGGAGTGCAATTCAATATTTTCTTATTGAGAGATGAGATGTGAGACTAAGTATTTAATCTAATCAAGGAATTGTGTTTGCGTATTGCATGACACGCACGCACATGTAGATAGACAAGGCACTAGTTTTCTAGTGCATCCATTCTTTTTGTGTGTAGCACCACGTGTTTGATTGCATCACATAGATTCAAAATTGCATTTCTTCTCAATGACATGAATGATTAGGCACGGAGTTTATTCTTCAACATCATATTTTTTCTAGGATATTGCATTACCATAAAGCATGTATATTCAAAGAAAACAAAATGCTTCTAAAGGCTCAAAGATTAAAGGAAGGTCATATGTTCCATGGTGAAGTCATGCGGCTTCTTGATGGAGTATCATTATTCAATTAATGTGGCAAGATTTGGGGCGTCTAGCTCAAATTTGATATTGGACCAATAGATGCCATGTGTATGGATCAGTTGTGAGCATCATCAAAATTGCAATCGTCATGGACTGAGTAAGCAAGCAACAAAAGTGAATAGCAGGAAGATCTCCCCAAGAGCATGGCCTTTTATTTTTTGGATTAGAATGTTCGAATACTTGGTTTAGGAGGTTACATCAGGTTAGCCCAATTAGAGAAGAAAGCTCAATGTTGGCAGGCATTCTAAGGGTGGTTTTGGTTAGAGTTGGTCAAAGTATCAAATGTAGAGCCGTTGGCATAACAGGTGTTGGAGCTAGTGCGGATAGCCATGGTGGACTAAATTCAATAATTTGGGAGATAACAAGGAATGGGTTCAATGGACTGTTGATAATGTCAACAAGGCCAATAGAATAGAGAGGCTATTGCAAGCAATTTAGATTACATAATGAGTATTGTAGAACACATCCTTCATCTAGCCCCTCATTTTGCTAATAGCCACAACAACAATGTCAATAGTACTAGTTACAAAGTTCTCAAGCAAAAGACATGTAGAATTTCCACAATACCTTACAAGTGTTGCTTTGTGATGGATCATACAAGGGTCATTTCCAAGATCTATTTCATGGACACTAATCATGATAATCTACACAATATTGCAAATAAATTAGGAGAACTAAGAGACAAGTTGACTACTATGGCAATCTAATTTACATTATCTTCAGGCCGGCTCGAGTTTTTCATCATCAACTCAAACCGTTTTATCCGATGTGCTAAGGGAAGTTAGTTCACTTTAATGGGTAGTCCGTGCTTGTCTTTGGTGACCTATTTCTTGGAGCATTATAGGCAAGGACCAATTGATGCCTTGTGCAGGCTAATTTGAAGGCTTGGCACCGGAGGACAATACTAAGGTGGTAGTGAAGTAAGGAAGAAAAAAGCCTAAGCAAGAGGAGTCCATCTAGGGTAGTGTTTGATGTGGTCGAGCTCACAGTCATAACCCTCTTCCTCATTGTTGATACAATTCAAGCTATGGCTATAGGCAAAGTCCATGTAGTTGAAGTCGTGTAGGTTACGGTCATAGTGCTACATCATCGGTTGCTAAATCAGGGGAGGTTTATTAGAGTTTTGGAGTTCATAGCTAGTGCATGGCATGCTCTGTGTGATTGCTCCCAAGATGGTGACAAAAATTCTAGTCGAGTAAGCTTACTTTTGTGATGGTTTGAGGTAGAAAATAATGACAAAAACATGCTTGGACTTTGTAGAACTCATGTGCTTAAAAAGTGCTAGGGTAAACCAAGTCAGTAAGGCATCAGATTCTGAATGTGAAAGGTGGCGAGAAACGAACGAAGAGCTAAAAAGCTTTAAGCCTTGAGGCTTTTGAGATTTCTCAAACATTTAAAGCTTTATAGTAAAAGCTTAATGATAAAAAAGCCTAAATATTTCAAAGCAAAAAACATGTCGTGTGTTATGTGAGGAGCAAAACTATATAAAGGGGTGATGAGAAGACTAAGGGGCCTTTCCTTGCTATCAAAAGTTGTATCTAGTGTGAGGAGAGTGGAGGGTCGCATACAAGTGTAAAGAGACTTTTTGTGTTGGATGAAGTGTTCGAAAACAAAAATACAAAAAGTTTGAAGTGTTGTAACAATCTCAAAGATAAACGAAGTAATTGTTTTTCTCGAACTCAATTTTCAATGTTTTGATGTTGTTGATGCTCTACCTTGTGTTTGATTTTGGAGTATTTATGGCTACAAGAGGCCTACTTGGTATAATCTACTACTCTATGTTAATAACATCAAACACAAGAGGCCTCTTGTAGCCATAAATTATGCTCTACCTTGTGCTTATTTCAATACTGCTCTAAGTTAATAAGATCTTAGAGCAATACTACTCAAACTTAGAGCAATACTACTCAATCTTAGAGCAATACTGCTCATTTTTCATCAAAATCTTTTTCTCCCTTCTTAGGTGCCAGTTAAGATCTTCTTGATAAAGTTGATTGGCATTGTTAGCATCCTAGGAAATAGGTGATGACAAAGTCAAACCTAGATAAAAAGCTACTCCAACGAGATTATCTTTGATTGAGGATGTGGACTATATAGGTGATAACTTTATGATAACTGTAGTGTTCTAGATTTTTGTGATCTGTATAGGTGATAACTTTATGGACTACACCCTCTAGATGATGATGCCAATTATCAAAGGCATCTACAATGGCAAGGAGTTCATTGTCATGGATTGGTTGGATCTAGGTGGACTAGGATTGGGACACTAGTGAAAGTGGTCTTCAAGGTTTGGAGTAATTTCTCGGCTTCTAGGGTCCATGAGAGCTTTGAGTTTCCTATCCATTGGGTAAACATTGGAGCTCCCAAGTAAGATTGAAGCATTTTTCTCATCTCAGATTGGGAAAAAACAGGACAACCATCAATCTTAATCAATTTTTACTTCATTGAGGCTTCAATTCATGGGGCTTTTGTTATCTACAACCCTAAGAAGGTCTAATTGAAGGTATTCCTTAAAGATTTGGCTTACATTGAAGAAGTTCTTCAAGATTGAAGGCATTTTCAGCCTCTTATACATAGCAATGTCTGAAAACTCTTGGAATCTTTAATTCTAACAAGAATCTACACTCTTTAAAGCTCAAAGAATCTTCAACAAGCCATTGTAGACTCTTATCAAATTAGTGGATTCTCTTGATTGCATTGAAGCAATCTTATTGATCAAGAGCTGAAATTATATGGGAGCATTCATATTGGACAAAGCTTTCTTGAACCTGGCCTTATGATCTTCAATCTCGGTCCATTGATGGTGGCTTATGCTGAATATTGATCGGTTGGATTCATCTACTACTCTTCATCAACATTAAAGAGGCAATTCTATTGCTTTCAGCTTAATCTCTCTTTTTATCTAGTTGTTGAACCAGTCCCATTGTTCACAAGAGAGATTGAATGTAATAGAACCTCTTAATTCCCATTGAAGGGTATGTAGAAATCAGCTTAGGATTGATTATGATTGCTTGATGAATTTATTTCCTGCCCATTCAAATGTTGATACTGATTTGATTGCATAAATGTTATTCGCTGCCTACTTAACTTGGATTTTTGTTGGACGATGGAACATTGATGCTATAGGACTGAAATAATGATGAAAATGGTAAGTGGGAATATTGTAAAAGCAGTGAGTCATTGCAAATAGTCCTTTCAATTTAGTCATTTTCCGATACCCACTTGCATTTCATTGAAGAATTTAAAGGCTTTTTCAATCAATGAATAGCATCATTGTTTGATTAGCCATTAGAATATACTTGCCATGTTGATTTCCGTGAGGAAAAGCAGATGGCAGGTGAGTTGGGAAGATAAAAGAGAGGCGACCCTCCCTTCCCGATTAAGACCCTGAAGGGAGGGTACACAACCCGGCTTGAGGTGGAACTTTAGACACCCCTCTTGTCTCGGAGCCCATGTAATTTTCAAATTTAGGTGTAGGTACATTCCCCATTATCAAAGTTTGACAGTATTACAACAGTGATCAGCTCTATTCAGGGTACCACAGGTGGTTGAAGGTTCCATTGGAAGAGATGCAAGGCATCTCCTATTTTCAAGATACCTATAGGTGTTGGATAGAGTTTTTTACAGGTCATACAGCAGGTACATACCAATCTACAGGTTATCCTTGAGCCCTATGGGTGCCCTATAACCCTCTTTTGGTTTCTATAGTGGTTTACAAGGGTTTCTTCCACTCAGGTTATTTCTACAGGGTCAAACAAGGTACTTACAGGTGGTGAACAGGGTGCAAGAAACTCTTGTTCAGACCTGAAGATTCAATTGCAGAAAATTTTGTTCTGATCCAAATTGAGAACTTGATATCTCCATTTGAAGAGGGGATCCTAAACTTCAAATTGAATCAAAAAGTTTGGCAATTCGATATTAGGAGCTCAAGTTATTGCTGATTTTCTAACACTAGGTATAGTGAGACAGCACCTAGACAGCATGCAGGGGGACACTGTTTAACATTGTTTCACCCAAAGTATCCAACCCAAGCCCATATCTTTTAAAATCTGGTACATCCCCATATAATAAGATTTCCATAGAGCTATTAACCATTGGGATTAGTGCTATATTCTGAGAGAAACAGGGGAATTGTCTACTACTACATCACTGTCTCCTAATGGCCATGAATATGAAGAAAGACCCCATTATTGAAGCATTGAATGATGGTATCAAGGACTTTCAAGAGGATCCAAATTATACAAATGAAGCCCATAATGTTGAACAAATAGATGAAGATTTAAGAATTGGGATTGCTTACAGCACACATCAAGGACGACATGACATGCATGAAGTGCATGGAGTGAATGATTACCTTTTACTGTCAAAAGAGTTGGGACATGTCAATGAAGGCCTTTCTAAGGATTTGAAGACTTTGAATGAAGGCTTAACATATATGAATCAAGGTTTCTTGCAAGGGATGGCACAAGTAAATAAGGGAATCTTTGATTTGCAACAAATCTTTATTCCAAGAACTCATCTCAGCCATAAAGAAAATTGGGAGCAAGGCACAAAGGGAACCTCAAACTATTGAAGATTCCCATGCAATTCCCTTTGTTGGTAATCCTTCCCATCCAAACAAAGAGAGTTCTCAGTCAGCTATGCACACTTTTGAAAGGGGAGAATCATCTAGAGTGAGGGGCAACCATCACTCTTCACAAATCCATGGCATTCATACCCCAAGGTCTTAGTTTAGCAGTCCAAAAGATAATCATAGACATGAAGAGGAACAAGACAATACTCCATGGGATAATGATTATCATGGATGCCACTCCTTCTACAAGAATTTTTATCATAAGCCCTCAAATGTACAAAAAGGAAATGCAGTCAACAATCAAGTTCATGAAGGTGGAAGGTATGATGAGCAAAGATCAGTCCATGACATCCCCAATGTTCCATGATGATATCATCAATGATGCAGGTGATAACATGGCATATCTTCTAAAAAGTTCTATGATGGCATGGCAAGGGTGGGTTTGCATGGTTGACTCGAGGATGTCGTATTAAGGATACATTCGCATGGAGTGTGGATTCATATGGCATGAGCAAGAATTAATTTGTACACTTGATCATGGCATGTCCGTGATGACAACTATAGTCATGGTTTATACCAACTCCACTTATGCAAGTCATATAGATAGTAAGAAGTCTACCTCTAAGTATGTCTTCACTTTTCCTACAAGTGTTGTTTCTTGGATGTCCAGGGTGCAGAAATACACAACCTTATCTACTACTAAGCTAGATTATGTTGCAGCCCCACTGAGGCTTGCAAGGAGGCCCTAAGGTTAGGCCATTTGTTGGTGACAAACCTTGGTATTACTATTACTTCTACACTACATTTAAATTCTATAAGTGCTATTCAGTTGGCTAAGAATTCGGTCTTCCATGTGAAGACAAAGCACATTGAGGTATGCTATCACTTCATTAGAGAGGTGATAGAGGACAAGTCTATTGAGCTTGTCAAGATCTTAACTGACGAGAATCCTACAAATCTACTCACTAAAAGTCTCTCAATGAAATGTTTTTCCTTCCTTAGGAAGATGATAGGTATATGATGAGATTATGTCTATTCCTCATCTTGTTGTACTTTTTATGTACATTTATAATTTGTCACTTTTTCTTATCCTCTCTTCACTAGAGACATATTCGCCTTTAAGTGAGAGGTTGTTGGGGGTAAATGCACCTATGCATCTATCTCCCTATATTTACTTTACACATTATGACCACACACATATACACTACAGCAGGTGATAGATGCCCATCACTTTCACTTTATTCTTTATTCTTTCAATGACTATTAAATAAGAAAATGCTAATTACACATTGTGACTATTAGAGTTCCCACATATGGTGTCTTTCTCTCTTGCTCTCTTGCCTCATTTGCCATAGCTCTTGCTTCCACATGTGTGCTTCCACTCGAGCTCTACCTTTCACACACAAGCCTTATCTAACATACAAGTTAGGACCCCTAGGCTCACATATGGCTTCTCCTCATAATGGAGGTCTTATAACTTAGAGTACCATGGATCATTGGTTGTACCTTATGAGGGTGGGGCATTGAGTATATCTAACAAACCTCACAACAACTTGAAAAAAAGTGGAAAGAGTCAAAGAGGAATCACTTGACTAGAGGTTGAAACTCAAGTTGAGCTAAATAGAATAATGAGAAAAATGCTCCAAGCACTTCCAATGTGCCAAGCATTGAAGCATCATGATCAGCATACAGCATGGTTAAAATACCTTCACTAGAAAATTACATCATAATTGCTCATGAGGTAATAGGTATGTGGGCATTGGTTCTTCTCTTGCATGTGCCGATATTTCTCTTGTTTGTGAGGGTACATCTCTACTCACTACGCCCTCCCAATGCTTTGCAAGCCAATCAAGAAAGATTGGTGGAGAGGGAAACCAAAGCACCTTGTAAGCATGCTTTGCTCCAATGATAAAGGAAGAGACTTAGTTGGTTAAGCATAGGTTCTTATAACAATGCACCTTCTCATTCAATATTGCTTGAGTGCTAGATTATATCAAGTTTTATAATGCATTAGTTACCACAACTATAGTGGGAGCTACTCACTTACATCCAATTAGCTAAGAGTCATTAAGGACCATTTATTTGAATGCTCAAGTAACTTACATTCAAAATGAGTTGACTAAATATACCATGTATTGGCATGATAGAAAGTTTACATTACATTGGACTTAATACCTTGATCAAGTCTTTGAGTTAGAGCAAAGACAGTAGTAAGCTCATTATGTAGTCATTAGTGACTCATACGTATAATCAAATTTTTATTAATATTTGACAAAGGATTATGAATAGGATTGAGGATGAGGTGATTTTTCTGGTTCATGATCTCTTCCTCTGGTCTCCCAAGAGTGCATGTGGTGCAACAGAGTGCATTGGGAGCATATGTGTAGATATTCATATCAAGAAAAGAAAATAAGTAATGTTTTTTTTTCAATCTCTTATACATACATACATATATATTTATTTATTTATTTATTTATATGAATGTATTGTGCTTATATACACTAATTTCTCTCTTACAAGTTGAGTATAATCCAACTAGAAGTCAGTCTATGTAAATGTGATTTTGGGCTTTTTAGAAAAGCTACAAGGCTTAGATGTTGAGGGAGGAGGAGTGCTTAAGTGGATGATAAAATAGGTGAACAAGGAGGTCATTATCAAGCTAGAGGTAAGCCTACAATGAGAGGTAGTGGACTTACCTTCATCCAGATGCACACATATAAGGACATTGCATATGTTTTCTTTTGAGAGGATGAGCTATGCTTCCAATGCGTGACTCATGCCCAAACATGTGCCATGGCTACCATGACAGAGGAGTCGCACTTTAGTGAAATTGGATAGATCTCCTCTCTTCATGTAATAGATAATGCACTAGCCTCTACTACCACTAACTGTAGAGGCAAGGAGATTCCTCGACGTCGCCATGGTCATCACCATGGCTATGGGCATGGTTGTGGCAGCACTTCATACATAGAGTAAGAGATGCCACCATCACTAGACTCTACAAATGAGATAGATTGTTCTACTTCATCTACTAGTAGCAATGGCAGTGACTCTTTTGATAGCCACGAGTAGTTAGTAGTTACTAGCTACATACTTATTACTTTACGATTGATATATATTCTGGTTGGATTTTGTACTAGCCAAGAGCTTTAAGTTTAAACTCTCAAGTCTCTAACTCTTTGCTCAAATTTTCTATGTTTATATTATTGTCTATTATTTTTCATCTATATAAAGATGTAATAATATGTAATATTCTCCCCCATAATTTTAAATTTAATTGAAAAAAAAATTAATCCCTCCCCCCTGTTGTCACCGACGGGGGGGGGGGGGGGGTTTGGGGGTGGGGGTTAAGGGCTTTGTAGCTATACCATGCCGTTGCTACCGATTGCACCTATCACCTATATAGGGAGTAGTAGTGACTGAAAGCCCTGCCTTGTTTCCACTCTACGTGCGATTCCCTATGCCCAGTGGTGAACCCTCTTATGTGCGGCGTCACGAGGGTGTAGTCTTGGGATGTGTCTATGTTGTCCCGCTTTTTTGGATTGAATAATACAAGAGTATACCTTGAGCTCATATCGTGTTACCTTTCTGTGTCGTGTTGAGTGCGTAACGAGTGCAAGTTTATTACACTTGGTATCAGAGCAACTCTTGCTCGGAGTGGAGTGCTCACGGAAGCAGGAGGAAAGATCCAGTGCCCCGAAGAGATCGAAGTCGTAACGACCCACAGCGCGATGCCCCACGTTGCGTCGCCCCACGTCTCGACGCCCCCCGATGTGTCGCCCCGACGTGACGCCCCAACCTCGACATCCCACTGTCTGAAGACGTGACGCGACTTCCCCGCGGCACGACCCACACCACCACAGGCGAAACGCAGCTTCCCCGCGTCGACACCACCACCAACCACATGGAGGACGAAAGGGAGAACATCACCCTCCCAACACTGGAGGAGAGGAAGAAGAGTAGGGGACAAGAATGGAGAGTGGCCCAAGCGGAGAAGGTGGCCGGACTAGAAAGACAATTAGATGGTATGTCAAGCATGCTAGAATCAATATGGAGGAACATGCAGATGAAAGAAGAAGAGAAAGAAAGGAGAAAAAAACTAGAAGTAGAGCAGGGCTATAGAGAATGGGTGAGTCAACAACAAGAAGAGGAGAAGAGACACCGAATGCAAGAGGAGATGGATAGAACAGGTAGAGAGGAGTCATCTAGGAGGGCGCAAGATACAAGGAAGGAGAAGGAGAAAGTGGTAGAATTAGGAAGCAAAAAGAAAGACAAGAAGAAGGAGAAGAAGCACCATCGCAAAGAAGAGGAAGATATCAGTAGTTCAGAAGATGATTATGGAAAATTCAAGATGCCCCAACCCGCCAAGTACAAGGGAGAGAGAGATGGGTTGGTTCTAAAGAAATGGATTGCAGAGGTGGATAGATACTTAAAGTATTCAAGAATTACCAAAGACAGGAAGGCGGAGGTGGCAGCCATTTACTTGGAGGAGGATGCTGCCAGTTGGTACCTGTTAGAACAAGAGTAGGGCCACACAATCTGTTTGTGGGAAGAACTCCAGAAAGAACTGAAGGACTACTTTATTCCAAAGCTGGAGAAATTCAAAGTGAGAGATGAATGGAGGAACCTCAAGCAAGCACAGGGAAAGATGAAAGAGTATGTCAGCAAATATAGGCAAATCATGCTGCAGCTACCAAACATGGATACAGACACTAAGCTACATGGATTTTTGTTTGGGATGCAAGAATGGGCTAGAAGAGATGTGGAGAGGCAGGAGCCAACAAGCTTAGCAGAAGCCATGAGAATGGCCGAACGACTAGTGGACCTGGAAGGCAGAAGAATAGCACAAGGGAATCAAAACAGGTTCAACAACACCTTCAACAACAACAACTCCTGGAACCAGAGGTCCAATGCTCCTAGAGGGGCATTCACAGATACAAGGAGTCAAAACACCACAGCCGTACCCCAAACCGTATTAGTACCAAGAGGAGCAGTAGGGAGATGGGGAAACAATCACTACAGGCCAAACCCTAGCACATCATATGGGCCCGCAGGATCAAATACATCATGGTGGAGACCCCCAGGCCCTTCCACCGGCATCAAATGCTTCAAATGCGGGGGTCTACACTACCAAAACAGATGCCCAATAGAAGACACAGCTTCATCGAGTGGATCAAGGGTGAATGCAACTTGTGCATATGGAGGAGAAGAACCACAACCACCGCGTATCTAGGAAATTCCAAATGGGAGTGAAGAGAGCATGGATCACTCAAGGGTAGGGTCAGTTAGTGCCCAAACCCAATGCATGGCAGCCAGGGTAGCGGCAGTCCACCATCTATACATCAAAGGCCGAATGGGCGAAGGAAACCAACCTATCATGGTGGACACAGGAGCAACACACAACTTCATGACACCACAGTGTGCAGCAAAACATGGATTGAAGCTATCAAAAGCCCCAGAAGGATTAACAGTAACATTCGCACAAGAAGAAGCCAAGGAAGTAAAACAAGTCTTTGCAATCCAAGTGGAAGCCGACAAGTGGAAAGCGAAACTCAACTTCTTAGTAATCCCCATGGATGATTTTGAAGTGATATTAGGCTTAGAATTCTATGACAAGTATGTCATTGCAATGTTTGGTAAGGGAGTGAACGAAATGATGCTAGATATGCAAGGAGAAGGCGTCAGAGTACCCTGCGAAAGAATGCAGCTACCTGGTAGGACCCCAATCAAGGTGCAAATGAAGGAGAACAAGCCAGGAGTATCATGCCAAACAGTAAAACCAACTGCAAACCAACCAAAGGGCCAGACCCAAAAAGCACCGGTCCAAGGGACCGTTATCAAGCCACGTATCATGACATGCAGTGCAAAGCAAGTCGAGAAATCAGTCAAGCAAGGAGATATGGTCTATCTGCAATTGAAGAAGAGGAAAATGGCAAGAAACCCAAACAACAGAAGAGGAACACCGAAGTAGCAAAAATACTTGAAGAATTCAAAGATGTAATGCCAGCCGAACTACCCAAGGGTCTACCACCCAGATGAGATGTAGATCACAAGATTGAGCTGATTCTAGGGTCTGCCCCACCGGCCCGATCTCCCTATCGCATGAACCACACTGAGCTCATGGAATTAAAGAAGCAACTACATGAACCAGAAGAACAAGGATTCATCCGCCCTAGCAAATCCCCCTTTGGTACTCCAGTGTTGTTTGAAAAGAAGAAGGATGGGGGACTTAGACTCTGTGTAGATTATAGGGCTTTTAACAAAATCACCATAAAGAACAAATACCCTATGCCCCTAGTGGAAGACCTCTTAGATAGACTACATGGGGCCAAGCACTTCAGTCGGTCGGGATACCACCAAATCCGCATAGCCGAAGAAGATATCCCAAAAACAGCCTTCTGTACCCGATATGGTAGTTTTGAGTGGTTAGTATTAGGGTTTCGCCTAAGCAATGGGCCAGGCACATCTTGTGGCCTCATGGATGGAATTTTTAGACCGGAGATAGATATCTTTGTCATTATCTACATAGATGACCTCCTAGTCTACAGCAAGACTTTAGAAGAGCACAAGCAACATTTACGCCAAGTTTTTGAGAAACTGTGGTAGCATCAGCTGTACACCAAGCTAGAAAAATGTGAGTTCACAGTGAAAGAGTTGGAGTTCTTAGGCTTTATTGTAGGAGCAAATGGAATCAAAGTGGACCCTAAGAAAGTGGAAGCTGTCCAAAGATGGCCTGTACTGAAAACTGTAAGAGAAGTGCGGGAGTTCCTAGGCTTCACAGTATTTTGTCGAAGATTCATCAAAGATTACAACCTTATCACTGCCCCCCTCTCCCACCTCACCAAAGAATATCACTCTTTTGCATGGGGGAACGCACAATAGGAATCCTTTGAGCAGATGAAGAAGTGCATGAGCCAAACTCCCGTCCTAAGGGTGCCGAACTTCACCAAACCCTTTGAAATCTCTACAGATGCATCTGACTATGGCATACGGGGTGTACTGGTCCAAGAGGGTCACCCCATTGCGTATGAGTCAAAGAAATTTACCGATGCTGAAACAAGGTGGAGCACACATGAGAAGGAAATGTTGGCAGTCATCCACTGCCTTAGAAAATGGAAGCACTATGTTCAAGACAAGCATACAATAGTCTTCACCGACAATATCTCCCTCAAATACTTCCAATCCCAACCCAAGTTATCATCAAAGCAAGCCCGCTGGCTAGACTTCCTAGCCGAATTTGACTTGGAGATTAAGTACAAACCTGGCTCTACTAACAAAATAGCAGATGCCTTGAGCCAGAAAGCTGACCTGAAAACTGTCAGTGTGGTCAGCAACAACTTCATAGAACTTGTCAAAGAGGCCCTAGAACAAGATCAAGAAATGCACAAGATAATCAAAGATGTGGAAGCACAGAAGACACCACATGGAATGTACACCTTAGAAGAGGGTATTCTATTTTTAGGCAAGAGATTGTATATCCCAAACAATGTGGAATTAAAGAAACTCATCCTGCATGAGATACACGACGGCAAGATTGGAGGCCACAAAGGGCAAAGCAAAACCTTGGAGGCCCTTAGGAAGCAGTTCTTTTGGCCGAACATGAAGGAAGAAGTGATAGACTACATCAAAACTTGCCCCACTTGCCAAATGGTCAAAGCACCAAGATCAAGACCAGCCGGACTACTACAACCATTACCAGTACCTAACCGCCCATGGGATGTCATCAGCATGGACTTCATTGTGGAACTACTGGAGTCCCATGGGTACACAATCATCTTTGTAGTGGTGGACTATTTCTCCAAACAGGCCCACTTCATCCCGGCCAAACCACCACTGAATGCCAAGGAGGTAGCACGCCTCTTCTTCACACATGTATTCAAATTGCATGGCTTACCACTGGCCATTGTATCAGATAGAGATGGAAGATTCATGAGCCACATGTGGAAGAAACTCTTCAAGACTCTGGAAACCCAACTGAGATTCTCATCATCCTTCCACCCGGAGACAGATGGACAAACAGAACAAGTCAACCAAGGCATCGAAGATTACCTCCACAGCTATGCTAGAGTGGATCAGAAAGATTGGGCCTTGTACCTTGATGTCTTGGAATTTCACTATAATAGCTCCATCCACTCGGCTACGGGGTACACTACCTTTGAGTTAGCCACAGGAAAAGAAGTCATTACACCACTGGCCTTATCATCCGGAGCGGCCAAAGTGGAGGATCAAGATGCAGAAGAATTCTTGAAGAAATGGAGAGATCGCAATGCAGCAGCTAAGCAAAGTCTCGAGCAGAGCAAGATAACAATGACAGAGCAAGCAAACAAGAAGAGAAAGGCTGTACTTTTCGCCAAAGGAGACATGGTCCTAGTGAGCTCTAAGAATATGTCACTTCCCAAAAACATGACCCCCAAGTTCAATCACCGCTACTATGGACCCTACCGAATCACTCAAGTGCTGAACGAAGTCACCTACAAGCTGGACCTGCCAGACAGTGTTTGTGTTCATAATGCATTTCATGCCCGTCTTCTGCGCAGGTTCTATCCCGACAACCAATGGGGACAGCACGTACCAATGCTCCATTCCAATGGTCCCTTCAAAGTAGAAGCATTCCTCCGATGCCGGGAACAAAGAGGCTTCCCTGAATATCTCACCAAGTGGCGCGGTCATCCACTCAAGACTATACCATGCCGTTGCTACCGATTGCACCTATATAGGGAGTAGTAGTGACTCAAAGCCCTGCCTTGTTTCCACTCTACGTGTGATTCCCTATGCCCAGTGGTGAACCCTCTTGTGTGTGGTGTCACGAGGGTGTAGTCCCGCTTTTTTGGATTGAATAATACAAGAGTATACCTTGAGCTCATATCGTGTTACCTTTCTGTGCCGTGTTGAGTGTGTAACGAGTACAAGTTTATCATGGGGGGGGGGGGGGGGGGGGGAGGATGACGTCGACGGGAAAGAGGAGGAAGATGGTGTGGTGATGACGGGAAAGAAGAGGAAGAAGGAGATGATGCAGAAGATGACATTGGCATTGACGATGACGAAGAGAAAGAATACGAGAACTTCAACGAGGGGGTAGGCCACGGGCCTACCCCCCCTGACTCCCTCAACCAAACACGGCCAATTGGGAGGCTACGAGCCCCCGCCACCATGCAGAATAGGTGGTCGTCACCGCCACCACCACTCCACCTTCTCCCTATATTTTCCCCCAATAATACCCCACCCTTCCACTATAAACCCCCCCCCCCCCCCCCCCTTTCCTTTTCCCCCCTATGCCTTAAGAAGAGGCCTAAATGGCCTAGGCACTGGACGGAGAGAGAGAGAGAGAGAGAGAGAGAGAGAGAGAGAGAGAGAGAGAGAGAGAGAGAGAGAGAGAGAGAGTGTGTGTGTGTGTGTGTGTGTGTGTGTGTGTATGTGAGTGAGAGTGAGAGAGAGAGAGAGTGATAGAGAGAAAAAGGGAGAGAGAGGGTGAGATAGAGAGAGAGAGAGAGGGAGAAAAAGAGAGAGGGAGAGAGAGACAAAGAAGAAGAAAAAGAAAAAGAAGAAGAAGAACAAGGAGAGAGAGAGAGAGAGAGAGAGAGAGAGTCTCTAAAGGATCTCCTTCTCTTTCCCTCCTTAGAGGGTGTCCACACGCGTCCTTTCTTTCCACCTTGCCCGCGACCTTATACCCTATCCCGTGAAATTATCCTCCACCCACAAACCTAATTCTCTCCCCAAATTGGCCCTGCTAATCAAGTAAAAGAAGTTGAAGTCTTGTGCGAACCATGTCTAAAGGAGAAGAAGATTGAGAATGACCCCCAAGTGGAAATTGTCACACGTGGATGGCAATCCCACAACAAAAGCCTCAAGCAAGGACATCACTGCCCATCCAACTGCAGTATTGGTCATAAGTAATGCATTTCCAAATTGACGGATGCTTGCTTTGATTCATGCATGAGATGCATTAGACCCGTACTAAGCCCCACGAGAAGGGATATTGAAAAGGATAGATTCATCGCAAACATTCGAAAGATGGAGTTTGCGAAGTACATATATCAAGGGAAGTTAGTTGCACCTAGTTGCTATGTGACAAGTCCATACATAGCATAAGAAGCATGTAAGATCCTAAAGTATTAAGCATCGATAAGTCTTCGATTAATCTTTACCTAGGACAATATTGTTTAAGGTTTGCAGATGCACATAGACGGTACATGCATGGGACAGATTATGTGAAACTTACATCAATGATACACGACTCCTTGCCTTAGAAGAAAGGAAGATAAAGTCAATATAAAGTGATGCATAGTAGGGAAAGACTAAAAGATAAATGTCAATTAGAGAAGAGGCATAAATGTTCTTGGTAGATTGATTAACTCGCATTGAAATGATAGAACTTATGTCTTGTATAGTATTTAAAACCTTAGCATATGCCCTAGCCAAAGGAAGGGAGTGTTAAGTAAATTTTTACATAGAAACACTCTTTGATCCCAAGGGGGAAAGCAAATATGTGATGGAAATGTTGTCGCATCTATTCTTGCATTGTTTGGAAGAGATAGAATTGGTTGTTGGTTGATCGAACACCCTAAATGCTTTTACGTTCAACTGATTGTGCTAGATTGTGGTTTGGATGATTATTCCAAGTGTTTGTTATTGATGGTAAGTTCATGGCAAGGGTCTGTGATGACAAGTTGCCATGGGAATAAAGGAATGTTTTCTTGGAAGATGATATTAGGCTAATTGCCTTGATTGTACTTGAATCTAAACTGGTTTAATTAAGGAAATGATATTTTGCCCGGGTAGATTATCTCCAACGACACACCGCACTTCAACCTAATAGGGCACTACTCGATTCACGGGCCAAAGGTCGAGTGGTGAAAAGGCCAACCATAGAAATGGTGTCTCACTCTTGGGGTCAGGTGGAGCTCTAGACACCCCTTTCCTAGTCCGGAACGGAGTTGGAGACTGTTGTGAGCCCAACGTCTGTGACATTGGAAAATCCTATTCTAGAAAATGGATGGAAATTATTGTGCCATGTGATTTGGACCAGGTACTTCTACTGGGCAGAAAGGATACATAATTTCTCCTGTATATGGGCAAGAGACAAAGATTAACTTGAAGATAAGTTAAGGAACTTGTTTGTCAAAAGGACTGCTTGCCCTATTTTTGTGTCAGTGCTATAAGTTATGCAAAACGAACCCTGTTTCCTAAAAGGTTTAATTAAGGAAGCTGATTTTAAATGTCATATATAAATGTGGTAGGACCTAATTAAATAACTAAAGAACGCCTATTGAGGGAAGCGGGTGGGCAGAACCCCCGACAAGTCTATCCTACGGCAAGGTGGTCATAGAGAGCTGGGAGGTTTCTCACACAGTTTTACCATCATTCGACCTTTAGGTATTGTTAGGATAGAACCCAAGTCATGCTGTTTTAGGGGACCGAAATGGGACTATGCCCTACGGGCAGAGAGGTTGAGCGACATATCCCTCTCGTTTCCCATTCTCCTTAAATCAAGTGCGGCAAGAGTTTGCTTCAGCTTGGGTATCTCTGTGTAAAGTAGGATGTCCAAGACCCAACGCTAAAATGCTGTCAGGAGACCTTGACCATTAGGAACCCAAGTTTCAAGTCAATCCTAGTGGGTTCAGCCGCAAACGTTCCGTTGCGAGGCGAACTCGGGAAACGCTAGGCGACAAACCGCATGACATTCCATGGGAGTGCCGGGTGGCGTCGCTTAGACTCGTCTCTCGATGGACCACTAAAAACATACCTAGAAAGCCAATAGGTGGGCACGTTACATAATGTATATTGATCTTATCAAGTGTCATTAATATTAGTTTACACTTTTTAGTTTTATTCTTATGTTAAATGTATTATACATGTATTACCATATATAATGATTTATGAATCATGATGTAAATTGTAGTATGTACATTGTAGTTTATTATCACACTAAATAATAATACATTTGTCTACATTGAGACCAATGAATGCGAATTGAGACAAGAACCTCAAATTTTGGATCACTCGAGTGTGGATCTCGACAAATGCCTAAATTTTTTATTAAATGAAGCAAAATTGATGAGTTTAGAAGAAAATTTTACCAGAATAGAGCTAAGTATCAATCTAGATGTTGAATTACGCCTCAAACTTGATGAATTTGTGTAAATTTTGCAAAAACACCAAATATTGCTATGAAATTAGAGAGAAATTTGAAAAACATTTGCAAAATTTTACCAAATGATATTGAATGTTATCGAAAGATGCCAAATGTCACATAATTGATGAATTGTGTCTCAAATTCGATGAGGAATGCAAAGTTTGAAAAATACCAAATCTAAATTGGAATTCGAGCAAAATTTGACCAATTCAATGGAAAGCCCCAAATTTATCGACAATCAATGTCAAACTTCTTTGATTCAATAATAAATTGTGAGAGCTTTATGAAAATCCTTGAATATTTTCTCCAATTCAGGTCAAAATTAGATTGATTAGATGAAAACCACCAATTTTACACCAAATTTTTGCTGGAAAAGGGTATAGTATGAGAACAAGGGCTTTGATTGTTGAAAAATAATTGAGCTCAATAAACCTTTTTGAATGAAAGTTGGTAAAAGATGATGTGACAAGCCACATGACAGGTCAATGTGGCAAGGAGCCGTGAAGACATGGCAATGGCTATAGATAGCTATTTGAACGTTTCAGCAAGAATCATGTGATAGGTTATGGGCATCTAGGGTGGTGTGTAGGATGATGTATTGTTGACATGATGGTTGGTAGCACACAAGCATGAGACATGAAGCATGTAGGTCAATTGCTAGATGAGGTGACATTTTGGACGTATCAAAGGTAAAGGTTTGTTAGTCAATAAACAAGATGGCAACAACTAACATGCAAGTTGATCCCAAGGAGTCCACCTTATAGAACATGTAAGATACCACATGAGTTCAAAAGAAATTATATTTTATTTAGTAAAATTTGCAAGATTATATTTACAAAAATTATTTTTTATTATAATTTGAAAAAAAAACTATAAGTTTAGTAAACTAAAAGGGGTTGTTTTATGGCCTTATAGCATGCAAAGAAAGGGTATTTCTTATAAGGTAGTGATGATGGTGAGAAACAATTATTGTGATATAAAGGTGTTCCAATCCTCATGTAATGATGTAAATCGACGACATTGGTGGCATGGTGACGTCTAGCCATCGTCAACCAAGGCAATGGAAGATGATACAATGGCAACGAGGAAGGTGGAGGTGGGTGGTTCTGATATCATTGTTGGTGCATGTGTCTAGTAATTGCATGATTAACTAATAGAGAATGAAAGATAATGTGAGAATTAATCAATGTATAGTGAAATTCAATCACAAAATGAGAGGTAATGTATAAATAACTAAAAGGGAGTACAACTCTCAAGGCAACCATAATGAAAAATGCCATAAGTGCCATAGTTGTGTACTAATGATACACAAAGTGCCTTTATATACTAAAACCTAACCTTACATGGATAATGATGCACAATGCCTTTTTATAGTAAAATTAAATGGCTTAACTCTCAGATTAAATCCTAACCCTAGTATCAGTTAATGCGTAAGACATTATGCAATGTGTGGAGGATGAATTGAATAATAATTATATTGACGATGCTAAATTGCTTTAACTTTCACCAATCATTTTTTGGCTATAGATGGCACAAAACCTACCACTTCTTATGACTGAGAATTAGCTTCAAGATTTCTTTAAGGAAGCTACAACTAAACTTCAAACTGAAGTTGTGCTCCTGGTTGAGCCCCATTCTTTGTTTATGAAATCAAGCACATTGTGGATGCTATGAAGCATGGAAAGTCCCTTGGGGTAGATGATCTTTCACTTGAAGTTTTTCATGCTATTAGGAATTAATGTGCCGGTGATCTGGTTGACTATCTTAATTGGGCAAGGAAATTTGGGATCAAATCTAGGGTCCTCCCTGAATTTTTCAACTGTGATATGATCAAACTCGTTTGAAAGGTTGCCAATAGGTATAGACCCAATCATTCGAGGCCGCTCACCATGTTTTGTTTCCCTCATAGGTATTAGCAAAAGCCCTTGCTCTTAGAGTTGAGCATATCCTTGCTCATGTGATGCACCCAGTTTAGTTTGGCTTCATATATGGCCATACAATTCATGATCCTATTCTCAACCTTCTTTGCTCGACTGATTATGCATTGACTTACAAAGGTTTTGTTTTAGTCAATCTAAAACCGAATAAGGCATACGATCATGTTAATCGGTCCTTCATCATGGATACTTTGTTTTGGCCCAACTTTCACCAACTTATTAGGTCCTTGTTTGCTAATGCTTCGACAACTGTTTATACCAATGGCTTATCGTCTAACCCAGTTGCTCTCACGAGATTAGATACACAAGGGTTTCCCCCTTGCCCCTTCTCCCCTTCAAACTAATCATGGACCCACTTTAAGGAAAATAAACCATGAAATTTGGGAGGGCATAATCAAAGGCCTCCCACTTCCAAATAGGTATTTGTTTGTGGCTTAGTTTTTTGCAAATACTTACGCTAGTATTTTGAAAGTTGAGGACTTTGTGAATGGCTTCTTAAGGATCTATTATGGTTTTGTAACATTGTTGCAACATCTCTAGTTAGTGTATAGAAAATATATATATATATTTGGGATGGGATAGCCCCCATGATTGGATCCACAACTATGGCTTCAAGATAGTTCAAATTGGCCAAGTCATTTGTTACTTGGGTTGCCTAGTTAGTGCAGACATATCTGCCAAGCAACAAGCCAATTGGTTCATATGAAGAAAATGGAAGAGGAGATTGCCAAATGGGAAGGTGCCCCACTCACATTTGAAGGTAAATTGGTTGTATCGAACCTTACACCATCAATTACATTTATTGGCTGATTCTGCCTTTCAACAAGGCCACATGGGTGAAGGTCGAGAGAATGTTCAAAGCATTTAAATGGAATAAAGGGGATAAAAGAGGCATTTGTCAAATTGGCTTAGATACGTTAACTACTGATAAGGAATGGGTCCCACTGATTATGCCTTTGATATGCTAAAAAGGATAGAAGGTTCCCAACCACAAATGATGGTTCTAATCCTAAATTGGCTTTCAAATGTGGTTGGATTGACTTAGATGGGAGCGAGCTGTCAATATGTGCTGATTAGCGAATAGATCCCTCCTAATAGCTTGTGGCATGTGCCTTAGCCAAATTAAAGGCATATAGAGTAAGCCTCAATAGTGGAGCTATAAAGCTAGCCCTTCGCTTCTTACTAATGTTTGGCTTACTCCGTATGCCTTTGATCTACCAATGGCCCTAGCTAAGGAACATGCCAAGTTCACTCATAGCCTTGGCTAAGAAACATGCCAAGTTGTCAAGAGGCCCTGACAAATTGAAGGCATACGAAGTAAGCCAAACATTAGTAAGAAGCAAAGGATTAGGTTTGTAGCTCCACTGTTCAGGCTCACTCCATATGCCTTTGATCTAACTAAGAAACATGCAAAGTCTTAAGCAATGAATAGATATATGAAACACAGACACACAAGTGGGGGGACCAAGCATAGATCAAATCGTGCCTTAGTCTAACAGAGAAAGAGATGGAGTAGATATGTCGACTGGCACAAATACTCAAAGCAAATTGGCCTACTTTCTACGAAGCAACAAATCAACACCGTGCCAAAGTGGTTGAAGGGGAGGGTGGTAAGAAGATGTGCATCTACAAAGGAAAGTGTGACATAATCGAGCCTTCACCAAGAACCTTTCTGCAAGTCTAGTCCTCTTGGAATAAAGAGTTTTCTATGGCAAGGATGGCTTCTTGGAAAGAGAAACTATGTAGAATTCTAAAGGCAACATTATCTAACAAATTGAACCTACATCTTTGGAGAATTCTAAGCCATAAAATCCCTATCCAAAAGCTACTTTCAAGGTCTGGCAATGATGGAACAACAATGTGCTCTCAAGTGTTATGGAAATTCTTATAAGTTGCAAATAGCTTGGTAGGGTTAGACATGAGTGTGCATAGAGATAATTTTTTGTTAGTACGAGGGTTGTTCTCATCATTGAAAAGTGTCAAAGTCATTAGGGTGTCTAAGAGGCTTGGGAGCTACAAGCTCATAAGGTGGTAGAATTGTTGTTTAAACTACTTCCATGCAAAAACTATTCCTCTTTGGAAAGTCAAAAACCTATATTTCCCTTGCATGGTAAAGGCAACATGGCAAGTTGAGCAAAACTATAAGCCTCGCCCATATAATAACTTACATACAAAGAAGATTGTGGATGAGGTTAAGTGTATCGCCCATGATTTGCTTGATATTGAGAAAAAGTGAAATAGATATGGATGTTGGCTTTGTTTGTGGCAGATGGTGAGATTCAAGTCATAGGCCTATCACTTATGGCTACATCCATTTATGGCGATGTTTTCATTAAAGCAATTGATACAAGTGAAGAGTAAAAGTAAAGTATGACATCTTGGAAGAGATCCTACTTCAAAAGGCAAAGCTTTACGATACTATCTTCATCATCAAGGCCAGATCCTATGTTTGATAGGCCTTGAGAACCTTCCAAAATATCAAATACTCAAGTCTTCAGCATTAAGATTCGAGGTCTGATCCAATAGGACCATTTATTTTGAATGCACACATGAGGTAGATTCTAGCCTTTAGCGGAGTAGACCCTACATCGTATGCTATCCTAGTGGATCTCTGCTCATCTTTTACCCACTCACTGCGAGGGCAATAGGACCGACCCCAAGGGCTCCCATTAGTGATGGCGGCTTCGGCACCAATTTCTGCACACCTAGGGCCACCAAGGCCTGCTCTTCATGTCATGGATAACGACCATGATCATGCTGCATTCCCCCCTCCTATCCTCCTAGACCACGCCCTAAGAGGCTTGTAGATATATGTGATGTAAAATTCTTTAGCTCTAGGTACATTGTTGAGCCCTTTTACTTCTTTGACTTTGAGTAATATAATCAAAACACCTTTTTATGTGTGCGCCCAAAGAAAAACAACACCACACTTAGAGGTATGTATATATCCAATATCTTATTCATTTGGCCTCTTTTGAACTCAACCTCTCAAGAAAACCAAAACCAACTATGTGAGAAGAACTTGAGCTTTTACGATATAAGAAAGGTACTTTGGCAGATGAAACTTGAGCTTTTACGATAGAAGAAAGGTATTTTGGTAGATGAAAGAACGAATTTCACTTTCTGGATTTGTTTGTGACTCTCTCTAAGAATGGAGCCTTAGAAAAAGGTCCCCGTCTTTCTCATTCGCTTCTTTTGGAAGTAACAGAAGCGCATAACATGGCAGACATCCTAGCACCATGTGCACTGAGTTTTCTAACTTGGCCAGTCTTTTACAAGGATGTGATGTGCTGTTCTACTGTCTTTTGCACAAGATATATCAAACCAGCTCTGTGGCAGTCCACCTTCCTCTATAAAGAGCCTGAATTCAGAGCTGAAAAGATCCCAAATTATTGCCCCAGTTACCTTCCTTGACCACCAACCTTTTGAAGCTCTAGGTCGACTTGCCAGCTCCAGGCAAGCATTCACAAGTGTCGCTCAAGTCGTCTTTCACAGCAAAACATGAAAGGTGAGACTTCAGGCTCAACAGAAACTCTGAATGAAACTTCTCATAAGACTCGGTTGCATGACTAAAAATAGACACATCATCAATAGTCAAGTGTCCCAAAGCTTTGAGTTTCTTTGTAGCTTACTGCTTTGGTGCCCATTACCATCAACCTGCTCCTGTTGCTGTTATGTGTCTACCCTTTGATTCCTTGCTGAAGACTGCTTTTGTAAATAAACTCTTTCAAATCACTAGCATACACCAGCAAATCACATAAACATACCAAGAGTAAGGCATCTTAAGAATCGCATGCAAGTTACATGCTACTGCAGAGTTTGAGCTGCATTGGTGTTAATGATGTTTACTTGCAACAAGGCACTTGGCAGTTGGAACGTTTGCAGAAACTTGCATGGGAACCAATTAGACCCCATAACCTTTCGCAAAGCAGGCAACCATTTACTGCACGGGGAACACACACAATACTGTGCCGAAACATTGATTTCATCTTCCGGCAGTTTGGATATTGACACTCCTTCCAAAAACCACAGCTCGAAGCATGTACCAGTAAAATGAGCCTTCTCTTGAATATTCAGAAGATAAGAGCAAAAGTTAGCCCCTACGCATGTACGCATAGGGCATACCCCAGGAAAAAACTTGCAAAGCATGAGATATGCAAAAACTGTTCACACATAAAATACAGATTTAATCCAATTTCTCTACCTGAATCACAGATGACAGATAAGTGCTTCGTGGCATTGCCCCTTGAAAGGCCCCTTCTGAGATCTTCACAGACCACTGATCCCATTCAAAATATAGATATTCGGAATCCCTCCCAAAAAGATGGCCGTACATCGACAAACCCTGTGCAGGTTATGTTGCATGACCATGTGGGCTACAGTACGCAGAAGTACAGATCGAAATTATGGTCCACCTCACCCCTCTATACTATATATGGCGTACTCATCCTCTAGCTTGAGTGAAATCTCATTCAATTCAATGGGGCATTTGAGGAGACACTCTTATAATAAATGCCGAATGCCTTATTTGTTGATCCCTCTATATCAAACCGGGCATGCATGGATATTGTCAGGCTAGAACCTGGCCAAAGGGTGTTTCATGGGTTGTCTACTTATGCTAACATATGTAGACACAGCAGAGGTGAGACCATTGTACTCTTTCACTTCCATTCAAGGGAATGAAGCAAACTTTGTCATTGCCGCTTGTTGAGCAAACACTCCAGAGTGAAAATTTGTGGCAAATGCTGGACCATTTCTGTTGAATTTGAACCAAGGACCTGCTATGTTAGCTCAAAGTGATGCCTCACCAGTAAAGATAATGTCAGCATCTACACTATGGAATATAAAGCCACATTTAGTGTGCTACCTACCAGGTACCCCATTGTGGGTATGCTCAAAAAAAATATTAAACACTATTTGCTACTTGTAGACGACTAACATAATGAATGTCTGCTAACAGAAGTTCCCTATCCCTAGAGAGTAGACTCAGCAATGTGTGAGGTTCTGATGAGGACAGTCCATCAAAGCTACACAGGGAACAGGCAGTGACCAAAAAATTCGGACAAGGACAAGAGTCCCATGGACTTCTCGTGTGTTGATATCAATTGAAGCCATTTTTCTAATAGAACAACGCCCGAGGTAGAAGACTTGGGAGCAGGAGTGAATTGACATGCTCTCCAGACCACCAGTTTTGAGTGCACATGTGATGTGTGCTTCGAATCAAAATAGGACCTACCAAAAGCTACAAGGAAAACTGCTATGAAGAAAGAATTCAAGGAAAAGGGAGATGCAACAAGGAAGGCCTGGAGAGAGGCATAATACGAAGAACGAATGACGGCAAGAGGAGAAGGATAGGTGCTATGATAGGCAGCCTTACATTGTTGTAACAACTGTGTGCTGGGGAAAGGGGAAAACACGGAGAGGTGGGAAGGAAGGGGACAGAGATGGCCGGAGGAAGAGGTGATGTCACAAGGACATGAATTTTTTATGCTCTGCTTACCATTTGATTTAGTTATCAATCAAATGTGCAAATGTGAGAAGCACATGTGTTGTCCAGATCGGTTAAGTAACAATGACAAGCTAGGGACCCCAAGATATTAGTAGATGTCAAAGGCAAAACTTGTAATAAGTTGTATTGGTAGGTGTTACCTGGTGTCAATTTGGAGTTTGAACCTAGGGCATTTAATTGGTCAATAAATGTCGGTGGTGACATTTGGGACTAGGCATTGATTAATTAGTGAATGCAAGTCGAAGGGCCAATTAGTGCATAGGACCACTTGGGAGTCAAAATGGCCTTGCCAATTTAATTGTCGATGGGTTCAATTAATTTTCACAACAATTAACTTTGAAAATTAATTTAAATGGCCGAAATTCCATTTAGAAGACTGTCAAATGGCGAAACAAGCTACCACTTGGCAAAAGTTCCCCATGCAAGCTGGGCAAAGGGTTGATTTGGGGGGGAGGGGGGGGGGAGGGGGGGGGGAGGGAGGGGGATGGCAAGAGACGTACAATTGCAAAAGTTACAAGTGGTTTATAGTCGAGCTTAGTTTATGCATTACAATGCCTTGGTGGTTAGAACAACATTAGGTTTTGGCATGTGGATGTATCCCTTATGTTCTGACGGTGGTTATGATTCATGTGTGCAGATCGTAAACTGATTTCAATGACTGGAATTTTAAACATGCAAAGGGCATGAGTCTAGTTAAGCAGTAGATGCACATGTTATTTGACTAGAATGCCAACATGTATTTCCAATAGTCTCAACGGATGCTTTGGCATATTGTAGTGCAATCGAGGACGATTGTAAGGATTTTAAGAGGGTGGTCTATCACGAGGGTGTGAAATTTTATTGCTTTGCTTAGCATTTGATTAAAAGTTAATCAAATGTGCTAATATGACACACATATGAGACGCAAGTTAATTATTTCATTGTGTGGGATCCAACACCTTGAAATATTAGTTGATGCCAAAGACAAAAGTTATAATAAGTTATGTATGACAGGTACTAAGTGGTACCCGATATTAGATTTCGACCTAGACCAATTTATTGGCCACTAATATCGGTGGTGGCATTAAAGACTAGGTATTAATTAATTAATTAATGTAAGGCTAAGGATCAATAGCTACTCAAGGATACTTGGAAGATAAATTGGCCTAGGTAATTTAATTGTTAGCTAGTGGAATTATTTTTCTGGTCACTAGAATCATTGTTAAATTAATTTTCAAAGTCAATCTTTTAAAAATTAATTTAAAAAGTTAGATCATGCTGAAAAATGAGATTTGAAGGCTACCACTTGGCAAAACTTGCCCATGCAAGTGCGAAAAACGTTTTTGGGGGTTGGTGGAAGTCTATTCCAAACATTGTTAGAGAGGAGAAGGCTATTAGAGAGCAAGGAGATGCTGTTGATGTGATTTGCAACCACTAGGGACCATTCCTACAGCAAGCGACAGCAGGCCAAGGTTCTTCTAGTGCAAGTGATAGCATACAGAAGGGGGCAACAATCCTATGGTTGTCCTAAGTTGTAGGTGACAACTTCTATGGCTATTTGAGCAAGGTAGCAGCAAATGTTCAGCATTTCTCGCGATGAAACTCTAAAATTTCTATCTACAACATTCTCTTTCATTCCCTAACTCTCTCTCAAGTTATCTCGGCAAAATCCAACTATTTGAGTCATCAAAGGTGGAGATATTGAAAAATCTTTGCTATAAACCCTAATTTACAGAAGAAATTAGGGTCTGACAGCCACTTTGATATACCTGCTTAGAATTGAGGGTCTAGGACTTGGATTCCAAGGAATTTCATGGAGATTCAAGAGGCGAGCCATCCAATATCAGATTTGAGGCTCAATTTGTCTTTCAAGTAGGGTGAAGGTCAATCCTAGAGCAAACCAAGGGGCGCTTGCTAGTCAGTTTTGACAACAAGAGGCACTTGGATCAACAGATGAGATCAAAGGATCTCAATCATACTCCATCCATTTTCGATAAAAGCTAAAGAAATAGTGCAAGGGGCACTAGATTTGGAGCCAACAAGCTGCCCATTGTCCAAGATTAAAGTGGTAACGTGTGCATAGTTCATGTGAATTTTATTCTTGCTGTAATTGTTGATTAATCAAGTCACTATCACCCTTTCTAAGGAGAAAGGCAAGTTGCAATACATAGGAGATCTTAAAAGTATTTGACATGACCAAGTGTGAGGAAATACCTATGGAGGTCAATGAAAAGTTATCCATGGAGGATACATCAACACTAGCAGGCATTGGGAGGTCTAGGAGGCTGGTTGGCAATCTCATCTACTTGTGCAACACAAGACTAGATATCAATTTTCCTATTGGTGTTTTAAGTAGTTCTCAAATAAACCATGTCAAAGTCATTGGAAAGTTGGGATGTGGGCACTGAGATACTGAAGCAAAGTACGAGGCAACTTCTTTTGTTATATGTTAAGCGGTATGGTTAAGGAGGATCTTATGGCATATGGGAGTGCAGGATGAAGATCCAATAGTTATGATGTATGTTAGGAGATGCAATGTGGTTATGATGTTTATATGTGCCCTGGGAGGTGTAAAAATTGAAGAATTTGCTGGAGAAACACTAATTACAGCAGCAAATTAAGGTTTCTCAGTGTACCCAAGAGGCCTAGGACTTAATACAGTTGTTGGAAATTGTGTAATTTTAGAGTTTCCAAGAGGTTAGTCTATCCCAATTAGATTTGGAGCTAGATTCGACTAGTCAAGGGTCAATTGCAAGCTATTTTCTTGTCTAGTAAAGGGGAAAATCAGATTGAAGGTCTGTTAATTGAAATGGATAGCAAGATGTATTGAAAATTGAAGGAGATCAAGCTGGATCTTAGTGTACTTCAACCTTTAGCAATATAAGTTAAAGAAATACCACAAGGGGCGCCAATTTTGGGGACAATTGGGTGTCCAATGTCCAAGATTAAGTGGTAACATTTTGCATTTCAGTTTATGTAAATTTTATGCTTGCCATGATTAGTGTTAAATCAGATCATTACCACCCTTTCCGCAAAAGGAAGGTTAGTTTTATCATTCCATCACTGGGATACATCGATTCCCTTGAATTGGTGGGCTCATGGCACCTGATTGGAAGTCAGAAGCATTGCTTTGGTGCTGAAATAGTATTCAGCTGAACATTAGAGCAAGGATGTCTTCATACAGTGAGATGGGATCAAGTAAGGATAGTACCTCTTCGTTGGAAAATTTCACAAGGTGAAGGGAGAGATGCAATGCCTGATCTTGGACAAAGCACACAGCATGGGAGGCAAGCTGATAATGTTAGTTTAAACCAAACTGTGGATCCCTCTATGCCTCTTGAAGGTGATGTCTAGTAAGAGGAAGAGGAACCTGATGACCGATTAAAGGATCAGCTAAGGACAACAACTGAAATGTTTGTGCAATTGCCGAATGATTCTCAATTTATGCGCTTTTTCAAACCCAAAGGAGGGCAGCAAAGGCAAGAAAAGAAAATCATCTTTAAGAGCTTCAGGACAGCAAAATGCATTGAAGGAAGAGCCAATGTAGTCGCATGATGTTCCAAATCTGGATAATGAGCATAAGCAAATGATGCCGGTGGAGAAATTGATGTATATGCAAGGCCAACTTGAAAGTGCCAATCCAAAGCTTTTTGGAAAACAAAGCATGCATGCTGATGTAGTTCACCCGTGATATTTTGGTGGTGGAATTATCTTCCATGCAATGGCTAGCCAAGGACCATCTATCAGTATGTATCATCCGAATTCTTTTGGTATGCAACAAGCAATGCAAGATGTGCAACAACCTAGCATCTTACCCAAACATGAGAGGCAAGACTTTGTATTTACCTCACATTATTTGCTGAGGTCTTATTAATAGATTTTTTTTAAAAGCCTCCTACTGATGCGCCGCTGCTCCCTCGCCCCCGCCATCGAACCAGCGCCTCCCGCTGACTTGCCATCGTGCCCCCCCCTTGTTCCTCTCGCCTGTCCCTACCCGCAGCGCGCTGCACCTCTCCCTCCTCGCCATCATGCTGCCCCCACCCCCCCCAGTTGCTCCCTCCATTTGCAGCAACACTCCCCCCTCCAGTACTACAACAATGTGATTGTTAGGTTCTCAGTAGGGACACGGAATGGAACCCTCTTGTCAGACGCCGGTGCATTCTACGAGTGCCCCCTAGTCAAATACCTTGTGCGTTGTCCTCTTTGAGAAACAACTCTTAGCAATCTGTGCCACAAAGCTGGAGCTAAAAGAAACAGCGATCTTTGGTTAGGTCATAGGACACTCCCCATCCAGGGCCCAGCTTCAGGATTGGCTTCACTCCACGCTGCACATTGGCACTGCGCAAATCGTGGAGACAATTCTCATGGGGCAAGGGATTTTCATGGTACGACTCACCTCGGTAGACGCAGCCCGTGAGCTAGTGGCCAGTTCACCCTATGCTTCCACGAAGGGGGTCATCTACATGGTTTCTTGGTACAGTGGCTTCACAGTGGAGGCATTCGCGCTCCACAACAGGTTCCTCAGACATCCGGTCATCCTACTCTTCCCTGGATTGGCGATAGAGTATCGCCAGATTGTACGCACTTCGGAGCCAAGGCGGCTTCGCCGACAGGCCCACAGGTGGGGGTGTGCCATGTCATGGAGGGGTTTGGGTGGAGCGGGGTTTTTTGAGAAGGGAGGGTATGCCATGTCGTGGGGACGCGGACGGTCAGACGCGGACGGCTTTACACAAGTCCAAAGACGACAGAGAGGGAGACGGCAGGGGGGGCTGCAGTCAGCCCCTCAGACACAGCCAAGGCAGCAAGGAGCAGGAGAGCGAGCGTCCCCCCCTCAACAGTGCACCACACGGCCCCCCCCTCCTCGCCCCACCCGGCAGGACCACAGGCCTCCACATCCACCCCCCACAGAGGCGTCACAAGCCACCTCACCCAAGGGTCCACATCCCCCACGGTCTCCCCCCACCTCCCCCCCACGGTCTCCCCCCTGACCCTAGCCCATAGTCCGCCCCTCCTCCAAAGCCTCCGGCCCCCCCCCCCACACTTGCCTTGTGTCTCTGACCACCCCACCATCCCTCGATCCCCCTCCCCACCACCATTCCCCTCGCCGATCAATCCCCCCTGATCTCCACCCAGTATAGGTGACCCCCCATCCACCCATCCCCCCCAGACAAGAGGGGAGGAGGCCCATACACCGACATCCTCCACTCACCAACAGCCTAGCCTCCCCCCCAACATAGCCACCAGCTCATCTACCCATGCCACCCATCACACTTTCGTGAGACAGGCATAGCTGCTACCACGGGAGTCTTTTCGTAGTGGTCCGTGGTCTTATCTAAAAGTTGCGTAGTGCAGAGAGTTCCCACTACCCTTGGAGGTGCAAATCTTCATGGTTCACAAGTCAAGAGTGGCAAGGTCCATCTACTAGCACCACCGGATGGACCAAACTATGTGTTCTTCTTTCAGACCTCTCATACAGGAGACTGGACGATGACACAGATAGAGGAGGAGGTGAAGAACGAGGTGGCAGATCACATCTTCCAGTGGATGGGAGAAGGAGGACTAGCACTCTTCTCCTAGCAGTGGCCACGTTGTATGATGGACATAAATTGGTGGGCCAAGGCTGAGGTCCCACATCTGAGCATTATCTTTCGAGCCCCTCCGCAATGGAGAGCTCCGATGGATGTGATCGAGTGACCCCTAGTACAGGCGGCCCGTTTTTACCAGTGTACAGAGTCACGCCTCTCAGCCTAGCTGATAGATGCTTTGTTGGTACCACCAGGGGCATCTATCACCCCCGGTTCTCAGCCGAGGGCTACCATGGGGGAATGGAGTTCATCGTCCAAGCCTGCAGCAAAGCGTATCCGCATGCCCCATAGCTCTTCTTCTTCATCAGTAGCTTCCATACCGAGCAGATGCCTGTTCGATCAGCCGCAAGTTTCCCTATGAGTTTACATCTTGCATCCTGGAATGTGAACAACCTCCACTGCAGTGGAGCATGCGGTTCCAGGAAGTTGATTGTTCGGTAGGAGTTGCAGCCTGCCCTCGCTAGACGGATTGACATCCTACTTTTGCAAGAGCACAAGCGCACTCCCACCCAAGCCCAGCGGGTAGGAGCGGTACTCCCAAGCAGTTCACACACTTACTGGGAGCACGCCATTGGTGCCCACGGCAAGAGTGGAGGTGTATGCACCTCTATTGACCTGAGCCTCACCGCTTGTGTGCGGAACCACGGAACAATTGTGGCAGGGAGGGCTCTTTGGATCTGATTGGACATTGGAGACTCGTGCCTTGGAGTCCTCAATGTCTATGTCCTGACTGAGGTTAGGGCATGCAATAGGTTCTAGGTGGAGATCGCAGCAGGACTCCCAGAGATGAACTCTTGGATTGTTGGAGGAGACTTTAACAACTTGGAGGCCTTAGAGGACCAACAAGGCAAAGGCAGAAACTATCAGGGCATGGCTAGGAAGAAGCAAGAGGCATGGGAGGTCTTCCTATTGGTAGTAGGAGCACGCGATGCTTGGAGAGACCCTGGTTTTCACAGGAGGGAGAGATCATTGGACTTCTCTTGGGGATACAGACGGCTAGGCGGAGTTTTGCTGAGCTGCTGGACAGGTTTTATGTGGGAGAGTGGGGAGGCTCTCATGGAGGCCAGGTAGGGCAGTTGGCAAGCACCACTTTGTTTGATCACTGCCCGGTTCTCTAGACACTTAATCCCCCAGCCTCTACCCTAGACACACGATCCTATTGGATCCTTGACTCAATCTACAGGAGGAAGGAGGTGAAGAGGCAGATTGAACAGATTTGGACTAGAGAGTGGGATAGGAGCGACAAGATCACAAAGGAGGCTACAAAGGCCCTAGCCAAGTCAAGCAATATCTGCCAGGAGGTAGCCCTACAGGCTAGGCAGCAGAGCTGGGAGGAGGAGAGAGCACTTAGGCAGGACCTAGCAGCCACACAGAGACTCCTACAGGAGGCACTAAGAGATCCCATCCTCCATGCACAGGTGTGTGCATGAGCGGCCCTCGCTCGCCTAGAGGACCGGCGCTCGGAGTTTTCATTCCGCACCTCAGCAGCCTTTTTGGCACGGAAGGGAAACACAATGTCCGGGGAGTTCTTCCAGGTGCACCAGCCACACACCTCAAGAGAGCAAATACGCAGCCTCGGGGATCAGTATAGGAGGATTCCCTCTAGCCCAAATGAGGTGATGGAGATTGCTACTGACTACTACAGACGCCTTTTCCAACAGGAGACAGCCTCAGCCAGAGGACAGTGATGCAGACACCGGGTCTGGGATTATATCCCGTCCCTCATCACAGAGGAGATGGGACGCTCCCTTCTAGATCCCTTCACAAAGAAGGAACTAGAGGAGCCTTTCCATGCACAGGACGGCAGAAATGCCCGGGAGAGTATAGCCTTTCCAAGGCCTTTTTCACTACCTATTGGAAGGTGGTGAAGAACCCCCCAGTGTTGGCCTTCCAAGAGATCTTTAGCTCAGGATGGATGCCAGGGACTCTATCGGCAGGTCTTATCAATCTCCTCCCCAAAGGGGGAGACCGGTTGGAGCTATCCCAATGGAGACCAATCACCCTGTTGTCAATGGCCTATAAGGCACTAGCCAATATGATTGGTAGGCGACTCCGCCCTATGCTTCCAGACATCATTCATGACACACATACAGGCTTTGTCCAAAATAGGAGCATCCTAGACAATGTCTTCACCTTCTTTGAGGTAACAGAGTGGGCCCAGCACAATGGTCAAGAATTGGCAATACTACTCCTAGATTTTGAGAAAGCTAATAACAGGGTTGACTGGGACTTCTTAGAGGACACCATGGTGAGGTTGGCCTGGGCTTCCCCTAGGCATGGATCCGCGGGGTCTCAGCACTTTATAGATCGGCTACCAACAAGGTTCTCATAGCTGGCAGGCGAGGCGAGGAGTTTTGGCTGGAGAGATCAGTCCGACATGGCTGCCCTCTAGCCCCGTATCTGTTTCTACTCTTTGCAGAGGCAATGTCTTACTTCCTCAGGTTACGTGTGAGCGGGTTATGTGGCCTTCGACTTTCGGTGAGAGAGGAGACGGAGTTGCTAGACTCAGAGTATACAGATGATACAACATAGAGGACGATGAGTTGATGCTAGAGAGAGTTAGACTAGCTCTCGAGGTGTTTTACACTACAGTAGGAGCAAAAATCAACTGGCGAAAGTTGGTTGGTTTCCTTACAGACCCGGACTCTAGTACGGAGTGGGGCGTCCACTTGGGATTTAGATGGGTGTGCAGAGGGCAAACAGTCTGTTACCTAGGGTTCCAGGTGGGACTCGACATCACTCTTGCCCAGCAGTTTCTTCCAATCCTCGATTCTATTCGGCGGAAGCTGACTTACTGGAGTACTGCTCGCCTTTCCCTAGCGAGCCAAGCCCTGGTGGTTAACCAAGTCCTCCTAGCAACGGCCTGGTACATTGCCTCGTGTTGGTGCTTTCCTCGTCCTGTGTAGGTCAGTAGCCGCCTAGTGCGCGGAATTTTCTCTAGGTCAGGTCTGACGGTTCCAGGAACTCCGGTGCCAAGGTGGCATGGACGACTATCGTCTAGCATCGGTCAGAGGGAGGGCTTGGGATCATAGACCTAGAGTATCAAAGTCTGGCCCTTTTGGGCAAGCTAGTAGTCCGTGGTCTCACACCAAGAGGGCAGACATGGAAGGTCCTATTATAAGAGGGCCTCCAGGAGTACAAACCGAGGCTTGGCGGGAATTGGAGGCCGTCCTTGAGATGCCTCTTCACGAGGGCCCAAATCACACCCCCCAGATCCTCCTTCCTCCGCAGCCTACTTCGTGTGTGGCAGGACCTCCATAAGGCCCTCATTTAGAGCCCCCCAAGTTGTCACGAGGAGATAGACCACCACCCGGTGATCTGGGACCCCCAAGTCAGAGATCAAGAGGGGGTATAGATTGGCGAGCGCCCCCACATCCAGTGGGCTGGTTGGGAGGCCGGCCCGCTCATACCATCAAGACATGGCGGGAGGTGTATAAGATGGCGGACCGGGAGGTGTTGCAGCGGGCATCAAGATACTAGAGAAGAGTTGAGCTAAGGAGAAGGGAAATTGTCGCTCCGATACCTCAGGAGTGGCTTGACCCCCCGATATACGAGAGATAGTAGAGCCTGGGGAGGTATGGGCTGCTAGGTTCTCACCAACAGGTATCCCCTTACAGGTGGCAGGTAGAGTAGGCGGCGCCCCACATGGGACTTTCTTCACCGTGCACGAGGGGGGGCATTTGGTTCTTGACAGAGGGAAGCAGGATGAGGGGATAGTTGTCCTTCCATGGAGGAGGATTCGGGTGGTTGGCCTTTAGGGGAAGACATGTCGTCTGGATCCTTATGTGTTCTGGGAGGAGTTTCGGAAGTGGCGCCTTTGGATCTGGGAGAGCAGGCCACTTGATGAGCTGGAGTGGGACCTTGGAGAGTGGCTATGGCCAGCCACTGCGCTCGCTAAGAAGCCACAAAGGTTCTTGGAGTACACAGCCAGGATTGGCAGACACGGATATAGAGTAGGCATCGTCACGTAGCAAGTACTAGGGTGGAGCACAGCATCACAGATGCTTTCCGACGGATCTTCTGGCACCGCCTATGGGACAGCTGGAGGACGAAGAGGATCTCGTACTTCCTATGGCTGTTGGCACATGGAGGCTTGGCGGTGGGGAGTTGGTTAGCCCAGATGCAAGAAGGATGAAGTTTATAAACGTTGCCCACAACAGTCTCTAGAAACTCCAAAGCACTGCCTTTGGTCGTATGAGCGCAGCTCGTGTGGAGAGGAGCTTGCTGCATTCTCCGCAGTATAGCACCCAGCCTTGGATGTCTCTCATGGGGAGCTTTCTACTAGCAGGCAGTCAGCCAGGGCCATCACCTTTTGTATGAGGCTGGGATGCAGGACACGATCTTCATCATCGAGGCTGGGTCGTGCGCAATGGTCGGCTTGGAGGCTCTACCCATCTGCCTAGTACTGGAGCCTACAGCAGACCGCTCTGACGTATGGGAGATCGTAGGGAGTCTTACAGGATGGCACATTTGGAAGGCACAGTGTCAGGAGGTTTTCGACAAGGAGAGACTTTCAGTACAAGTGACTTTGGCAGAGCTCTAAACCTCCATCATCCACTCCCTCCGCGGCCGTTGGGACCAGGTGCAGGGTGAGCCTTGAGCTCGTCAGGAGCTCCGTTTTCACTTCAAGCACACTTGGGGTGGCCATGACCTGTTTTTCATGATGCAGGCAAGCAATCCCAGATGGCGATACACTCCCCCTCCATGGCTTCTTGCCCCCATCCCCCCTAGACCGCCTTGAGAGGCTTGTATACATGATATATCTGTGACTCATCATCAACTCCACCTAGTCTGTTGAGCATGAACGCTTCTTTGTATTCAGGTTTTTCTGAAGTAATATAATTAGCCACACTTTATTGGAAGAAAAAAAAAACATGAGAGGCAAGTCTTTTGGATGCAATGTTTCGTGCTAGTTAAGTTAGAACTATAGCAATGTGAAAGTATAAAGGGTCTCCATCCTCCAAAGGAAAAAAAGGCCTAGAATTTCATATAGCTTTTGGGCCATGAAGAGTTAAAGTTTCCATGTGCTTTTTGGTGAAGTTTCCATATTGTTTCACCTATTGATAGACGCAAATGGATGAAGAAGGATGACCTAGTAGATCATTCTTAGTGTTGTACTTTACCTTGATGAGTTTTGGTTGGAGTTGACTTTGAATCACGCTCATTCAAGTTCAAGAGAGCATAGAAGGTCTAGAGTAGTACCTGATGCTCAAGGGGGAGGTTGCACCTTTACTCCCCTAGTGATGGACAACTCAATTATATAGTGGATCTCGGATGTACTTGGTTTGCATCAAGGTTACTGTATGTTAACAATATTTCTACCATTGGGATCACTATTTAGTGTACTAGTCACTATGAGTTGGTACGCAGATGTGTATGGTTTGCACCTATGCTCTGAAACTATACATTTACCTTTAAAGCTACTAGCATATATAGAGTATATGGAATACATGGAATGTACATTTGGATGTGATGTACATTCGCAAGGCATGTATAGGATACATGGATGGTGTGCAATGTACATTTGCAAGTCATGCAAGAGAATTATATTTGCCTAAGATATATATGGCTTGTAGTTTATGTATGCTTTACATGACCATCATGTGGTATATAATTGCTATGAGGTTGTTTATGCTTACTTTATGTATTGTTTTGCCTTGGTGGTCAAAGTAGTGTTGAGATTTGACATGTGGATGCATCCCTTATGGTTTTCATAATGTTTTTGATCGTAACTAGTTTAAGTAGCTGGAATTTCAAACATGCAGAGGGTATAAGCATGGTTAATCTACATGTGCACATGTTGTTTGTCTATGATGCCAACATGTATTTCTAGTAGTGGCAACAACTTCTTTTGACACATTACAATGCAATGGAGGGTCGTTACAAGACTTCAAGGGGGATATCATGCGGATATGAATTTTTAATACTTTGCTTAGCATTTGATTTAGTTATTAATCACATGTGCAAATGTGAGAAGCACGTGTTATGCAAGTTAGTCAAGTCACAATGACGGGCCAAGAAACTTGTGATATCAGTGAGGATGGCAAGGGAGAAAGTTGTAATAAGTTTTACTGGACAAGTATTATGTGGTACTTGTGTCGATTTGGATCTAGGGCATTTAGTTGGCCAATAAATGGGAGTGGTGACATTAGAGACTAGGCATTATTTAATTAATTAATGCCAGTCCAGGGAACCATTAATGCATAGGACCACTTGGGGATCAAAATGGCCTACCCAATTTAATTGTGGATGGGCATTACTAACATTTTGGGCAAGGACGAAAGGCTAAATTAATTTTTTGAAATTTACTTTAAATGGCTGAAATTCCATTTAGAAGGCTGCCAAATGGCAAAGTAGGTTGCAAGTTGGCAAAATTTTTGCAAGCTACAAAAAAGGCTGATCTATATCTACGGTTCTGGTATCCCTATATCTTTGGTGTAGCATCTAGTTCTGGTATCCCTATATCTACAGTTGGTGTGCTACTCTAATCTCCTCAGCTCTCTAGAGTGTCACCCCTCTCTATGTAGATGTTGTGTGTGGTCATTATCTCAAATCTATAAGTTGATTGACGTCCCTTTCTATATAGTGCCTGCATGTAGTAATGATATGGGGAACCTCTAAATCTAGACTCCTAGAAGTGTGCCTAGTGGCACTATTTTCTCATCATAGACAATGCTGCATATCCTCATGTGAGTTAGTCTCTAGCTACTTGTGCCATGGTAAATCTCCCAACAGGTGCAATGAATGTGACCCATAAGCAAATATATCAGTCCACAACCTCCATCTATCTTGCTCCTAGGATGAAGATTGATCTCCTCCTCACTGAGGCTGATGTGTGAAAGATTAGGATCTTGGTTTTCCCAAGATAAAACATCAATCCACGTTGTTTGCAAAAGTCATGAAGGGCATGGAGATGTCGTTGTAGATCCTCCTATCACTTAGAGACCGGAAAAATATCATGAGCATAAAGCATAATAGAAACCAATATACTTGTTGTCTCCACCCCATCACCTTCTCCTCGCATGATGTGGTTTTCTATCTCGTCGATGTAGAGTCCAAAGAGTGTAGGGAAGAGGGGACATCCTACTTTACTCAAATGGTACTACAAATCATGCTTGAAAGTCCTCTTGGGCATCTCACCTAGCCTACCACCCTCTCATACAATGCATAGATGCCCCAAATCATGTCTGATAGAATCCCCAGTGTTTGCAACCTCTCTAGTAGTCTATCTCATGGAACTGTATCAAATGCTTTGCAAAATTCCACAAAGCAATAGGTTGATATCTCTTGCATGTAGCCTCTCTCTAACAAAGTGATAGTGGATCTCTATGTGTTTCATGCGTGCATGAAACACTAGGTTCCATGCCACTGCAATGGCACTTTGATTGTCAGTAAACAAAGGAGTAGGCTCTGTGAGAGATACATCAAGATCAACCAACAAATGTCTTAGCCATATACATTCAACTGTGGTAGTGAAAGATGCCTTGTATTTAGCTTCACAAGACAATGTAGCAATAGTGGATTGTTTCTTGCTAAGGCAAGAGATGCAAGATGAGCCAAGAAAGAAACAAATTCCACTCGTAGAGTGATGTGAATCAAAATCACCAGCCCAGTCTAAATCACTGTAAGCATGTAGCTGTGGTGGTCTCCCCTTGGCATAAAGCAATCCAAGAGTCCTAGTATCCCGCAAGTAATGAAAAACACGCTTCACAGCTTGTCAATGTGACATGCATGGGCCGTACATATATGTGCTCAAGCCTCAAACTGCAAATTGAATATCTGGCCTTGTGTGTGCAAACTAGCTTGCAATCTTGCAAGCCAAACCTCTCAAGAAGTCTACCAATATATCTAGATTGTGGCAATCAAATGCCTCTAGCATTGTGAATGAAGTGAATGCCCAAACAGTAGTGCAAAGGCTCCAAATCTGACATTTCAAAAGTTTGCTGCAAATTTTTCTTGAATGTTGAAATCTGATCAGCATGTGTCCCTGTGAACAAAAGATGATCAGCATGTGTCCCTGTGAACAAAAGATCATCTACATAAAGACATATGACTAGCTTGCAAGAGCCACAACTCCATGATGGACTTCTTCACCACTAACATAATCCCAAAGATTTTTTGCAACCACCACATTCTTCATCATGAAAGGCCATGGTGAATAGTTATTGCCGTCCAATCTATCCTACTTGAATACATATGTGAATACATCACACTATCCCTGATTACCCGTAGTAAATGTCACGATTTCAAAGATCACAAGAGCAAGAGCCAAAGCTAGAACAACCTAGAAATTTGAAAATTTTCAAAAATTACAACATGCACCACACTCTAATTGACAAATCTATGTCACACTCATAGTTGTCAAGTACGAAACATATGATACGGTACGGTATGATAAAATACGGTAGTAAATGGTACCTTATGATTTTATAAGGTACGGTATGATATTGGTACCAGAAAAAAAAACATGATTTTTTTAAAAACCATAAATCATTAAATGATAAAATACATGTTCAAAGTGAAAATAGCCATTTCATTACAAAATAAGATGAATACATGAGAATGGACCGCAGCCATAGCAGTCGCATGGATTGTGCAAAACATGCGATACAACTACAGTCTAGTACATACATGGATGATGCATCATAGTGCCATCATGCATGTGGGTACAATGATAGCAGATACAAAAAGGAGAGAGACGTATAAATCTATGATGAGGCATCACTCTCATCATCATCATCATGAGAACCATTTGAGTGCTCATAAAGAGAGTCTAAAGATGACTCCTCGGTATCGGATGATGAAACACTCTCATACTCATCCTCATTGATGAGGTTACCATTATCATCAAATGATAGCTCCCTAGGTGGCGGTTGTGTAGGCAAGGGGGGAATGTCATCGTGAGGCATGGGATGTGAGCTAATAGAGCCCCGCCTTACATATGTCTGCAAGCCACTCGAACCACCTCTCCTCGATGTTGAAGGGCGTCGAATGACCATACCCCTGCTACCACCTACCGGAACTCCTCGCCCACAAGCACACTGACTATGAGTGTCAAGAGTATTTGCTGCTATAAGCTCTCTATAAAGCTCATCAAAAATCATCTCCTCCTCCTCGTCCACCTCTTGATATACACTCGAAAGAGTGTCGCCCATCAAATTGAATGTGTCAACATTCGCCTATACCATAAGATTATAAATGCTAAAGTCTAAATTGTGAAGTATAAACTTCAAACTTCAAAGTTTACAACAACAAATGTTAAATTTTATAGTTAAGTGTTTAAACTTTAATTGATTCGCACTGCCCATGCTCATCATAGCCCTCATCATGCTTAAGTTAGTGCAGCAATAGACTAGCCGCTCTAACTGTCGTGTGCTAAGCCAATTGCGAATCTTCATCTAAATGATAGAATAGGCACTTCAGTTTCTCTCATATGCACCCGTAGAGCAATCTTGGGCAAGGATCCTCATGGCTAAGGGCTAAAGGGTCTCCAATGTGTATCCAAAGTTTTACCACCAAAATAAAGATTTCACGAGTGACTCTCTCCTCCAACAAGTAAGAGAAGCAAAGACCACATGCTCTCTCTGATCTGCATAGCATCCTACCTCCTCCAGCATTGCATTGTGGTCATCCACAAGGACCACATGAATCAAATAAGCAAGCTGATCTGAACAAAGCTCTGTATCATCCATGACCGACGGTAACTTGTAGGCCAGATGTACCAATGCGGCAAAACCATGGATGGGATGATGCATCCATATTCATCTTCTCTCTGCTATCTCTAAAACATGTACACCTTGTGTCTCTGTGATCACTGTACAAGCACATGCCTCCATCAATGCCACTCTAAAGAAGTAAACAAGAAAGCCCATAGTGAACCCCTCGCAATCACTCATAGGTAACACCCTATAAAAGAGAGTCATGACAATGACAATGGCATGGACTTTTTGCCAAAATTACTCATTAAGGCACAAGCACTACATGGCTTTAGCCTCCTCTATCTCATACTTATCCCACTCATTCCATAGCATGGACATCACTATCTAGAAGACCCCACCTCATAAAGGTGCTCCAGCAATAACCACATGTAAGTAAATCGCGTCAAAGAAGGTTTCTTTAACTCCAGTGTGCTATGCTCACAATACATCACAAGCACCGTTACTTTTACCATGAAGAAGGTGATAACTGATGTAGATTTGTGGACCATCCTCTTCACCCACTTGAGCTTCCCAATGTCCTCCATGAGCAAGTCCAAACAATTGACTTGCACATGGAGTCCACACAATCGTGGGAAACTCGGCCTCAAACAAATGGCCAATACATCAACAATTTAATGCATTGTCGGTAACAACTTGCACCACATTCGAGGGGCCCACCTACAACCACAATTTACAAATTACAAGTAACAATACTTGGAGAATAGAGAGAGAAAGAGAGAGTTGAGCCTTTCAAGTTTCAACTTTCAAGATTCAAGAATGAAGAGAAATGGGGGTTGGAACTTGAGACGAAAGAGAGAATCAAGATAGATATTAGAGAGAAATTAGAATAGGGAGATAGATAGTTATGCATAAATCAATTATCATAATGAAAAAAAGTGAAACAAATTTAAAAGGCAATGTATACCTCAATGATAGCTTGCCGAATGTAGAGGTAGATGAATGCGCCCGTCATTTTTCTCTCCCTCTTGTCAATTCTTTGGCCCATAAAAAGTAAGTGTTGAGTGAACAT
Source organism: Lygodium microphyllum (assembly GCF_053477565.2). Classification (NCBI taxonomy): domain Eukaryota; kingdom Viridiplantae; phylum Streptophyta; class Polypodiopsida; order Schizaeales; family Lygodiaceae; genus Lygodium; species Lygodium microphyllum. The sequence continues at coordinate 64,946,600 of NC_141138.1, forward strand.
GAGACGAGTATGTTGATGATGCCCCATTCCTTACAATCACTCCATCCATCGATGAGAATGGAGCAACCATATTTTATCCATGCGACCCGAATAGAATCAAGGGCTCTATCAACCCTCTCCTTCTCTTCATCAATCTTTTTTGTCTTCATGTTGTTGTATGTGACACCAATCCATCCTTTACATGGACCCACATTGGCAATAGCTTTTACCATCTTCTATTGCTCTTGCTTTAGGACATTGAATGCAAGATTGCACTCAATCACTGTGCGTGCAATTTCAATATCCACAAGTCGTTGCCTTTCTCTAAGAAAAGCAACCCATCCATGCATATGACTGGGAGCTTGAGAAAGAGAGGATTGTCTCTCCGATGCCGCATGAGCCTCCACTTTGTCTTTTACCGGAGCTGGATGTGGATGTGGAGCCCCCACCACCAATGGTAGAGGCCTCTCTTGCATCGGTTAAAGATATGCCCACATTCGATGCTTCTTCATTAATAGGCATAGGAGTTGGTGTTAATAAGCCACTTCCTCCTCCTCTTGTGGATCCCCCTCTCATCTTGGCAAGAATCTCATCCACGATGTTTTGAGGGATCTCCTTGTATGGAGCAACTTGCCCCTCACCCCCTCTCTCCTGTCTTGGAAAGATGTTGGAGAAGCTTGGTTGTACCACTTGTATAGCGCTTCATGCAATACTTCAATGTCCAATGGTGGGAGCTAGACTTCTTTGTGTCCCTCTCCTTATGGATCGCGTACAAATTGAAGGCCTCATGCTTCTCACGAGTCATGGTGCCGATGACGGATGGAGAGGCCCAAGGGAGAGAGAGAGAGAGAGAGAGAGAGAGAGAGAGAGAGAGAGAGAGAGAGAGAGAGAAAGTGAAAGTGAGATGCTTGAGTTTGACTCTTGAAACTTGAAAGTTGAAAGAGAGAGAGAGGATTGGGATAAAGTTGAAACAGCAAGAGTGAGAGAGAGGGGATGGGAGATGAGAATGACAAATCATAAATCAATTCAAGATCCAAGAGAGGGAGATGAGAATGGAAAATGCTTGTTGCTGAATTGGTGTGGAAGCACAGAGGAGAGGAGCACCTTTTATAGCTGAGAGAAGGCTCAAACTATCAAAGAGGGGTCAACAATCAAAGAGGGCTACCAACTGGATGGAATCCAAGGAGGCATAGGGGGGGGAGTGCATAGCTGGAAAAGGGGGTGAGATGAGGTACCCAAGGCTTCCCAGCTCCCCAAAAGTGCCACGCAAGCGGAACACAGGGAGATGCGGCAGACGTAGTGGCCAAAAATAGTTCGTTTTTCATATGAAACCGTATGGTATTGTACGGTACGATAAGTACCGTACGATGTGTGGAGCCAACTATGGTCACACTGTCAAAACTATCCAATGTACATGTTGTCCAGTGCACAAACAATGCTCAGCAGGATAAAAAATGCAAAAGCCCCAAAATTTTGTTGCCCAAAATCCACAATTTCAATCTATTTCAGACAAAACCTTTAGTACATAGCCAATGTCTACACTAAACCCAAAAGCCCTAAATTTTTGGCCCAAATCTCAAGAAATTTCTGCAATAGTGTGTCCAACGCATGTCCACGAACAGAAATAGACTACCCGAGCAAACGGACTTGTCTAAATTTCAAAAAGTTGAATAAAAAATAGATAAATGTCTTTGTTACCTTCTGTGTTGGTAGCCTACTGAGATTGACTGCACGGTGGAGTAGCAGAATGCTGGCGAGCCAAGCGGACACAGATGTGGCCGCTAGCCAAAAGGTGGTGAGCGTGAAGTATGGGCGGCACTGGACCAGGGCATTGCATTGGCAGCTCAAGATGGACTTGTAGGCGCAGCAGGTGGTGGTGCAACTGAAGCAGGCGGCATTGGCGGACCTACTACCGGGAGCGCTGGTGGACGAGCTAGAAAAGATGGGCCAGACAACGGCTCTACATGCAACTACGCAAGCAATGCTACAAACAGTAATTGGAAGCGACCTGCTAGTAGTAGTGACACTGAGGGCGATTGGGAGCAGCAACGCTACTAGCGTTGGCTATTGGTGAGATAGGTGGCGATGGCTACAGATCTGGATAGAGGCGGCGCTAGTGCTGTAATCAGTGTACAAATCCAACATTGATGGCTTGAGCTGACTTGGTTGGGAGAAGCCAAAGCTGAGCTAAATCCATACTCTGATACCAAATGTAAAATTGGATGGGGCCCCTTGTACCTCCTCTTCCCAAGAGGTCACCCATCCCAGTATTGTTCACGCCAATGCGTACTCAACTAGAAGTTTCCCATAATTGGGCTAGCCATCTAGCCCCCAAAACCTTAAGGTGATGGATGACCTCCGGTCTCAAACTATGAAAATCTTTCTCCATTTGGCCTAGGATTCAAACCTAGTCTCAACACACTGCCGTTGCAACGATAGTGAGCTAGTTTTCTCTAGCAAGTGTGGATTGCATTTCCAACACTTGGACAGTAAACATCCTATTCGCCCCAAACCTAGTGCCTCTTTCAGTATTTCTTTAACTTTATTGACTGATAGATTGGGTACAAGCCGAGATTCCACAATCTCCTTGGCTGATCCAAAAACCCCTTGTTGAACCTCCGGTCTCCAATTATGAAAATCTTTCTCCATTTGGCCTAGGATTCAAACCTAGTCTCAACACATCACCGCTACACCAATAGTGAGCTAGTTTTCTCTAGCAAGTGTGGATTGCATTGCAAACACTTGGACAGTAGACATCCTGTTGGCCCCAAAACTAGCACGTCTTTTAGTATTTCTTTAACTTTATTGACTAATGGATTCACTACAAGCCGACATTCCACAATCTCCTTGGCTAATCCAAAATCCCCTTGTTGAACCAACAATCAACAAACAAATTGGGCAAATTGTCCATTGATTTTCTCCTAGGACTTGCTCTAATGGAACCCCAAACGGCTGAATGTTGCCCCAAATTCATGATTGATGGGCTTGCATCTAAAACCCTCACACTTCCACGAATCTTAGGTGCTGATTTCAGCATATGATGCCTTTGATGGCACAGGTCTCGAGGTGGCTGTTAAATCCTAATTTCTACAAAAATTTAGGGTTTACAATAGAAATTTCCTTGTTGTTCACCAAATTTGGCTTAAATCTGTTTCAAATAACTAGAAATATTGAGATCTTCTGAGAATTGACTAGAGAAAGTGAGAAAATGCCACAGAGAGAAAATTTAGAGTTTTCATGTGGAAAACCCCTAGATCTAACTATAGCCTAGCATATAATGTTGTTGCTTGCTACTAAATGCTATCACCAATAGCTCATGATACCATAAATGCTATCACTTCCAGCTCCTAGCCTCTTGGCTGTTGTCTCCTACCCTTAATCAATGAAAATTAATTTAATTTTAGGCAAGGTCAGAAGGTCAAAAGTTGCAAAAGTTGGAGTGGTCCCCAACCTTTGTTGACCCTTAGATTGGTATTAATTAATTAATTAATGCCTAGTCTCTAAAATTACCACCACTAATACTTAAAGGCCAAACAACTATGCTAGGGTCAAAATTGATACCAATTGACACTAATTGACAACCAAAATCCAATTGGCATAACTTGTCACAACTTTTGCCTTTGACACCTACTGCATCCTCAAGGTCCTTGACCTTTCATCATGAAATAACTACCATGTGCAACACATGTGCTTGACAAGCTTACACATTTGATTATTAAGTTAATCAAATGTTACTAGCAAGACTAAAGAACTTGAAAATTTTCACGTCCCCCTGATATACCTCCCCCTTGAAATTCCTGCAACTGTCCTCGGTTGCACTGCATTGTGCCAAGCAAAAGCATACTGCACTAGAACATCCATAAGGCATCACAGTCACAACATTGGCTACTATTGTCTAACCATGCCATATGCTCAAAACTTGCTGAAAATTCCAGCCAGCATGAACATGACATAAAACTGAAAATCAGTTCCAAATTATTGCTAGAAACCCATTGGATGAATCTATAATTCATGTTTCTGAAGTGTTCTAACATCACAACCATAGTAAAGCATAAACTACGGCTGAAACTGTCAATGGCATTCACTAACATGCTGCTGTCCATGGAACCAACTGTAAACCATTGAATACTGAGCATAAATTGATCATTTGCTGATCTGAGAACTGATCACAAACTACTGCAAATGTGATCCCAAGCTGATCACAAACTGATTGGAAAAACTGACAAGGAACCAATGCAAAAACTGATGCAAAACCGATCCCAAAAGTGACCATAAACTGTTCTCAAACTGATCAAAAACGGAGTTGAAATTGATCAAAATTTGATCTCAAAACTGAGGCAAAAACTCATGTCAAACTAGTCATGAAGAGACCCCAAACTGATGCAAAGGTATAGTCTTAGAACCATGATAATAGCCATACTCATTTGCATACATCTCATAGTGGCTAGCACACTCAATAGTGACCTCATGGCAAACATACTATTGGCACATTACCTTGGATGCATGTTGAATACATCCAAGATCCACTATATACCTGAGCTATCCAAAATTGGTGGAGTGGAAGTGCTATCTTCCCCTTGAGCATCAGGCAGCACTACTTTGGACCCCTCCTCTACTGAACCTAACTAAGCACGAATTGAAGTCGGCTCTAACTGAAAGGCATCTAGGTAAAGTTGCAACAACCCAAGTCATCCTCTTCCATCCTAAGACATCACCACAAAAAGGTATCAACAAACTGACATGAAAGGCATTGTGTATCTGCTAATGTGGAGGTAATTTTAGCCAATATGCCACATTACTGATCTTTTCCAACACTTGGGAGGGCCCATAGTATCTCATACTCAACCTTGGATACAACCTCTCTCTTCTTGGGGTTTGTGGGGGAAGCCCAAGGATTGCTTGGACATCCTAAAGACCATCTTTGGGCATGTGAATAGGCACAGCTGATTTGGAAAGGTACTTGCAGGATTCTTCACTAAGTAGTTATGCTTGGATTGCATCACTCGGTGGCATCATTGAGGTCGAGCATCAGCTCACTGCATCACCTGCTCTATAAGGCAAAGATGCATAAAACTACCTTCATCATTGAGGATAGGTCATGTGGCATGAAGGCACTCATCCAAGACAATTTTTAAAGCCAATTCATCCCCTTTAAAGATTTGGGAGTTTATTGGGAACCTCACACGGTGACGCACCTAGCAGGCCCACTAAAAATTGGTATTTGATGCAGAGCATTGCTCAGCATTCAACACCTTCTAGAGCTTTGGACCTCCATTATTTATCCTCCTGGAGGACATTCAGATCAGCTTCAAAGCAAGTCGCACCATCAGCAGGAGCTTAGGCAGCTTTTGCGGAGCACCTAGTAGAGGCATAGCTGTTCTTCTTGCTGCAGGATGATATTCCCTGTTGGATCTACACCACTCCACCTTGCTTCTTTTCTCCCATTCTCCCAAACTGTTTTTAAAGCTTTGTATTGATCCGATGTAGCTCCATCCCTATTGCTAGCATCCTCGATTTCAGCCTGCTATTAAACTTATTGGGATCTTTTAGACAATACATTTAGCCACTCTTTTTAGTGAAAATGACTAAGAAAGGAGGCCAAAGTGTCATGTAAAGAGATATACTGTGAAGATCATATTGTTACTGATGAAGAAGCTGGCCTGCAGATCTGCACTCAAACTTTCGATACTCTGTCATTTTGTAAGCAGGGCATCCAATGAAAACTAGCCAACTGAGCATCAGATGTCACTCATAACTACAATTGTACCCATTGATCCTGATTGCCTTCCTTTATTCAAGCCACCTTGTGATGTGAATTTATTTGCAAAAGCAAAGACAGATGAACCAAATGTCTAGAGCTATAACTGAATTGATGTCATTTGAGGTACAATGAACAACTATGATTGTCATGCCTACCAGCTGCAAGTTTGAATGAATCCATAGCTTGTGCGGGTGCTTGGGTAACTTGTGATCAGAGAAGCATGTACTGCATATCCAGAAACTGCATTTCCAGCAATACCATCCCTTACCCAGATCGATAAAGAAGCTACATAAACTACAGGTAGCATCAAACTTAGAAGCATCTGGATTATGCATATGGTACAAAACCATCATAGTTGAATGCTTGGCCCTTCGCAACATATCAAATTGATAGTGATATCTTTGGCAAATACTAAGAAAGTCCTCCCGATCATCGAAAATTTGACACCCTACTATGCCATCCCAATCTTGTGTATCCAGCAAACTATCAGACACTCTGGCCTGTAACAATTATATGAGACATCAACATACATTTTTAGCAGTGAAATATTCATAACAGCTTTTATATTATCTAGAAATATACATCTTCAAGTTCAAAGCCCCCTCCAAACACCAAATAGATGTGCAGGGCAAACTTATAACACTGAAATTATGCTACAAAGCTGCAGGAAATGAAACAATTTACATGCTCCACACTAGCAACCACCTTTCTAGCAATTCCCAGTGTTATTTCATGATTCACTCTCCCATTCCAGTGCTGCTGTGGCATTTATCTCTGTTCTAGTTAGCTTGATCATATTTCACCATGCCCATTTCTGAAATCCTTGAGAATCATGTACAATGCATACATGGAAAATTGGTTTGACAATCTTGAACCTCATCCTTTTTGTACAAGGAAATATTCTCCAATTATCTCTTCTTGAATGAGTTACTATTTCATTGTCTGTGCTTAAACTTTCACCTTTGTTATATTTTGCTCCTTAGTTGCAAGAAGTATTTTCCCCCAACATGATGCTGATTCCAAAAGTAGGAACTGATGACAATCCTGTAATAAGATAAGAACCCTCACCTCAAAGCTTGAGGAAGTAGGAGCTTCCTTATGCTTGAACTTAGGGAACCCTTGTTGGAGGACCCGTCCACCTCAAGGATCATTACTTAGCATCATAGCATACTAGTCTCACCATGGGAAACTTCTTTGTGGACAGAGTTTAGTATCACTAATAGCTTCCAAAGTGGAGTTAGCTTCTGCATAGCAAAAGAAAGGACTAGCAGTACCACAGCTTCCAACCTTGAGTTAGCATCTACCTAGCAAAGCAATGGAGGACTAGTGCTTCTTTTTCCAAGAGGCACTCTTTAGAGCAGTTACTTTTTGCCACAGACTATAGGAGCTCCCACAACAGAGATACTCTAGATTGGCACTGAGTTCATCTAGACAGGTAGCAGCAGAGCATGAGGACTGTTGGTTTTGGCATATGACTATTTGGATGAGCCTACATGGATTGGATATTGACCACCTCCTACCTCCCAATCGATCAAAGCTGAACCAAGTGATCAGAGCTGATATCCCGAGGACTGAGACAGAGCACATGTATCCACCCACCACTTCCTCTAGGACTGATGATGGAGTTCTATGAGAGTCCCTTCTTGCGCTATTTGATGATAAAATCTGTATTCAGCCACTATACATGGACACACCTCCCACAAGGCATATGGGCTGCTATCAGAAAGATTCACACATTCTCACAAGGGCTACAAATGGAGAGAGGCAGATGGACCTCTTCACCAGGTTATATATAGTATGCAGACCAAAGATGCCTAGGTCTCTTCCTCCTAGAGTTCCAGAGGTATCACACAACACTACCATGACACGGGAGGCCAACTCATCTAGAGGGACCTACACAAAGAGCAGGGACAGACTTCTTCCACAGATCATACCCTACGGACACTATTAGCATAGCAAAGACAAAACCAACCTGCCAAAAAACTGTAGGGACCGATTGAGCATGACGATCGAGACAGACTATCCTGCGTGCAGTGAGAGACAGAGAGAGTGCGAGAGCGAGCAAAGTAGAGAGTGAGCACGTTTTTAGGTACAATGACGAGTGTGTACCTTTAGGTGTAAATACAAGTGCTAAGGGTGCATTCACACCCGAGCACATTTAAAGGCATGAGGCCTTTATTCCCAACAACCTCCCACCTAAAGGCAATGTGCCTTAAGAGGAGAAAAAAGAATCAGCTAAGTCTAGGTATGTACAAAGCTGAAATACATATATCTATCCAACTCCCATCATCTGTCGGCAATGAGCAAACCGTTCTGCTGGAAGACCCTTCGTGAGGTCTGTAGGGTTATCATCTGTATGCACTTTGACAAGCTCAATGCTTTTACAGTCAAGTACATCTCTAATGAAGTGGTACTTCACCTGTATGTGCTTTGTCTTTGCATGAAAGACAAGATTCCGTGCTAGCATGATAGCAGTCTGACTATCACAATGGAGAACAAGTAACTCTGTGATGCCAAGCTCTCCCACCAGACGTGAAAGCCATAAAGCCTCCTTGCATGCCTCAGTGGCAGCCACATACTCTGCCTCTGTAGTAGACAATGCAACACACTTTTGTAGCCTGGAGATCCAAGAGACTGCTCCTCTTGTGAAAGTAAACACATTCCCAGAAGTGGACTTCCTGCAGTCCGCATGACCAGCATAGTCTGCATTTGTAAAGCCAACAATAGATGCCTTCTGCTTTCCAAAGCAGATGCACAACCCCTTTGTGCCTTTGAGGTCATAATACCTTTCACTGCATCCCAATGCTTCTTGCCTGGGATTGCAATGTATCTGCTAACCACTCCCACTACAAAGGCAATGTCAGGACATATAGCAACCATAGCATACATCAAACTGCCAACAGCTGAAGCATATGGTATCTTGGCCATTTTAGCCTTCTCATCATCAGATGTAGAGCTGTCCTCTGCACTAAGTTTCACATATGGAGGCAATGGAACCCCAACTGTTTTCCCCCCCTCCATATTGAAATGCTGCAAAACTTTGGAGATATACTCCTGCTGAGATAGATAGAGTAAGCCTTTCGATCTATCTCTGAGTATTCGCATGCCAAGAATGTGATTTGCATCACCAAGATCCTTCATGTCAAAGCTGCCATGAAGACTTTGCTTCAATGAATCCAAGGCATGAGTATTCCTGCTAGCAAATCAGCATATCATCAACATACAAAACCAAGATAATCAAGCTGCCATCTGCTGCCTTCTTGGTGTACAAGTAGTGATCCACTTGACTTCTATGAAAGCCTTGGGACTGCATGAATGTATCAAACTTACGATACCATTCTCTTGGTGCTTGTTCCAGCCCATACAAACTTCTTTAGAGTTTACATACCATTTTTTCTTTCCCTTGTTCAACAAACCCTTCAGGCTGCTGCATATATATGTATTCATAAAGATCACCATGTAAAAACGCAGTCTTTACATTCATCTGTATCAACTCCATATCCTCAACTACAACCAAGCCCAAAATGGTTCTCAATGTAGTCATCTTGACTACAGGAGAGAAAATCTCATCAAAGTCAATTCCATGCTCCTGCTTGTACCCTTTTGCAACCAATCTTGCTTTGAACTTTGGTAAGGAACCAGAAGTGGCCTTCATCTTGTAAACCCATTTACATGGAAGGGTTTTCTGCCCTTTAGGCAACCGTACCAAGTCCCAAGTGTCCTTTTTTTCAAGAGATTCCATCTCTGACAGCATGGCTTTATACCATTTCTTGTTGTCCTATCTGTCCATTGCTTCCTTGAAGCAAGACGGTTCACCACAGTCTATCAACATGACAGAATCCGCCACATTAATTGCACCAAGAACAAACCTGTCAAGTTGTCTAGTAGCCCTAGACGATCTCCTAACCCAATGGTCATTGTTTGCTGGCTGTTCCTGCAAATTTCCATTTTCAGCATGCTGTCCTGGCATTTCAGTCTGCAAATCAGCATTAACAACTTGCTTTCCTCGCTGTTCCTGCACATGTAATGGCTCATTTTCATGGGCAATAGCTGGCTGATCATTTCCAGCATCATTTCCTGCATTTACAGGTTCATTTACAACAGGTATTTGCTCCTGTACAGTGGGCACATTTTGCTATCCAAAAGGTATTTCTTCCTAGAATACAACCCTATGGACCTCTGCAGTCTTTTCGGGCTGTTTGTGCATGCGATCTTCCCAGAAGATAACGTCATTGCTGTGTACTACTTTCCTTTTCTCGGGATCCCACAATTTATACCCCATTTCACCCTCGTCACCATATCCTAGAAAAATGCATTTACAGGACTTTGGCTCAAGTTTGCTGCATTTTTCTTTACGAATGTGCACAAAAGCCTCATAACCAAACACTTTCAAATGAGCATCTGAAGATGGCTTGTCTGACCACGCTTCTTGGGAAACTCCCCCCCCCAAAGACTTGTTTGGTGACCGATTAATCAAGTGAACGGATGTCATAACAACCTCTGCCCAAAAACCATGGGATAATGCAGCATGAGACAGCATCGTATGGACCTTATCTTGTATGGTCCGATTCATACGCTTTGCAACTCCATTTTGGGGCGGATTATGAGGGGCACTGAGCTCCCTCTTTATCCCTTCGCTGTCACAAAATGCCTGAAAGGCCATGGACACATATTCCCCACCATTGTCAGAGCGAAGACACTTAAGTGTCTTACATCCTTGCTACAAATAGGGTAAACCCATACTTTCCGTGTAGCATCATCGACAAAGGTGACAAAATATTTCTTTCCCCCTAAAGATAATCTTGGCATTTGACATACATCTGAATGTACTAACTCTAGAGGAGAAGATTTCAAAGAAAGAGACTTTTTATGTGACGTCTATGCATATTTGCCATAAATGCAATGATCACAATGCTCAAAATCAACATAACGAAGACAAGGCAAGTAACCCAAACGAGAAAGCACTTTCATTCCTGTTTGACTCATGTGTCCCAACTAGCCATGCCATAAAGAAACGCTTGGCTGCTCGATCACGGCAACAACATGGTCACGCACACTAGATACATTAAGTGAATACAAAGTATCACTCTTGCAACCTCTGGCAATAACCCTAAATCTCTTACAAATTTTCCATTTTCCATCACCAAAGGTGACATGAAAACCATCATCATCTAGCTGCCCTGTGCTAGTCAAGCTCTTCTTGAGCTAAAGTACATGCCGTACATGCTAAAGTGTAAAGACAGAGCCATGCTGAAACTGTAACTACACACTGCCAATACCTGCAATCTCACATACATAGTTGTCCCCAAGATGAACAACACCATGTCGACCCCCTGTATAGGCAAAAAACCACTCACAATAAGGGGTGACATGAAAGGAAGCACCTGAATCAAGAATCCAGATATGCATGTCATCCTCTGTATCTGCAAGTAAAGCATGTGCACCAAAGTGTGAAGAGACAAAGAGTACGTCACTCCCACTGTCACTGTCATGAGTGGCTACATTCACCTCTTCAATTTTTACACTGCTCTTCTTAGGCTGACTGTCCTTCTTCTCTTCCTTGCTATCATCTGTCTTCTTGCCTTTTCCTTTCTCTTTCTTCCATTTGTAGCAATCACGTTTAAAGTGACCCTTCTTGCCACAACGATGGCATTCAACATCTTTGCCACATGATTTACTGCATCCCTTGCCATCGTATTTTCCCTTTGGCTGTGATCTGCCCCTAGTATGCAAAGCACTGGAAGACTTACTGGATGCATTGTTCTGCCGATTCCATCTCTTCCATAAGTAGAGCACTCTCTACATTAGCATACAAAAGAATCACATTAGAATTGCTCATAGCAGTCCTGAATGTATCCCAACTCTCTAGTAGAGTGCAAAGCAAGAAAGTAGCCTTAAATTCCTCATCAATCATAAACTTCAAGGCAACCAGCTGGCTGAAAATGGAGTTAAACTCACTCAAGTGAGTAGACATTGCTGTACCTTCTTTCATACGCAAATCCATAAGCTTTTTCAGCCAATACACTTTGCTTGCAACACTCTTCTGTGCATACAATTCTTCCAGTCTAGTCCATATAGCATATGCAAAATTCAAACCTTCAATGTTGAAGAGCAAGACATCAGAAATCGATAGCTCTATGGTTGAGCGTGCAAGCTCATTCAACTCATCCCAATCGTCCTAATCCATATCCGCAGGCTTTGCCCCTTTGGTTTTGATTAGGCAAAGCTGCTTCTTTTGTAATAGGATATTGTAGCACTGTTTTAGCCACACTGCAAAATTATGTGCACCTTCAAGCTTCTTTATGTGCATCAGATTACTGCTATCATTGCCACCAGCCATGATTCTCAGCCCAAATGTGACCAAAAAAACCAGCAAATGCAGGCCCAAACTGTCACCCAAGTGACCAAGGTACAAACAAGTACTAATCAGCAATAAATGGCCACACAGAAGTACAGATTTCAGATCTGTAATTAAATTTTCAGAAGCACCAAACCATGTGCTACAGCATTATCCAACTGATTAAAGCTGTTCCAAGGGCATGTGCATCACATTACATGAGAAATCACAAAATTTCAGCTGCAATTTCTGTTGTACATGTACCCATGGGCATAAAATTCGACACGAATGGTCAAAAGCCCCAAAATTTTGTGCTCAAAGCATCAAACACACATCTGCATTTCCTTTGTCATGCATAGGACAGTCCAAATTTGCCAAAATAAAGCAATTTCAGCAAAACCCCCAAATTTTACCAAGTGTTGATGTCCAAATTGCGCGGAATTCAACCTGCATGTACATAAAATGACCAAATGCTGCACAAATTTTGCCCAAACTGTAAAAGCCTCAAATTGCACGGGATCCAATGTGCCTCAATGTCGAGAAATTGGGTTATTTTCAGCCCAATTTGCACATGTCCATTAAAAGCCCCAAATGTCAAGGACAAAATGTCACAAATTCCTGCAATTTCTGAGACAGATTTGCTTGTCCTGCATCAAATTCCCAAAATCTGGGAAAAGGCCCAAATTTTTGGGCCAAGATTGCATGAAATTTGGAAGTTGTGCCTCCACGCGTGAACGTCTATCACTGGGCAAAAGAAATTTCAAGAAGAAATTGATTTTGTCAGTAATTATGCAGGTCCCCTGCCTGTCGCCCGTCACGCGTCGCGTCCTCAGATCGCCTGCCAAAAAGTCCCCGCGTCAGCTGGTCGCCGTGCAGTCGCCCCCATCGCCCGTTACACGTGCGAGTCAATCGTGGAGCCCCCGTCGTGCAATCCCCCCCGTCGTTCTACAGGTCGACAATCGCATGGTCGCCTGTTAACAAAGCTTGCTGGCGTCGTGGTCTACGCTGCCCCGACCAATCGCCTACACCTAACTATCCTGTCAGTCCCTACTGGTCGTCGCCACGCTGGTCAACTCGTTTCATCAGCTATTGTCGCCTATTCACGACCTGTCGCACCCCGTCTAACAGTCTGTTGACTTGGACTTCGTCAGTCCTGTCACCCACAATGCCTGCAGCCCAAACCTGCAGCTCCGACTCTGCCATTGACTTCTGCAAGACTGATGGAGTGTTGAGCACCGGGGCTCTGATACCAGTTTGTAGGGACTGATTGAGCATGACGATCGAGACAGACTGTTCTACGCGCAGTGAGAGACAGAGAGAGTGCGAGAGTGAGCAAAGTAGAGAGTGAGCACGCTTTTAGGTACAATGACGAGTGTGTACCTTTAGGTTTTTAGATAGATATATATGTGTAAGTACAAGTGCTAAGGGCGCGTTCACACCCGAGCACATTTAAAGGCACAAGGCCTTTATTCCCAACAAAAACACCCTCCCTTCCACACTGTAGAATCGCATTGGACAAGTCATTTCATTGCACCAAGCACGACAACCCTGTCTACGAAGACCTTGACCGAGGAGGCCGCACACAGTCAAATCAAAGCCTTCATTACCAGACACCATAGGTTTATCATGAGGCACATCAGGTGAGCAATTAGGAACCACATCATAGCTAACATCATGCAGAGACCTTGAGATCAGCTACAACCTACAATCTCCACCATAGTTTTGTATATGCTATATAGTAGCATCAAACGAGACGACACTAGGCATGCCCATACTATAGCATTGTCTCATTGGGCACTTATTTTCAGAATTGTCTCATAGGCCACTGTTATTTTCACTTTACTAATGAGATGACATTATAGACATGGATGTATTATGGATTGTCTCATAGCAGCGTTGGCCTTACATAAATACTTTCACAATTCTGAGTGCCTTTAATCCAAGCCACTCAAGAATCTTGCTACCAACTCATCAAATGCTGACTGAAGAGAAATTTTCACGTCAAATTTAGAATAAGATTCAAGCAAATTAGCATGCAGTTTAAGACACATTTCTTCACAAAAATTACTCTAACCACTTTGTCAACTAGGTTGTCTCCTCCAATCTTTATGTGATTGAAATCAAGCTCAACAAGCAACACTTGCATTTGACACGATGTGCACTCATATCTTGCCCGCTGACTCACATGCGCTAAGCATGAACACTTAGAAAATCCCTATTCACATGGAATCATTGCCAAATGCACTTGACACATCTAACAACAAAAATATGGGTAGCCAAGGGTTTGGAGTCCCTAGGCACTTCACAATTGTGAATTGTCCCTTGGGAAGAACCCAAGCTAACGAAGGATACACTAGGGAAGTTTGACTTGGCCCAAAACCCCTAATTTCTAATAGTACGAGCCACTTGTATTAACCACGTCATCATATTATTACTAACAATATGATTCCACATTCTACTACTATGAGTTCAAAACCATAAATAATTTCCTACATGTTCAAAAACATTCTATATGCAACCTTATGCTCAAAATGAAGAGGAAGACATATAGAATGGATAAAAATTGAAAACTAAACCGGTCAAAGGGAGGCCTGGGGATCATAGATCCAGAGTATCAAAGTATGGCCTTCTTGGGCAAGCTAGTTGTCCGTGGCCTTACACCAGGAGGGCAGACATGAAAGGTCCTATTGCAGGAGGATCTTCAAAATTGTAGACCGAGGCTTGGCGGTGACTGGAGGCCGTCCCTGAGATGGATCTTCACGTCAGCTCCGATCACCCTGCCCAAATCACCTTTTCTGCACAGCTTGATCTACGTGTGGTAGGGCCTTCACAAGGCACTAATCCAAAGCCCCCCAGGTTGCCAGGAGGAGATAGATCGTCAGCCGGTCATCTGGAACCCCCAGGTCAAAGATCCAAAGGGAGCAAAGCTTGGCGAGCACCCCCACATCCAGTGGGCGGGCTGGGAGGCCGGCCCAGCTCGTACCATCGTGACATGGTAGGAGGTGTACAGGATGGTGGACGAGGAGGTGCTGCAGTGAGTATCAAACTGCTAGAGAGGGGTGGAGCTGAGGAGAAGGGAGATAGACGCAGCAATACCTCAGGAGTGGCTTGCTCCCCTGAGACAAGAGCTGATAGAGCTCGGGGACGTATGGGCCGCTAGGTTCTCACCAGCAGGCATCTCCCTACAAGTAGCAGGTAGAGTGGGCGGCGCTCCACTTGGGACCTTCTTCACCGTACAGGAGGGAGGGCGTCTAGCCCTTAACAGGGCAGTAAGATGAGCGGTTAGTTGTCCTCTCATGGAAGAGAATCCAAGTGATTGGCCTTCAGGGGAAGACATGGCAATTGGACCCTTTTCTCTTCTAGTAGGAGCTCAGGGAGTCGCGCCTCTGGATCTGGGAGGGCAAGCCGCTTGATGAGTTGGAGTGGGACCCGGGAGAGTGCCTATGGCTGGTCACAGCGGTCGCTAAGAAGCCACCAAGGTTCCTAGAGTACATTGCCACAATTGGCAGACACGTACTGATACAGGAGGATATGGATTGGGCGCCGTCACGTAGCAGGCACTGGGCAGAGCACGGCATCACGGAGCCTTTCCAAGGGACCTTTTGACGCCGCCTATGGGATAGTTGGAGACCGAGGAGGGTATCGTATTTCTTATGGCTGGTGGCACATGGAGGCCTGGCGGTGGAAAGTTGGCTTGTCCAAATGCAAAAGGAGGGAGGTTGTATGTGTTGCACACAACAGCCTCTGGAAACACCAAAGCACTGCCTTTGGTCATGTTAGACGGCGCAGCTCGTGTGGAGAGGTGCATGCCACATCCTCCGCCGTATAGCACTCAACCTTGGATGCATCTCATGAGGAGCTTTCCGCTGGCAAGCAATTAGCCAGGGCTGCCATCTTCTGTATGAGGCCGGGATGTAGGACACGATATTCATCATCGAGGCAGGGTCGTGCGCAGTGGTCAGTTTGGAGACTCTACCCATCCACCAGGTACTGGAGCCCACAGCAAACCGCTCTGAGGTATGGGAGATCATAGGGAGTCTTACTGGATGGCATATCTAGAAGGCGCGGTGTCAGGAGGCTTTCGGCGGGGAGAGACTTTCAGTACAGGCGACCTTAGTAGAGCTCTAGACCTCCACCATCCACTCCCTCCGCGGCCGTTGGGATCAAGTGCAAGGCGAGTCCAAGGCTCATCAGGAGCTCCGTTGTCATTTCATGCGTACTTGGGGCAGCCAGGACCTGTTTTTCATGCTGCAAGCAAGCAACCCCAAATGGCATTACACCCCCCCTCCATGGCTGCTTGCCCCCATCCCCCCCAGACCGCCTTGAGAGGCGTGTATACATTATGAATTTGTGATTTTGCATCAGCTCCAGCTAGTCTGTTGAGTATGAGCAGTCTGTTGTAATCAGTTTTTTTCAGTAATATAATCAATCACATTTTATTTGCAAAACAAAAAAAAAAACACTAGCAACACTAGAACACCCTATTCCGCCAAAATGTTAAGCAAATCAGGTGTATCAGTGAGTGCATAGAGCTCCATCATATGTTTGCAATGGAACCAAAATTTTGAGACAGTCCAGCTCAACTAATGAGATTTAACAAACCCCTTATTAATTTAAGTGGTTGCACATAGTTGTTGGCTCACTTATCTCTCACCTAGGTTGCTCAAAATCCACACCCTTTACTCCCTCTTCTCCTAGTGCACTACCATCCCAAGAAAGTGAACTAGAAGCAAGAGGAAGACTACCAGACAAGGACACACCAATGCTTCAACTTTCACCATTCTAAGTCCACATGGGTGTGGAAGGAAGCTCCCATAAACTCTCTTCTGCATTATACACTTTGAGACTCCTCTCAATCTGCTTAAGCTAGAGAGTAGAAGAGAGAGAGAACACTCAAAAGAGTAAGAGGGGAGAAGCCTCACGCCCTCAAGCTCAAAAAGCTTTCACAAGCTTATTCTCTCACCCTCACTCAAGCTCAACCTATGGTAGAAGAAGAAAAGAGAAAATAAAAAAAGAGAGCCACACACTAGTTTGCATGCACAAGACTAAGCTTTCAAAATCTCTTTTTAATCTTCTATACAAGAATGATTACGGTTTTAACCCTCTCTCTCTAGCCTTTTAGCACATTGCATTTGAAAATAACGTCTAGCCCTTGGTGTAGGCGTTGATGGCATTTGCCCATGAGATTTTACAAACTCCATGAAAGAGAGCCTAGTGCTCCGACTTGCAATGGATTTCCGATACAATTGTAGGACTCAACACTAATAAAGGTAAATAGCCAAGTTCAATTGGCAAAAAATAAGCTCCATGTTACATGGCTCTTACTTGTGCTCCAATTAAATTTCTATGTTTATGTTCTCGTCTTCTTTTATGTCTTTCCTACATGTAGTAGATTCTCTCTTGCCTTTGACTTTCTTTGTCATGTGTGGTAGTTGGGTGTAACAGTAGGAAATATGCCATTGCAACCCTACCTCTATCCTAATGTTGAGATATCAATGTCATTAAGTGCATTGTATTACATTAATTCCTACTTTTGTCTCCATTCATAGCCCTCAAAGGGCTTTACTTTTACGACTTATTAGTGTCCAAGCACTACCCGGCCAACACAACCTGGGAGCCATGTAGATAGTTCAGTGACTCATGTGCCTATAACTAGGGCATGGGTATTATTGACTATAAAGTTACTTTCTCATTCCTTCTTCATCATTCCCCCATTTATTCACTCCAACACACATTCAATCTCAGCTCTCTACCATTGTTGTCTATACTCCTATCCCGTAGGATATCTCAGTTTGTGGTGCTGTCCAGCTGATCATAACACCATACTAGTAGGTGACTTAATTTGGGTAGGTCATCTTCACTTCACATACCCATTCTCACTCCATCTCATTCATTCTTCATCAGTTCCTTTACCTCTCAGCACTCTTCACTGCTGGCTACACCCTGAGACAGAGGACATCTCAGTTCATGGAATTCTTCCAAGTGTGGCCCTTCTTCTGGAGGCTTTCCAGCCAGCCACAACTATTTCTGGAGGAGTATATGCTTTAGGCGATAACAAATTCTGGTGCAATTTTCTGTGCAGACTTCCATTTGCTGCTGCTGATCATCAGCACTGCTCCCAAGCCTGTATCTTGCTGGGCTGGCTGCCACCCATCTGTTTTTCTCTCCTCCTGAAGTCCTGTACAGCAGTTGACCTATTTTTTGCCATTTCAAGCTCTGATTCCATCTCCTACTGTTGTTGGAACTTTTGTACAGCTGGTCTTCATCACTGGCTTTGCTTTTTCCCCTCCTGAACGCTCTTCAGTAGTCGCTCGTCTGCAGCCACTTAGACAAAGAGATCTCCATTACACATTCTTGCCTTTTCTTCTCCAATTGGCTGTCCAGAAATCGCCTTGACAACAGCCATCATCTCGAAGAGATTTTAGCATGTTCTTCATCTCTAACAGCTCCTAAGGTGTTTGCTCCCTCTACTGCTGTCCTTCATCTTCTAGTGTCTACTTGGAAATTCTACTACTTGAAGGACTGCATTTTTCTTCCCCCATTAAGCAGCTCTTTAACTCATTATTGATACTGCTATCTGAAAGACTTTGTTTGGCTCCTTCACAATACAAATCTCTTCTAGGTTCTGCTGCCTTCTAATCAGCCAAGACAATGCAGTCATCTCCAAGCTCTGCTCCATTGTATCAGCATGATTCAGTGTTCATCATTCTTCATTCCTCTTCTTTGTTTTTGAGTTTTCTTTGTCAAACTGTTTTCTATACATTGTGCTTCTCCCATAGCTGCATCCATACATGGTATGGATTGGTCCATACGGTATGATCGATATGGCACCATATCATATGTATTTGAATGATCTAGTATGAAAAGGCTAACCCTTTTTATTGCGAAAATTGACCCTTTTTAGTATAGAAAACCTGCCCCTTCTGTATGATCATTGATGTATGATGTACGTATCCATTCCCATCTATCTACTTGTAAGTTGTAGTGCATTTGCATGCACAGCATATCCCATACAGGTGTTGGCTTATTACCCTGTTGTGTTCGTCTTATATACTCTAATGGCATTGCAAATTTGGCTTTAAGCATGTGTCTATCGTTCGTAGTCCAAAATAATCTAGTTAAAAAGAAAATACATACTAATATCGTACCATACCTTATAAAACCTTAAGGTACCATTTTGTAGTGTATTTTATCATACCATACCATATACGTGTCTTTCATGCTTGAAAACTATGGTTTCTCCCCCAAAACCCTATTGTTTCTCAATAGCTACACCTACATTGAATGCAGCTCTAGCCACTCTTTGCCAAATGCACTCTAAATAGTTTTGTGGTAATGAAGGACCCAGCAAGTGTCAAGTGGACTTGACCTTTGCACATTGGAGCAAAGCCCAATTGCGATGATGTTGCAAAATAACCCACAATTGGATCATCTGAGACGTGTATTAACATTCATGTAATATTTCAAAAAATATCATATAAAGAGAAGTTGTCAACCTAAACTATTTGATCAATGCTGGAAAAAGGAGATATTTGCATCAATCCTACATAATATCTCTATAGCTTATATATCAAAAAATCATGCACACAAGACTTACATCTTTAGATTGGTGTGCATCAAAAACATGCACTAGAACTCTATCTTGCTGCTTTAAATCATGTTGCAAGTCACAACACCTGTGTACAGAGCCATAAACAGTCAATCCATGCACAACAGCACATACTAAGCATGCATATGGCCATATTGTTAAAGGTTAGAAATTTTACGAAAAGAAAGAAGGAAAAAAAACAGGCTTTTGCGTGTCAATTCTAGAAATCGAGCTGTATCTCTATAAGGCAAAGAGAACAGTTCAACATTTATATAGGGTCCCAAATCCACTTACACACCTCCCTCCATATACACCCTCTCCTCTAGCAAAAAAGCTGGTGAAACCTATATGTCAAGTTGAGTACCTATCTCATACACTGAACTTTGCTAAATGACAAAACTTAAAAGGCACATTCCTAGAACTTGTTTATGTCAATTGGCCCCATGTTGAGTTGCCTCTTCAAACAAGACTCAACATTAATTCAATCCCATTCCTTCAAGGAAAAGAATTCAGCATACGATCCTCATTTGACCCTCAAGGCTTCTCTAAATGCCCACCCTACAAAGCAACATTCTTGGTTCTGAGTTGAACAACAACTATGTAGCCTAAAAGAGATTATCACCCAATACTTGGGGCCGACCAGCATTTAATGCTGGTCCAACCAGCATTTAATGCTAGTAAAATGCCAAAAAATCTCCAAAATTTCCCAGAAAGGGTGGATAATATCTAGCAAGTGAGGCCCATTGACAAATGCAGAAATTGCTCGGGAAATGCACACAAAATCCTATCTAGAGGAGAAAATGCATTGAAAGGCAATAAACTTAGTGCTCTAGAATGAGCTACCTCATCCATCAAAACAAGTGATAGATGTCAGAGCTCCTAAAGTCCTCGTCTGACTCTGATTGAGACTCACAGGCAGTAGATGACAAAGCATGACTACTTACAATCACATCCCTACTCACCTCAATCTTTCGTGTCTTAGGGTCATAGAGCCAATAGCCCTTCATGGTAGTGCTATAGCCCACAAAGATGAGATTCCGGGACTTGGAATCAAGCTTCGTCTTCCTCTTCTTCTTGTCCACATAGACTAATGCATCAGACCCAAAGAAGTGGAAGTGAGACATGAAAGGCTTCCTACCAGAGAAGGCCTCATATAGAGACATGTCCTGTAATGTAGAAGTCCGGGATCGGTTGCAAATGTGAACTGTAGTAGTCACCGCCTCACCCCAAAGGGAATGAGGGTGACCCCTACGCTCCAACGTCGATCGGCAGGCCATATCTAGTATGGTCCGATTCGCACACTCCACCACACCATTCTCCAATGGTGTGTTTAGATGGGAATATTCCACCCGAGTACTATGATCTGTGCAAAACTAAGAAAAGAGGTTAGAAGTAAACTCTCCACAACGATGGGCTTATATGCCACAAACTTTGGAAGTAGTTCGCTTCTCCACAAACATCTTCCACTCGCACAATCAGGAGTATGCCTTGCTCTTGCACTCTAGAAAATAAGGCCACACATAACAACTGAAGTTGTCTATAATCAACATCAAATACTTGGCATTCCCAAGGGAGGTTGTGCCCATAGGTCCACAAAGATCGGTGTGTCCAACTCAAGCGATGTAGAAGCCCGCCTTGTCGCAACCTGCAGATGTGGCTAGTTATGTTGCTTGCCCCTAAAACAACCATGGAATAAAGTGTAAATAGGAGGGAAATCTAGAAGTCCCTCTAGCATCTTCTTTCAAGAAGCCCATCGTATAGCATCAATGTGCAAATGGCCATAACGAGCATGCCAAAACAGCCCAAGCTCGTGGGAAGATCTCACAGCTAAGGCTATGAGCATGTAAAGCCCACCCTCCTGTGAACGATTCCAAAGTATAGCAACTGGAGAAGCATCCTCCACATCATTGCATCCTCGTAAAGATAATGTGGGTACCTAGTTATGTAAGACCATGAAGAGACAAAAGGCTAAAATCCAAATCTGGCAATATCTAGCAATAGAGGAATAGTCCCCACTTCTTGAATGGGGAGGATAGAGTGTCACCAATGGTGACTGTGCCCCCTGTGGCACTCATGTCCTGAAGCCAATCCTATCTATAAGTCATGTGAGAAGAGGCCCCACTGTCCACAAGCCAAGTCTTCTTTTGTGCAAAAGAAGCAAGAGTTGTACCCTCCTTAGCAAAGACATGCACAAAGACTGTCATAGCAAGGATGGCCTTCAAATCCTTCAAATTCTTCTCCTTCAGCATCAAATGGGGTACTTCTACCAACACTTCTCCTTAAGATGAGTGCCCTTTCCACAATGCCGGCACTTGGGCTTCTTCTCCTTCTTCTCATCCTTCTAGTCCTCTTGCTTCTTTTTCCTTGGCCTTCTCCTTCTTCTTCTTCTTCTCTGTACCTATACCTGCAGTAAATGCCTTGGTAGAGCCAGAACCACTCGCCCCAACCTCTCTAAGTCACTCGTCATCCTCCAATAAAGTGGTGAAAGCTCCTCCCATAAGAGTGTCTCGCGGGTCCTCCATGTGATAAGGCTTGTGTAGAAGACATCGAACCGAGGAGATGGCAACTAAGTCAAAAGGGTCATAGCCATGTCTTCAAAGAATATCATCCAACCAAGAGAAGCATGCTCGCCCCTCATGTCCTCCATCTTAGTGATGTGCTCCTTGATGGAGAAGTCATCATCAATATACTAAGCATCCACAACTTCTTCTCAAGGGAAATCTTGCAGGCAAACGTCTTGTGCTGATACAAAGATGCAAGCTTCTTCCACACTTCCGCCGCAATCTTCAATTTGCGAACATGCACAAGGAAAGAATCCTACAAACTCATGAAGAGAAAGCATCTAACTCAAGATTGCACAGTCCATAGAAGTCCCATCTACGGGATCCTCTTGAGGACAAGGGTTAGTTCAAAAACAAGCTTCCAAAGATCGAATGCATTCCACCTTACACAACCACAATGAATAGTTGAACCATCCAATTTGTCTTCTTTGGGTAAGGAAGGTAAAACAAGCACTTGCATTGAGGGTATCAAGGATGGCATCTTCACTTCAGATGAAGCCTTCTATGATAGATAAAAGAAGAGGGATAGGTGCGAATGGGAGACTCCTCTCGTCGACGATAGTCATGATAATTGTGTCTCTCCTCAGAAGAGATCTGAAAAGAAGCTCCTCCTCTGAGTCATCAAAGCTCGTGAACTGGTAAGACATCTTCGATCCTGCAATCACCCAAAATTCTATGTTTTGGACAGCACGGAAGGTAGAAAGCAATCAGCTAGAGTGAATGTAGATGTGCCGCATGCACACAAGATGTTGTCGTCTACCACTAGAGGATGTCGCTTGCACGAAGGGTGTTGTTGCCTTCAAAAAGTAGGTAAATGGTTACCAAGAGTTGTTCCTTCACCAAGAAAGCTGTCGTGTGGCCCGCTAGGCTAATGACCGGCTGCCACGCATGGTCGCTCCTATACGAAACCTCCAAAGATGGCTGCATTTGCAGCAAGGTGGTTCCATACGTAATGTACGGCACGTATAGATACGTACTATACGTCGTTCTGTATGGATAAATTTTTTATGTACATAAAAATACGTACCTTTGTAAAAAAATAATAAACAAGAGGATATTTTAGGATGTTTCCCATTGTACATTAAGCATAAAGATATATACATTCCCTACTTAGTACTTATGACCATGTCACATCACAATTGAAACCTTTAAGCATTAAACATTTAACACGTGCATAACACTGAATAGTGAAAACTGAAATTTGAGACTATCAAACTAACATTGAGGAAGTCGACATGATAAAGAGCCAAAACATAACATAGTACACTGCATCAAACAACGTACAATTGCTAACAAGGAAGTTAGGAACAATCCACCAAGGTGACAAATGTCAA
This sequence comes from Lygodium microphyllum, assembly GCF_053477565.2. NCBI lineage: Eukaryota > Viridiplantae > Streptophyta > Polypodiopsida > Schizaeales > Lygodiaceae > Lygodium > Lygodium microphyllum. Next base: position 64,970,160 of record NC_141138.1, read on the forward strand.
GTCAAGATGGCTCCTAATAGAGCATACATATGTCATAAATAAAAACACCCAACTGAAATATATGAAAATTCAAAATTTTTAGATCTGACTGTAGTCACTAGTGCCCACAATCCACTACCTAGGCTCTAGCAAAACTCATGATCAGAAGAGGACAATGATGAGGCTGAAGAGAACATGTCTCCATCCGACATGACATTGCCATCGTCGTCAAACTCTGGCTCTACCATCACAGGGCCTGTAGCCTGGACTGCGTCACCTAGATCCTCCTCCTCCTCAGTGTGAATGAGACGAACTGCCTCATTCGCACGTCGCCGAGGAGTCCGAATGGGTAGCTTCCCTCTGCGAATGCCTTTCCGTCCAGCACTTTCTGGATTTGCAACTTGCTCACGTGGGGAATGCTATAAGCACGTGCGCATGACCTCATCACACGCCTATCCACCTCCTCCATCTCTCTATGAAGCATACGCAAAATCTCCTCCTGCTCATCCCTAATATGCTGGTCCTCATCTGATGATTCAGATCAGCCACCAACTTTATACGTGAGGGATCAACCTGTTCACAATGGCAACATAGCATACATTTGTTAACATTGAACAATAATGTAAATTTTAAATACTAATATAGAGATATAATATTTCAAACATGTAAATAGCTACTAGTTCGAACTTGCTTGGGTGTCCCCAAGGCATGGTAGGCGCGCACAAGCCTCATATTGGCCCTGCAATACACTAACTTCTCCAATTGAGAAATGCTAAGGCGATTCCGGATCTTTGTATGAATCAAAGAATAAGCACTCCAATTGCGCTCACAAGCACCCGTTGAGCAATCCTGCATTTGCAGGTGTCATTGGCTTGATAATTGCCATTGCTACACTTGAGAGAGTGAAAGAGAGAGAGAGAGAGAGAGAGCACAGAGAGTGAGTTACCTGTGACAGGATACGTAGAGCCAAATAAGTCAGACGTGGAAGACCTTGCTAACCATAACTCTGCCACCATGTGAGAGGAAGACTAGTAGCCTCCGAACGCAATGCCACCGCCCGTGAAAATGATGGTCCCAAGTTATTCATGAAGCTGCACATCTCTGCATCTATTTGAAGCTGCTCCTCCTCGTCAAAGATACATGCGATGAACTTGTCTTTCAGTTGCATGAGATGCTGCTCATGGAACAAGCTTGGGGTCTTGTAGAAAGGATGGAGTAAAGCAGCCATCCCATGAATGGGACGACTCATAAACTTCCACCGACTCTCTACAAGAGTCAAGATATCATCTCGACTGCAAAAATCAGCAACATCAAAGTTTAGACACATTGCAAGGCCAATGCATGTGCTGTACTATATAGCCTATGCATTAAAATTTAATAATAAGTAAATAGCATATGCAAGCAGCCATAAAGAAGTACAAGAACAAAATCTAGTACTTACCACTGCTGGGACAAGGCTTGGCATGCTGTGATATGGCTCTTCATCTGCAGGAAGAGGTGATAAACCAGACCCAATGTGGAGCCCTCCATGTCCATGACTCGTAGCATCACATACATGGGCTGCAAAGCCATTGTCAAATGCTGCATCTCTATCCAAAAAGACTCATCTAGGATACGCCTTTGAATGGCTTTGGTCGCCTCTTTTTGTGCATGAGACATGTCCCTCCACTTTGGGTCCACAACTGTCTGCAAAAGTGGATCCCTAAGGTTGAAGAGCCTTTGCAACACCAAAAACATGTATGCAAATCTGGCCTTGGAGGGCCGCACCATATCTGTGAGAGTGCGCAACGGAAGAGGAAATACGAACACGGAGGGAGAGAGAGAGAGAAAGCAGAAAATAAGGAAGAGAAATCTGCACTGACTGAAATGAATGCTGTGAATACACTGAAATGGACTGATCAGTCCCTGCACGCAGCCCACAGCGTCAGTGAGGGCACCAGATCAGGCTGATGACGATGGCAGCACCACCACGGGGGAGGAGTGTCGGAATCTGCAAGAAGACAAGTGACAAAGTGGGGAAGGGGGCTGCTAATAAATAGGCAAAAGGGCAAACCCTAACCCTAACCCTAAAATGGGCGCAAACCCTAAAAATGCCCTAAAATGGGCGCCCCACAACAGTGACCAAAAAGTGGCCAGGCAGCCAGTGGCTGCCCACTAAAAGAGGCCAAAAAGAAATACACAACCTAAAACAGCCAGTCGAGAGTGACTAGCCTCCCCCATCATAACACATGACAGACATGTCAGAGCTCCTAATGTCCTCGTCTGACTCAGACTGAGGCTCACAGGCAGGAGATGACAAGGCATGACAAACATGACTGCTAACACCCCCTCTCAAATCCTGGATGTGGCTGAAGGCCGAAGAGGAAATAGATCATGGGGTGGCAAGAGGAATGCCAATGTCGATGAAGTCCGTCGATGTAGACTGCCGCTGAAGGAGCTCCTCACGATCCTGGAAAGCCCCCTCTAAAACACTAGGGGCCAGGGAATCCACAGCCGCATCACCGAAATCGTCCCCCTCTGAAAGGGATGGGGGGTACGAGGGAACCACCGGAGGAGAAGGTGGGGGATGGGAAGGAACCTGT